>NC_064252.1:612631-918881 GCF_003254725.2 Canis lupus dingo | reverse complement strand
GTTTTAGGGTACCATTGGTGAAGAGGGGAGGGGCTAGAGACCCTGAAGGAGGGGGAAGTACTGGGGCCACTGGTAGGCAAGGTCTGGAGTGCTAGATCATTGAAGATGCTTCGATCAGTTCTTTCTCTTCCTACTATAGGCCCTTCCCCAGGGCCCTACCCAGTTGGCTGAGATGATCTTCAATCTCCTTCTGGAAGAAAAAAGAATTCTGACCCAGGCTCAGAGGGCTCAGTTGGTAAGAACAATTTGTAGTGATATTGAAAGCTCCTAGAGTAGAGAGTGACTGTGGAAGGGACTCGGGATATTTGTCTCAGAACAAGAACAAGATCCCCCACCTGCACCCCAATGTTTATAGCAGCAATGTCCACAATAGCCAAACTGTGGAAGGAGCCTCGGTGTCCATCGACAGGTGAATGGATAAAGAAGCTGTGGTCTATGTATACAATGGAATATTCCTCAGCCATTAGAAAGGACAAATACCCACCATTTGCTTCGATGTGGAGGGACCTGGAGGGTATTATGCTGAGTGAAATAAGTCAATCGGAGAAGGACAAACATTATATGGCCTCATTCATTTGGGGAATATAATATAATTATATTAATTAATTAATATATATTAATTATATTATAATTAATATAATAATCAGTGAAAGGGAATAAAGCGAAAGGAGAGAAAATGAGTGAAAATATCAGTGAGGATGACAAAACATGAGAGACTCCTAACTCTGGGAAATGAACAAGGGGTAGTGGAAGGGGAAGTGGGTGGGGGGTTGGGGTGACTGGGTGATGGGCACTGAGGGGGGCACTTGGTGGGATGAGCACTGGGTGTTATGCTATATGTTGACAAATTGAACTCCAAAAAAAAAAAAAAAAAAATAAGAACAAGATCCCCAGCCCCCCATCCTGTGATATAACTTCAGGCAGAGGTTTCAGGGATGTAAGGTCAGAATTGAAATGTGCTCAGAATCTCTTATTTCAGGAGCAAGGAGATCCAGCCCTCAAAACACCTGTAGAAAGCCAGCAGGATGAGATTGAATCCCGGATCCTGGAATTAAAGGCTATGATGGAGGTTAGTAGATGTGGCAGGAGTCAGGGTGGGTAGGGCTCAGCCTGCCTCCTCCCACAGAAACAGCCCCATCTGGGTCTTATCCCCTCTACAGAGGCTGGTGAAATCCATCTCCCAACTGAAAGACCAGCAGGATGTCTTCTGCTTCCGATATAAGATCCAGGCCCAAGGTAGGAAGCACACCGAAGTGTGGGAGAAAGACAGGTGCATGCTGGGAGGCAGGGGTGGAAGAGAGGAGAAGGGAAAAGCTCCAGTAAGCGATAATCTCCTCTGGCTACTACAGCCGCCGGCCGTGGCTATAGCCCTGCTGCCATGCAAAGCTAAAAGTGCCAGCGTATGTTATGGAGGTTGGGCTGGAGGTGTGGCTGAGGGACGGCTGGTGTACGTTGGGGGAGGTGCGTGGAAAGCTGCCTTAGCAGATTAAGTGGGCTTTTGGTTCAATTCACAACTTGCCTGAGGGCCCAGAGGTGCCTCTGCTTTGCTTGGTTCCTCTTCTTCTCCCTTCAAAATTCCCTCCACCCGTCTGACTGAGGTCCTGATCAGGATGTAGAGGGGAAGGAGCCCTAGGTCTGAGAATTTGTCTCACTCCTGCTCCCGCCATCCAGTGAAGAAATTCTCCTTAGACCCCCATCAGATGAGACAGCACCAGCTTCTGCAGGAAACTCTCAATGAACTGGACAGAAGGAGAAAGGTGGGAGGCAGACAGAGGGAGTGGGCAACGGGGAACTGGGGAAAATGAGGGATGTGGGAGCCCTGCCCTCTTAGCCTTGGCTTCTTTGTCTCTTCCTCCCTGGTTGGGTGGTGAAAGGTGATGGTGAGAAGTGCTCATCACTCACTTTATGTCTTTCTTAGGAGGTACTGGATGCCACCAAAGCATTGCTAGGCCGATTAACTACCCTTATTGAGCTACTGCTGCCCAAGTTGGAGGAATGGAAAGCCCAGCAACAGAAAGCCTGCATTGGAGCCCCTCAGGAAGGAGGATTGGAACAGCTGGAGAAGTGGTAAGAGGCAGCTCCTACCCAGCCCTTGTCCCAGCCACCGCGCTGTGCTTTGTAAATTGTAAATTGTGAATTGTAATGAATTTTCTTATTCATGTAATGAATTGCTTATCTAGGCAAGAGCCATCATTGTCCTTACTCTCTGCTCCCCGAAATGATCCCAGCTCACTTGTCTGACCACAGTGACCCTCTCTTTATTCTTACCATTCAGATAATCCAGAGCCTAGTCTTTGCTTTGGTAAAAGGAATGGATTAATCTCCAAGCTGGTTTCTCCTTCCTTTTTAACTACCCAAGAAATATATTTTTTACTTTATTTTTTAGGATTTACTTATTTATTTTAGAGAGAGAGAGAACGTGAGGTGTGGGGAGAGGGAGGGAGGAAGAGGGAGAGAGAGAATTCTTAAGCAGACTCCTCAATCCCAGAACCCTGAGATCATGACCTGGGCTGAAATCAAGAGCTAGCCACCGCTTAACCAGCTGAGCCACCCAGGCACCCCTCTACCTTTTTTTTTTTTTTTTAATTGTAATCACTATAATGTAAAAAAAAAAAAAAAGACAATTACCTCTTATCTTACTGTCCATGTGTAGCTACTATAATATACAAAAATTAAGAACTATTTTGAGAAGTGTGGTTTTTGTTTTTTAACTTAGCTGTATATTGTGGTACTTACCCATGTTATTTATTTTTTTAAATGAGACAGGCTGATGTTTCTTTTTTAATTTATTTTTATTTATTAAGTACTCTACACCCAGCTGGGGGCTCGAGCTTACCACCCCAAGAATTGAGTTGCATGCTGTACCAAATGAGCTAGCCAGGCACCCCTACCCATGTTTTTAGTTTTGTTTCTTTAAGTAGACTCCTTGCCAGCATAGAACCCAACAGGAGGCCTAAACTTACAACCCTGAGATCAATACCTGAGCTGAGAGCAAGGGTCAGACGCTTAACTGACTGAGCTACCTAGGCACCTCATGCCCATGTTATTACTATTATTTTTTTTTTTAAGATTTTATTTATTTGAGAGAGAGACAGCACGAACAGTAGGGAGGGACAGAGGGAGAAAGAGAAGCAGACTCCCCACTGAGCAGAGAGCCAGATGCTGGACTCGATCCTAGGACCCCAGGACCATGACCCAAGCCAAAGGCATACACTTAACTGACTGAGCCACCCAGGCACCCACCCATGTTATTTTTGATGATTGCCTTATAGTTCCCTATATAGAGGTAACATAATTTAATTAATGAACTCCTATTTTGGACATTTGAGTTGTCTTTTAATTTAAATAATTATTACCGGGGATCCCTGGGTGGCGCAGCGGTTTGGCGCCTGCCTTCGGCCCAGGGCGCGATCCTGGAGACCCAGGATCGAATCCCACGTCGGGCTCCTGGTGCATGGAGCCTGCTTCTCCCTCTGCCTGTGTCTCTGCGCCTCTCTCTCTCTCTCTGTGACTATCATAAATAAATAAAAATTTTAAAAAAATAAAAATAAAATAAATAATTATTACCTGTTTTGTTAAATTCCACGTATGAGTGAAATCTTACGGTATTTGTCTTTCTCTGACTTATTTCACTTAGCATAATTCTTTCTTAGCTCTATTCACATCATTGCAAATGGCAAGACTTTATTCTTTTTTTTTTTTTTTTTACCTTTTTTTAGAGATTTTATTTATTTATTCATGAGAGACAGACAGAGAGAGAGAGAGGCAGAGACACAGGCAGAGGGAGAAGCAGGCTCCATGCAGGGAGCCCGATGCAGGACTCGATCTCTGGACTCCAGGATCATGCCCTAAGCTGAAGGCAGACGCTTAACCACTGAGCCACCCAGGTGTCCCAAGACTTTATTTTTTATTATGAATAATATTCCATTGTATATATTCAACAAATATTTTGGTTTTTTCCCCCCAAGTTGTTGTTTTTGTGGAAATGGGTCAGTATTAGGTTCTTTGTAAGAAATGTAGAACACTGATTTGTGAGGGCAAACTCCATTTGTGGAAGAAAACACAGAGTGGAGGTAGCCCTAAAGGTGAGGAACAGGTTTGATTTTTGACAGAATTTTCGAATCCACAGCATGCTGATCAACCTAGTGCTGTGCTGTAGTCTCACATTTCCTTTCTTGCTGTCGAAGATCTCTCCTTCCTGGTATCTGGGTTTATGCAGCTTCTTTTGGAAGTAAGCATCAGTGAAATGTTTGGGAATTTTCACACTGCTGATACCAATTTTGGTGGAGGTGGCAATAACAAATTTCTGGTGTGTTCTATGTAGAGGAATTCGATTGAGGGCCCGAGGTCCAGTCACAGGTAGCAACCCCCACTGCTCAAATGCTTCAGGAAAACCACCTTCTTGCCTCTGTGGAGCCCAGTGAGGATGATCAGAATGGTGCCAGGAGGGGACCTTGGTGGCTCAGTGGGTTAAGCATCTGCCTTCAGTTCAGATCATCATCTCTGGGCCCCGGGATCAAACCCTCCATGGGGTTCCCTGCTCAATGGAGAGTCTGTGTCTCCTTCTTCCTCACTCTCTCTGCCCCTCCCCCAGCTCATGTTCTCTCTTTTTTTTTTCTCTCTCTCTCAAATAAATAAATAAAATCTTTTTAAAAATAATGGTGCCAGGAGTGATGCTAGCTTTCAGAATTCTCCATGCTGACTGAATGGGGTTTTTTTTGCTCTGGCTCAAGAGCTTTTGAGGCACAGCGACAGGATAATACCTAGGCATTTTGTGAAGTTTAATCATTCAGGTACCGCCATTCTTGTTACCACCAACTGGTTTTGTGACCGTAGCAAGAACCTTCTCCTTTTTCTTTTCAACTCTGGATTTAGCTACTGAATGCTTCCTGTTGTACATGGCTTTTCTGGAATACATAGCCAATGGGAAATATGTGCCAGTTTCCTCTGACTAGGACACTTTTGGCTGCAATGGGGCGTCCCCTTCTTTGGCATTTTAACCTTGAGGTCACCATTTTTAATCTTGCCACAAGCATCAGCCTTCTTGGCTCCAGGTTTCTTCTCCTTAGTATCGGCTTCTTATCTTTTCACCCACCATCTTGCAAGATGGGAAAGGATTCTTTTTTTAAGTTTATTTAACTTACTTAAACCATCTCTGCACCCAATGGGGGGCTCAAACTCACAACCCTGAGATCAAGAGTTATGTGCTCTTCCCACTAAGCCAGCTGAGCACCCGGATTTCTTGCTATTTTATACTGTTGGAGTAAAAATCCTCATAACTACATCTTTATTTACATCCCTAATTATTTCTGTAATATAAATTCCTAGAAGTGGTATTCCTGGGTTAAAGTATATAGCTTTCCTTTTTGGTGGTGTTATGTTGATCCTTTGTTTTGTTTTTAAATATTTTATTTATTTATTTTTTAATATTTTATTTATTTAAGAGACAGTATGGGTAAGGGGGAGGGGCAGAGGGAGAGGGCAAGAAGCAGACTCCCCACTGAGTGTGGAGCCCAATGTGGGCCTTGATCCCAGGACCCTGAGATCATGACCAGAGCCTAAGTCAGTCGGTTAAGCATCCAACTCTTTGTTCAGGCAGATCATAGTCTTGGGGTTGTGGGATTGAGCCCCATGTGGAGCTCCCCCTCAACACAGAGTCTGCTTGAGATTCTTTCCCCCTCCCTCTCCCTCCCCTTCTGCTCCTCTGTGCTTCCACTCTCCCTCACTCTCTTTCTCTCTCAAATAAATAAAATAGATAACATATTTTAAAAAGGTGCAGGGGTGGGGGACACCTGGGTGGCTCAGTGGTTGAGCATCTGCCTTTAGCTCAGGGTGTGATCCCAGAGTTCTGGGATCGAGTCCCACGTCAGGCCTCCTGCATCGAGCCTGCTTCTCCCTCTGCCTATGTTTCTGTCTCTCTCTCTCTGTGTCTCTCATGAATAAATAAATAAAATCTCTAAAAAAGGGGGAAGGGGTGGGCTCCTGGGTGGCTCAGTGATTGAGCGTCTGCCTTAGGCTCAGGGCATGATCCCAAGGTCCTGGGATCTAATCCCACATCGGGCTCCCTACATGGAGCCTGCTTCTCTCTCTGCCTATGTCTGTGCCTCTCCCTCTGTCTCTTATGAATAAATAAAGAAATTCTTTTCTTTTTTTAAAGATTTTATTTATTTACTCATCGAGACAGAGAGAGAGAGGCAGAGACACAGGCAGAGGGAGAAGCAGGCTCCATGCAGAGACCCTGACGTGGGACTCTATCCAGGGTCTCCAGGATCACGCCCTGGGCTGCAGGCAGCGCTAAACCACTGCACCACTGGGGCTACCCTAAATAAAGAAATTCTTAAAAAGCGAGGGGGGGGTGGCGCTTGAATGACTCAGTCAGTTGTGTCTGCCTTCAGCTTGGGTCATGATCCCAGGGTCCTGGGATCAAGCCCTGCATCAGGCTCCCTGCCTAGTGGAGAGTCTGCTTCTCTCTGCCCCTCTCCCTGCTCATGTTTCTCTCTCTCTCTCTCAAATAAATAAAATCTCAAAAAAAGAAAAAGAAAGAGCTTTATTGATTTTTTTTTATTATAAATATAATGTGTCTCAATTGGAAAAAAAAATTCAGACAACTTAAAAGAAAGTAAAAACTGCCTATCTGCATAACCTGATCATGCAGCGGTACTCAGTGTTAGGGCTTTTGAATACATTTTTTGCAAATTTTCCCTATGTATATACATAAATATACAATCCATCTATTTTAAAGGTTTTAAATTTGTTTAAGATTTATCTTTTTGACAAGGAGAAAGAGAAAGCAAGCACAAGCAGGGGGAACAGCAAAGGGAGAGGGAGAAGCAGCCTCCCCGCTAAGCAGGGAGCCCGATGCAGGGCTCAATCCCAGGAAATCATGACCCAAGCCAAAGGCTCAACTGGCTGAGCCACCCAGGCGCCCACCTACCAAAGGTTTTATATTTAAGTAATCTCTACATCTAACATGAGGTTTGAATTTACAACCCCAAGATCAAGAGTCACATGTTCCAGTGACTGAGCCAGTTGGGTGCCCCAAATATACATTTATTTATTTTTTATTTTTTAATTTTTTTTAAAGATTTATTTATTTATTTATGATAGACAGAGAGAGAGAGAGAGGCAGAGACACAGGAGGAGGGAGAAGCAGGCTCCATGCCGGGAGCCAGATGTGGGACTCTCTCCCGGGACTCCAGGATCACGCCCTGGGCCAAAGGCAGGCGCCAAACCGCTGAGCCACCCAGGGATCCCCCAAATATACATTTATTTTAAAAGAGGGCAGGGCAGCCCTGGTGGCTCAGCGGTTTAGCACCACCTTCAGTCCAAGGCATGATCCTGGATACCCAGGATCGAGTCCCATGTCTGGCTTCCTGCATGGAGCCTGCTTCTCCCTCTGTCTCTGCCTCTCTCTCTTTGTCTCTCATGAATAAATAAATAAAATCTTTGAAAAAAAAAATAAACGAGGGCAGGTCATATCATAAATGTACTATCTTGTGGTTTTTAGTTTTTATTTTATTTTTTTATCTTGTGGTTTTAAAAAATTTAATATTTTTAGATATTTTCCCATGTTAAAAATTTGAGCCTGGGGGCAGCCCCAGTGGCGCAGCGGTTTAGCGCCGCCTGCAGCCCAGGGCGTGATCCTGGAGACCCTGGATAGAGTCCCACGTCAGGGTCTCTGCATGGAGCCTGCTTCTCCCTCTGCCTGTGTCTCTGCCTCTCTCTCTCTCTGCATCTCTATGAATAAATAAATAAAATCTTAAAAAAAAAAAAAAAGGGATCCCTGGGTGGTGCAGCGGTTTGGCGCCTGCCTTTGGCCCAGGGTGCGATCCTGGAGACCCGGGATCGAATCCCACATCGGGCTCCCAGTGCATGGAGCCTGCTTCTCCCTCTGCCTGTGTCTCTGCCTCTCTCTCTCTCTCTCTCTGTGACTATCATAAATAAATAAAAATTTTTTTAAAAATTTGAGCCTGGGTCACCTGACTGGCTCAGTTTGTGGAGCTTGCAACTCATTTTTATTCAAAGATTTTTTTAATTTATTCATGAGAGACATGGAGAAAGAGGCAGAGACATAGGCAGAAGGAAAAACAGGCTCCCCATGGGGAGCCCAATGTGGGACTCGATCCCAGGACCCTGGGATCACGACCTGAGCCAAAGGCAGATGCTCAACCACTGAACCACCCAAGTGCCTGAGCTTGCATGTGTATTATAGCATTATATGTTAATTCAATTGAAATAAAATTTTATTTGTTGATTTTTTTACATATTTTATTTATCTGTTCATGAGAGACAGAGAGAGAGAGAGGCAGAGACACAGGCAGAGGGAGAAGCAGGCTCCATGCAGGGAGCCATATGCGGGACTCGATCCCGGGACCTTAGGATCACACCCTGAGCCAAAGGCAGATGCCCAATTGCTGAGCCACCCAGGTGTCCCAGAAATAAAAAAATAAAATCAATTAAAAATTTTATGGCTGGCTCACTCAGTAGGGCATGTGAGTCCTGATCTGGGGGTCATGAGTTTGAGCCCCATGCTGGGTGTGGAGCCTACTTAAAAAAGTATGGACTGTGCAGCCAGAATGCCCGGATCACATACAGCTTACTCCATACTAGTTCTGTGACCTCAAGCAAGTCACTTAACCTTTCTCTAGAGTTTAATTATCTGTAAAATGAGGATAATAATAATAGCTGTCTCATAGGGTTGTTATAAGGATTAAATACAGTAAGCACTTAGAATAATAGTACATATGAAGGGTCATATGATTTTTTTTAAAGATTTTATTTATTTATTCATGAGACACACACAGAAAGAGGCAGAGACCCAGGCAGAGGGAGAAGCAGGCTCCATGCAGGGAGCCCGACGTGGGACTTGATTCCAGGACCCCAGGATCACACCCTGGGCTGAAGGTGGTGCTAAACCACTGAGCCACACCAAGCTGCCCTGAAGGGTCATATGAAAAGTAGCTTCATTACAGAAATAAATCTTTCACCATTTTTTTTTTAAGATTTGATTTTATTTATTCATGAGAGACACAGAGAGGCAGAGACATAGGCAGATGAAGAAGCAGGCTCCATGCAAGGAGCCCGATGCAGGACTCGACCTTGGACTCTGGGATCACGCCCTGGGCTAAAGGCTGATGCTTAACCACTGAGCTACCCAGGCGTCCCTTTTACCAGTTTTATATGTGGAAGTGCCTTTGATTTTTATTTCTTGGATTATGAATCATGTTGCATAATCTTTCCTAAGCTTCCTGGGTTCTTTTTTTATCCCAATCACTTTCTGCCTCTCCACATAGTAAAAGGGAAGCTTCTGGAGCCTGTCTGGGGAAGACCAGGAAACTCATCAGTTTGCTCTCTGTCTCTGGAATCCTATCACCTAGGTTCACAGCTGGAGCCAAGCTGTTGTTCCACCTGCGCCAGCTGTTGGAGGAGCTGAAGGGATTAAGTCACCTGGTTAGCTATCAGGATGACCCTCTGACCGCAGGGGTCAACCTGCGGAAGGCCCAGGTCCTGGAGTTGCTACAGCGCCTGCTCCACAGGTCTAGAGGCCGGGGAGGGACCTCCAGGGAGGGCAGAAGGAAAGAGCAAGAGGAGCTATTCCTGCAGAGACTGAACTCTGTATTCTCTCGGCCACCTCTCTCCCCAGAGCCTTCGTGGTAGAAACCCAGCCCTGCATGCCCCAAACTCCCCACCGACCCCTCATCCTCAAGACTGGGAGCAAGTTCACTATCCGAACAAGGTTGGCATTTCAGGACTCATTCCTGCTTCCTTTTTCCAGCCCTCATACTACTGTTTGCTTTCTGGCTTTAGATCTTTCCACTCTTGTCTTCTCCCTTTTCTCTTTAATCCACCTACCTCGTCTCTTTCTTTTTCTTTTTCCCATCTACCTCTTCTAATCTCTTACCTTATCTTTTCCCAACATTTGATCTCTCCAGGAGATTGAAGGTGACCACTTTCCCCTCTTCCACTTAGGCTCCTGGTGAGACTCCAGGAAGGCAACGAGTCACTGACTGCAGAAGTTTCCATTGACAAGTAAGTTGGGGCACGTGGGGCCACAGGGTGGCAGGGACATGGGCTGCTGGGGCAGAGGAGACCCACTCTTCACCCGAGGGCCCTGGGGCTGTGTTCCTACCCCGCCTCCTCGCTCTTGTTGAGCACTATGTGACATGCGGCTTGTCCAGTCCTCATTTGTCCCAGGAACCCTGTGAGTTAGGTATTAGCAGTGCACAGTTCAGATGGAGAGACAAGCCCAGAGAGATTGTGTCTCTTGTGCAAGGCCATAAGACTCGTGAGCACAGATTTGGGTTTGAATCCAGGTCTGTCTGATTCTAAAGACTAAACTCCTAACTTCTGCACTGTTTTGGTTCTCAGTGAATTTTTTTTTTTTTTTTTTTTTTTCAGGAATCCTCAATCACAAGGGTAGGTGTCTGATAAGGATGCTGCCGACTTGGGTGCACTGCACAACCTGCATAATAACCACATTGGGGCTCAGACAAGAAGGAGGTTGACTTGGTTGGGGGTTGGACAAAGGGAGGAGGGGAGGTCTGGAATGAAGTAGGATTTTTGTTGTTTTCCTGCTGAGTATTTAGAATAACTCTTCTCCTCTTCTCCATATATCTTCTTCCTCCTGGAATAGCTTCCGGAAGTTCAACATTCTAACCTCAAACCAGAAAACCCTGACCCCCGAGAAGGGGCAGAGTCAGGGCTTAATTTGGGACTTCGGTTACCTGGTAAGAAGGGCTAGCAGCCTAAGGTTCTGGTCCGGTGCAACGGGCTGAGGGAAGTTCCCAGGCCTTGGGAAGTCTTGAGGCGAAATAGGGGTTCCAGGGACCCTGGAGTCCTCACTCTGGCATTTATTTTATTTCCTGTCAACTCACAGACTCTGGTAGAACAACGTTCAGGTGGCCCAGGAAAGGGCTGCAATAAGGTGAGGCCTGGCCAGAGCAGCGGGGGGATGGGAGGAGCTTGCCACAGGGCCCGCTGACCGCTGTGTCTTCGGCTGTCCTAGGGCATGCTGGGTGTGACGGAGGAACTGCACATTATCAGCATTACAGTCAAATACACCTACCAGGGTCTGAAGGAGGAGCTGAAGGTGAGTGGAAATGGAGGGCAGGGAGAGATGAAGCAGATCTGGCGGAAGGCATTCAGGAGGCGTTAAAGGAAGCCTCTCCAGTGGGAAGTTCTCCTTTGCCTCTGTCAAAGCTAGAAACATCCCATCCCTCTCTCTGACTCTTGTTTTCTCTTCAGACAGACACCCTCCCTGTGGTGATTATTTCCAATATGAACCAAGTTTCCATTGCCTGGGCCTCGGTTCTTTGGTTCAATCTGCTTAGCTCAAACCCCCAGGTAGGAGATGGTGCTAATGGTGCTGGGTGGCAAGGAAGGGTGTGGACGCTTGGCCTGAGGGTGCTCCTTCTGAGCCATCCTGCCCTCTTCCCACTCTTGCAGAATCAGCAGTTCTTCTCCAGCCCTCCCATGGCACCCTGGAGCTTGCTGGGCCCTGCTCTCAGCTGGCAGTTCTCCTCCTATGTTGGCCGAGGCCTTGACCCAGACCAGCTGAGCATGCTGAGGAACAAGCTCTTTGGTACAAACCTCCTTTTCTCCCAGCCTTTCCCCAGCCGTAGTCTCCCCAGCCCTCCACCCTTTCTATTCCAAGGACCCTGGCCTTGCCTGCATCGATTACCTGAACTGTCTGTCTGTCCACAGGTCAGAACTCTAGGACTGAGGGCGCATTGTTATCGTGGGCCGACTTCACTAAGGTAACTCCCTGCATCCTGTGTGACTACGTCTAGCCCCTGTGCAAACACTAGTCCTTGCCCTCCTTACTGCCATCTGCTCACTGGGGGCGACTAATCATGTCTCTTCCTGCCTTTTCATTCCTCCTGCAGCGAGAGAGCCCTCCTGGCAAGCTACCATTCTGGACGTGGTTAGACAAAATTCTGGAGCTGGTACATGACCACTTGAAGGATCTCTGGAATGATGGGTAAGGCCTTGGTCAGTCTCCCTCGCCCCACCCCTAGCTTTCTGCCTTTCTGGGCTCGAGTGGACTCTGTGCGCCCTCATGTGGCAGAAAGGGAGAGAGCAAGCAAATGCTGGTGCAAGGTCACGCGCCTGACGTTTTCGCTCATGATAATAGTCCTAGCATCTGTTGTGCTCCAGAACCTGCTGGATGCTCCTTATGAACTCTCTCGTGTAATCCTTACAACCGTGTGGAGTCAAAGAGAAGTTAAAGAATTCACTCAAAAAAAAAAAAAAAAGAATTCACTCAATGAAAAAAAAAAAAAAAGAATTCACTCAATGGGCCTGCTTGGGACTCAAACCCAGGCCTCATCTGACTGCAGGCCTGTGCTCTTCCCATCACACTACCTGCTCATTTGCCTTTCCAAGGTGCTTTTTCATCTGTGACCACACTGAATCCTCAAACCTCTTCCAGCCCTAGAAGGTGGATACCGTCAGTAAGAGGAAGTGACTTGGCCAAGAGCAAGGGCCAAACCCTGGCGCTGTCTCCCTGTACAAGGAGAGCAGGACAGCAGGACAGCAGGGAGGCATGAGGGCCTCACAGCAGCTTTCTGTTTCAGACGCATCATGGGCTTTGTGAGCCGGAGCAAGGAACGCAGGCTGCTGAAGAAGACCATCTCTGGCACCTTTCTCCTGCGCTTCAGTGAAACATCAGAAGGGGGCATCACCTGCTCCTGGGTGGAACATCAGGATGATGGTCAGCTGCTTCGCCCCGATGTTCCCACAGCCTGTCCTTTATGTCCCTCTGCCAGCCCTTGGCTTCCCTGGTTCTGTCTTGAATCCCTCAGCAGGTTGGGGCTTAGATGGCCAGGGTGGGGGACTCCTAGACCCGACTGTTTCAGGCCTGCCTCTTCCCACATCCATTCTGCAGATAAGGTGCTCATCAACTCTCTGCAACCCTTCACCAAGGAAGTGCTTCAGTCTCTCCCACTGACCAAAATCATTCGCCACTACCAGCTGCTTACCGAAGAGAACATACCTGAGAACCCACTGTGCTTCCTCTACCCCCGAATCCCCCGGGATGAGGCTTTTGGGTGCTACTACCAGGAGAAAGGTAAGGATCGTTGATGTATGTCACTGAAGATTGCAGGGACTCAGGCATCTACAGATCCAGCTCCTTTCTTCCAGACATGGAAAAATTGGTAGCCAGAGAAACGAAAGGATTTGTCCCTGGGACATGGCTAGTTAGTAGGGAAATACAATTATCAAGACCGTTTACACGAGGGGTCCTTGGGCCAGGTGTCCAGTCCACTGACCTCCCTGTCCTCCTGCATATGTCCCCCACAGTTAATCTCGAAGAACGGAGGAAATACCTGAAACATAGGCTCATTGTGGTCTCTAACAGGTGAGAGATGCATTTCTTGCCCATCCTCCCTGGCCTTTGCTGGCTGATGTGGCGACCCAAACCCGCTCAGTTTGCCTCTCTGGCCTTCTTTCCTACGGGCCCATAGTCTCCAACCTCTAGGTTTTTTCCCTCGTTCTGCTAGCCTCTTTGTTCCCTAGTGCTCTGCTGCTATCCTTAGGTTGTTTCCACAGGGCTTCCCTGCTAATCAGAGTCATAATCACTGACGTTAATGGGCATCTACTTGAAGCATAGTACTAGATTTTTTTTTTTTTTTAGAAACAGATTTCTTTTTATTTTATTGAATTCTTCTGAGAACCCATCCAATTAGGTGATAACAGCCATATTTAAGAAAGTTTATTATGTGGCAGGTACTGGACTAAATATTTTGCATTTAGTTTCTTATTTATTGAATCTCCATAATAGTCCTGTGAGGCAGACATGGGTATTTCAGCCGAAGAGCCTGAGGTTTAGTGTGGTGAAATGGCATGCCTAAGGTACATGGCTAGTAAATGATCCAGGTCTGTCAGATTCCAAAGTCCTGCTTTTAACCATCCTACTCTCTGAAGCGTTATTAGGTGGTGATGGTTCCATTTTATCGATGATAAATCTGAGGCACAGAAAGCTGAAGATCACCTATCTAATAAATGATAGGATTCAAACTCTGGCAAGCCTAACTCCAAAGCCTGTGCTCTTAAACCCTCTGCTGTATTGCCCTGTTGCCACCTTTAAAAAAAAATTTTTTTTTTTTAATTTATTTAAAAAGAGAGAGAGAGAGAGAGAGAGAGAATGCACGAGTAGGGCCGGGGTAGGAATAGAGGGACAAGCAGAGAGAATCTCAAGCGGACTCTGCTCTGAGCATGGAGCCCGACGCAGGGCTCAATCTCACCACCCTGAGATCATGACCTGAGCAGAAATCAAGAGTCAGATGCTTAACCAACGGAGTCACCCAGGTGCCCTTGCTCTCTTGCCTTCTCAGCCGAGAGAGATAGTCTCCGCTTGCTCCGCCATTCTCCAGTTCACCTAAACAACTAAGCCCTGCCCTTTTGTGTGTATTACCGCATCCAGACAGGTGGATGAGCTGCAACAACCGCTGGAGCTTAAGCCGGAGCCAGAAGCAGAGTCCTTGGAGCTGGAGACAGGACTAGACCCATTGCTACAGCAAGAGCCATGCCTGGAGTTAGAGCCACTGCTAGCGGCTGGGCTGGATCTGGGGCCACCACTGGAGCCCATGCTGGAGCCTACGCTAGACATGGTACCCCAGGGAGTGTCAGAACCAGACTTGGGACCAGAGCTGAGGCTGGAGCCTCTCCCAGACCCTGCATCACAGGCAGTGCCAGAGCCAGATCTGCCCCATGATCTGAGACACTTGAACACTGAGGAAATGGAAAGTAAGTGGTGAGATGGGCCTGGGGAAGTGGGGACACCTTCCCTTTACCAACTGCCCTCCCTTTCCCATTATAGAAAAGGCTAAACTCTAAGCTCCTCATTGGAGGGAGGCTCATTTCTTTGTGATCCCTTTTATTATGAAATGTAAACGCCTTCTCCTTCCCTGACCTAAGTGCCCCCTCACACCTTGTCCAGGCCTCTACTGCCATCCTCCTTCATTTTCCCTGCGGGATTGGGAACTTCTTACCAAAGATCAGGGACTGATTTCTTTTTCTGGACTGTCTAGTTTTCAGAAACAGTATGAAGATTGAGGAAATCATGCCAAATGGTGACCCACTGTTGGCTGGCCAGAACATCATGGATGAGGCTTACGTCTTCCACTCCAGCCATTTCTACACGGATGGACCTTTGATTCCTTCTGACTACTAGGAACTGCATTTCCTGTTCTTCCTGTATCTTTTGTCCCTGCTACCCCCTACATCATGATGTTGCTCTCTAAGAATGGAAAACCCATTCTAAGCTGGTTAAGTTAACTCTGGGTTTTGGAGTGGAAAGTAAAACCATACTACGGGTACGAAAGAGGCACCAATGAATCAGAATAGATGTTAGCGATGGCTCTAACTACTATTTTAGGCCTGTTTGGGGAGGTACAGGAGTTCTGAGGGTAGGCCAGGACAGTTAGGAGGTACTTAGAAGGCTCAGGCACTTGGAGTGGCTTCTTTCCAGTGTGGGAGGAACGTCAACATTCGAATAGTTGGTCAGGCTAATGTGGTGGTGCCCACAGCATTGGCCATTGGTAGGGAACAGAGACATGTGATGGGATTCCATTTCTCTCTTCTGGTTCCCTAATGTCTAGAATAATCTTTTCCTTCCTTCTTCTTCTCACTCCTGATTCAAGTCCTAAATTCCTTTGTTTCCTGCAGAAATTGAGAGCTTTCTGCTTCAGCCTATCATGTGAAGCTCCCCTCAAAAGAAGGGAATAGGAGATAAACCTCCTCTGCTTAACAGTCTCCTCCCCTGCCTCCCAAGCTGGCCACACCCATTCCTTCCCCTAAAATGATCCTGCCAATCTAATATGCCTGTGAAGCTTTGCACAATAATTCTCTCTGTCTAGTCTCCACTTCCTCACTGCTTAGGAGACCAACTGTTACTCTTGGAGGTCAAGGATGGTGGAGTTGCTGGGCATTTAGGAATCGCTTTTTATAGTATAGGTAGAATTTGAAATTTTTACAGAGCAAGATCTTGCTCTGCGTCTTAGATATTTCTCTGTTAAGATATCATTCATTCTTTTGTGCAATATATTGTTTTTCTGAAAGAGTTTCTGTTCCTTGGGTGTGGACCTGGGCAAAAACCAGGTTCCTGGAACTTAGAACCTTGAATGTTTTTCATGGGGCTCCAGACAATCTCACACATTAGTCATTCCCAGGGAACCCCAGGACAACTGCCTTTGTTCTAAAATATGTTTCTAGTATGACTTGAGACGTAACAGAAGTGAGGCCCTGCACATGGGGCTGTTTTCTGGCTGGTATGTTAGAGGAATAGTCCTGTTCAGAAAGAGGCCCTTCTGAGCAGATGTGGCTAATAAACTTCGTGCTGACCTAGAAGTGTTTCCTCTCTGAACTTCTTTACTTCTCTGCTCACAAAGACTAATGTCCTTGGAGACACTAGCAGGCCATGTAAGATCAAGGTCAGCAAATCAGGACCCATATTCCACTCACCCCAGTAGGCACTCCCTTGTAATTTTTTTCTTACCCCCCTGTTTATTTATTTATTTATTTATTTTATTTATTTATTTTTACCCCCCTGTTTAGAACAACCTTTCCTGTCCCTTAGATTCTTCCAGAAGTCTGTGATCCATATATAAGTTGGGGGGATGGGTACGGTTCTAGAATTGGCAGTTTTGAACTAGCCCATTGTCACTTGGCCGTTTAGTGACAAAGCCAAGATACAAGCCTGGTTCTGTTTGACTTCAAAGCCTGTGCTTTTTTAATGTTGTGACTATGGAGAAAAGGAAGGGAAATGATCACAGTAGCCTCCCCATTCTCTTTGCTTCAAAGATAGTTTACCTCCCCTTGGGTAGTCAGGCCCTCCGATGGGGCTCACAGATGTCCTTAAGGGAGAATCCCATTAATTTGGGGGATTTACCACCATCTTCCTAGAATACCCTTTCTGCTCAAAACAGCTCTGACTTTTGATCCTGCAGTTATCGGGACTCCTGTCTTTGGCCAAATACACTCTTGGCCAAGAAAGTAAGGAGGCACAGGGTCAGGTGGCAAAAGGAGTCACATTTAGGGGCCCAGCTTCCTCATGTTCTTAACCCTTTGTAATCCGATTCAGCTTGCTTAGCTATGCCAGGATCTAGACCTAAAAGATCCTTGATACTCTATGTATATACCAGTAGGTCAGGAAAATATATCCCTGTCCACTGGAGCCCTGCAGAGTAGAAGGATGCATACAGTAGTCCTTTGGCCCTCTTTTTCCTTTTCCCAACCAAGCCTAGAAATCAGACTCAGATATCCACATAAATATGTCTTTATTGAAAAAAGTACATAATTCAATATAAATATAATAAATAATCCTCCCCAAGCTGCTGCCATGAGGATAAATAATCTTAAGTTTTCCCTTCCTATTGAATAAATATTCAACTTTGTCCTAGGTCAGTATGCAACATATGCAAGTCTCATTAGAATTAATGGACTGATAACTTATTGGCTTACAGGTGCCCGGGCTGATTCATTAGCACTGCTAAGCCATGGAGATCTGGGTACCATCCTTAAGCCATTGGCTTTACGGGCTCAGGGTTGCTGCTCCGTGGGCAAAGACCCGGGCAGCTACAGCCACAAAGGCCTGGAGGCTGCGAAGGATCTTGAGGCGGAGGAGGAGGCGCTGCCATGGCTGGCTGGGACTGGGGCTTGGAGTTTGCTCAGTCTCCCAGTGGTGACCCTCTGGCTGAAAGGATACAGTACACAATCAGAACTCTAGATCCTTCACCGTCCAGTCCCTCGTCCAGTCATGTCTGATACCTGCAAGCCCCCATTCTCCAGGCCCCTAGTTCATACCTGCAAGAGTTGCCTAAGGCCCAGGAGGTTGGCGTGAAGCTGGCCCACAGGGCCATCAGGGAGTAGAGAAGGCTCCCCTGTGAAAATGTCTGAGCCCAGCAGTTTCTCATAAAAAACCAGGCCCTGGTGGATCCTTTGTAAGCAGAACTGGTGGGAGGAAAGAAAGCAGTGAAAGAAAACATCCCTTCTTCCTACTCCATTCACCAAAGACCCACCCAGTGCTTTGTTCTTAGACACCACTATGGTCTGGATGTTTGTGTGTCCACAAAATTCAGATGTTGAATTCTAATCCCCTAGCATAATGGTATTAGGAGGAAAGGCCTTCACAAAGTGATGATGTCATGAGGGTGGAGGCCTCTTGAACTCAATGAGTACTCTTCTAAAAGAGACCCATGGAACTCCCAAGGCCCTCTGCTGTATGAAGATCCCAGAAGTCTGGGCAGCCCCGGTGGCCCAGTGGTTTAGTGTCGCCTTCAGCCCAGGGTGTGATCTTGGAGACCAGGGATTGAGTCCCATGTTGGGCTCCCTGCATGGAGCCTGCTTCTCCCTCTGCCTGTGTCTCTGCCTCTTTCTCTCTCTGTGTCTGTCATAAATAAATAAATAAAATCTTAAAAAAAAAAAAAAAAAAAAAAGAAACAAACAGATCCCAGAAGCCTGCAGTCTTGAAGGCCCTTACCTGACCATGCTAGCACCCTGATCTCCGACTTCCAGCCCCCAGAACAGTGAGAACTAAATTTTGGATGTTTATAAGCCACCCAGTCTGTGATATTGGTTACAGTAGGCTGAACGGACAAGGACAGATCGAACTTTTACTAATTCACCACAATACCCAATGATGTACCAGTCCCCTCGTCCTTGTGGTCTACCCTCATCTTACTACCTGACTGTTGTCTTTGAGTCCTTGGGGATCACAGCCATCCCCGCACTGGATGCGGGGGACATCACTTGTAGTCTCACCATCTCCCTCTTCTCTTGGTAGGTCCTGGAATGCAGGAGGGAATGGGAAGATTAAAGAGATAAGAGAAATGTTTTCAAACTCCACTAGGCCCATGACTCTCCCCAGAACCTCACTCCCCTGTCCTCTCTTACTCTCTGATGACCTCCAACCCTCTAGCTTCCTCCAAAGCTAGAGTCTCCCACTGCATCCTTGAAGAGCTTGGATAGGCTCCTGTTTGGTGCCTGAGCCTGCCACTTACCACATGTCCCATGGGAGGATGTGCACTCCACACCAGCGTGCAGAGCTTCTGTGAGAGCTGCTGGCCCTGAATCCAGGCAGGGCTACTGCCCTCAGGCACAGCCCGGGGCTCAGCAGTCCAGGGCAGCAGCAGCAGCAGCAGCAGCAGCATCACAGCCCTGCTTCCCAGCATCTCGCTGCCTGCTTCTCAAATCTGGCTGGCTCTGGGCCTTGCACTGGTCCTTGTGGAATCTCTGCCCACTTCCCTGTGCTGAGCCTGATGCTGTCCGTTCTGTGAGTCTCTGGTTTGGTTCCTTCTGTTCTGTTTCTGAACTGCTTCCTGCTGTTTTTCTCCCCTTGTCTCTGAGTCTCTTTTTAAGGTCCCTGCATTGTAAGACCCGCCCTTTATACTAGCAGGTGACTCACAGCAGGTGGGATTCCCCTCCCTGCATCATCCCCCTCCGTGGGGAGCCCAGGTATGCAGCCTTAGTTCCAAGGGAAATGAGACGTGTGGTTGCTGTGGCTGGAGGCCTGGGATGGGGCATATGTGTAATGCTCTCCATGAATCGAAGTGGCTGTAGAGGGGGTGGGGGTAGGAGGAACGAATATTTAAATGAATCTAGTCTCAAGTTCCTTCCTGTTTAACTTTTCCCTCATCTTTTTGCCTCTCAAAGCTATATACTTCCCCCTAGCACCTAATTTCCTTACCTCCTGCCTGAGAAAAATCAAAAACAGAAGCATTCATTTATTTCCCAATAGGATAGCGAGCTGTTTGGAATGAAGTTTGGTTTCCACCTGGTGCCCTCTAAGAACCAGGGGGCTTCTTTTTCTCCCTTGAGAACAATTATTTTCCCTGGAAGAGAATGGACTCGATGGTACTTTGTGAACTGGGAAGCCATATAATGCCATAAAACATATTCTGCCCCCACTTCAGGCCTCATTGTGGAGACTAGGAGGGCTTGGGGGCTCTTGGAGGGAGAGAATTGTTGCTGAGAACCTTCTGACTCCTCAGCCTTAGTGGCCCAATGTTTCATAGGATCTGTGGGGTTCAGGCAGTAGTTCTTTTGGGATGCCAGGGTAAGCAAGGGCTAGATATTCTAACACCTAACCCCTGTCCCATAGCTAGGAAGTCCAGGAGGTCTAAGGAGTTGAGATGCGCTATGTCAGTGACCCTGGCCAGTCCTTCAGGCTGTTGCATCCATGGGTAAAATCCGCTGACACTGATTTCATCACCCTCCCTGATGCAACATCCAGTGAAACAGCTGAGAATGTGAAGTTGGGCGTGGGAGTGGGGGGTGGTCCAAATCTGGGACTGCCCCAACCCCGGTGGAGGGTCCCAGAACAACTTGGACGTCAGAATGAGGACATGGCTGACCACACAGATGGTCCTTAAGGCCTCCCCTAGAGGTTGACCCTTCTCTGAGTAACTTACCCTTGATAGAGGTCTCCCTTCCCTTAGAACTATTCAAAACTGCCCAATGAAACCTTTGATTCAAATATTATGACTCTGTGGTAACTTTCCTTTGGATAAAACATTTCCAGCATCAGGAGAGAGAATCTCAGTGTGAGTGGGAAATGGTTTGCCTCTGTCTACCTATGTAGACAAAAATGGAATAAGGAAACGGGGATTGTAGGGGGAGGAGAGGAGCTCACCTTACTGTGTTTAGTATCTCCTGTGGCCCCATTCTGGGAGGCCCAAGGGACAGGAGATGAAAGGTAAAAGGAGGAGGAGGAAGTAGACTCCTGGGGGATGGGATGACAGAGACAAGGGTGAGTTGTAGGCACGGGGCTCTGCTGTTTTGTTTCACTTCCTGGTGCTTCAGAGATTTGGGTAGGAAGCAAGGTTGGTGGGGTGATTGTGGGACTGTTCTGTGGCAGGAACTACTTCCAGGACTGATCTGACCTGGAGCTGCCGTGACCCCTTGACGTCAGCAGGGCCACAACCGTTATGCAAATCACATTCACAAGACACTCCTAAGCAGCCTTTCCAGTTGGATGCCCAAACTCCAAATCCAGCTGAAGTTCCCCTAGGTAATTAATACTGGGGCTAATATACACGCAACTCTCACTTTATGCCAAGTACTTGGTGCAAGGCCTTTTCATGTATTAACCCATTTAATTCTCACAACAGCCCAGTGAGGTAGGTACTATTATCATCCCTATATTACAGATGAAGAAAGAAATGAGTAATTTATCCAAGATCACGGATCTGAGTGCCAGAATTCCGGGGCAGACAATGTGGCTTCAGATCCTGCATTCTCCATCATTCTATTACACTAGACACCGCGAGGAGACACGAAGCAGCTTTATAAAGCAGCTCATCTAGCCCAGGTGTCTGTCTCTGCCATGGGTCTTCCGCCATGTAATTCTCATAGGTCTGCGAAGCCTTTCTCAATCTGAGACCTCAACATGGAAATTTCTCCAAGTGTACGATGTGCAAACTGTCCGATCTCTCAGCACCCATCTTTTTCCAAGATTTTTTTTTTTTTTTTAGAGATTTTATGTATTTATTCAGGAGAGACACACAGAGAGAGAGGCAGAGACACAGGCAGAGGGAGAAGCAGCCTCCGTGCAGGAACCCTGGGGTCAGGCCCTGGGCCGCAGGCAGACGCTCACCCGCTGAGCCACGCAGGAATCCCTTTTTCCGAGATTTTAAATCTAGGGACCTGTGAAATCAGATCAGTTTGAGAGACCCTCTGAATTAACGTGTCTTTGTCTCCGTCTTTGACTTTTCCAACGGACTCTAGGATCCCTGAGTTCCAGAAGTCTAAATCCTGGAGTTCTTTCCTTGCAGCGTATCTGGCAGCACGTATTGGGAGAGAATGCGCGAACTCTGCCCCCGTGAGAGCCTTCCCTCGGGGCGGACCCCTACGCGTCCTTTGGAAGCTGAGCTGACGGGCTGGAGGCCGCTCCCGAACTCCCATCCCGCAGCAGCTCAAGCTCCGAATCCCTGACCACCGCCGATGCTCAGTGCGTGAGCGTGGGGGCGGGCGGACGTCCCGGCGGGCCGTGCTCATCCCCGAGGCACAACGGCCGGCTCCGGGGCCGGGGAACCGCACGGCGAGGGTCTCGCTGCCCGGGACGACGGGGCGTGTGCGGCGGCGCCTCACTGACGGGGAGTTTCAGACGGATGCGAGCGGGGCCGCGGAGGGCGCGGCCGGCCGGCCAAGGGCCAGGCTCCCGCTTCCTGTTTTCTCCCCCATGCCTGGAAATGATAGGAAATGCCGGCGAATTTCGGCGAGTTTCGGGGGCAGCGGGGAGAGGTGGCGGCGCGGCTGCCACGAGCCCCGCGGGAGGAGGGCGCGCGCCGGCCCTGCCGGGAATACCCAGCGCTCCCCGGGCTCCACCCCAGGCGCCCCGCTTCCAGAGGCGCGAGTCGCGGCGAGCCGGAAGCTCGGCTTCCCAGCCAGTTCTCCAGCTCGGTTCTAAGGAAGCCTGAAAGAGCACGGGCCGCGCCGCCGACGCGCAGCACAGCGGGGTGGGCGCCTTGTGTCCCCGCCGGCGGCCCGTAGCCCGCGGCCCCAGCGCATGCGTCACGCGTCTGCCGCGGCGCCGGCGGCACCTGGCTGCTCCTGATTGGCCGAGGGCAGCCCCGCGCCCTTCCTGATTGGACGCTCCGACTGGGAACGCGCCGTCCTTCCCGCCGTAGGGTTTGGTTGAGCATCAGGCGCGGGGGAGAATTGGGGAAACTGGAATTTCCCGCGGAGCTGACGGCGCTAGCTTTCCCCCTACTCGTTTTAATTCCACGCGCTCCAAAATATCCGCCATGGAGAAATCTTGGTAATGACCCAATCCCCGTAAGCATCCCAAGAACACATCTGACCCCTGCCCTAATCCCTCCCCTCCCCGCTGCCGGGGAAGAATTCTGGGTAATTGATTTCTCTGGGTCCCCTAGAGAATTGTGGGTAACTAGCCACTTTCATCATGCCCCCCCACCCCCGCCCCAATTGTGGGTAACTGGACGTTCTTATTTATCCCTGGAGAATCCTGGGTAACACTGCAGAGAATTCTGGGAAACTGACTCCTCTTGGTCTCACCTCCCAACCCCCCACCTCTCATCCCTAATTTTGGGAAACAAGCACCCTAGCCCCACTGCCTAACTCCTGTCTCGCAGTTGCTGCCCCTTCCACTGATGGTTCTGGGGTGAACCAGGCAAGTGAGCAGGCCTGAAGGGAGATGGAAAGGAAGCCAAGTCTTACGTTAGATAGTAGGGTGGTGGGGAGTACAGAGGGCCTGGGGGAGAAGAGGGACTTCCACCCCTACCGGCCCTGCCCATGTCCTTCCTGCCTGCTTCTTCCCCTACCTAGCATTCTCACATCTGCCTGCCTCATCTCCCTCCTGCCCAGATAATCGGGAACACACTGAATACAAGTACCTGGGCCTGCCACTGACTCAGCTACCTCTTTCCCTTTGCAGGCCAGGATGTCCATTCTAGGCCCACTGGTGCTGTTCTGCTGAAGGTTGGGTCAGGCCCCTTAAGGGCCTGTTGCAAGGGAGGGTGTGCCACGGGTCTAATCTGCCGTCGTCATCATGAACTTCGAGGGCCTGGACCCTGGACTGGCGGAGTATGCCCCCGCCATGCATTCTGCCCTGGACCCTGTCCTGGATGCCCACCTGAATTCAAGTCTGCTACAGAATGTGGAGCTGGATCCGGACGGGGTGGCCTTGGAGGCTCTTCCTGTCCCGGAGTCAGTACACATAATGGAAGGTGTCTACTCTGAATTGCACAGTGTGGTGGCCGAAGTGGGTGTGCCTGTCTCCGTCTCCCACTTTGACTTGCACGAGGAGATGCTGTGGGTGGGAAGCCACGGGGTAAGAACTGTACCCCTTTGTAAGGGATGAAAAGAGATGTTGGAGGTCTTTTATCTGGCTTTAGCCCAAGGGCAGCTGCTTTACTGGGAGGCAGAACTGAGTTGAGGTGATGAGAGTTGGGTCTCTAAGTCAAGTCAGGAGGAGGGGAGTGGATGGAGCCATAGGATCTAGGGAGAAGATTCAGAGGCATTATTTTTCTACCACTATTTGCCCATTCCAAGCTTTGATTAATCTTGATAAGTGTACTCATCAGTTAAGTCTGTGGTGTCCAAATCCAATCTCTAATGCTGTTCCTTTGTTTTCCATTTTTATACTTATAGAATGTAACAAGCTGTTTCTGAATACCTTATATGGAGTCATTTTGTCTTCTCTGGCTGATTTTAATCTCTCTTAAGAGCAGTTATAAATGTTAATTTTTTTTAAATGTGCATCTATATTGCAATATGCTAGAAAGCCCAAGATTCTGTAAGAAATAACATGTTATCGTTGGCTTACTAATTTACCTTCCATAGAGCATGATTTGTGCTTTTTTTTAAATCAGAAAGAATGACCTTTTTTGTTAATACATTCATTTCAGTAGGCAGTGTTTATGTTATGCTAGGTGTAGGGAATAAAGCAGAATAAAACATAATCCTTGCCCTGAGGAATTTATAGAATAATGAGGAAGAAATGATACATAAACAGATAACTTTGTGATATTTTAGAAGAAACTAAATTGTTTCACTTATTAATTATAAAGGTAAGATATAGACTAAGTGCCAGTATAAAAATATGTACTGGGTGGAGAAGGGTCAGAGGGCCTCCAGAAGGAAGTGACACCGAAGTCCTTTTCTGAGAGGTGAGTGGGAGTCAGGTGAAAAGAGGGGGAAATGCTATCTTGGCAAAAGCAATAGAATATAACATTCCCAGGACGATATACACTGACTTCAGAGTGCAGGAACTATAAGCAATTAAGATTTACTGTACTGGAAGATAAAGGTGAAGAGTTAGACATTATTCCATTCAACTAGTGTTTTTTGAGCACCTACTAGGTGCCAGACCTTGCTCTGTGGTCTAGGTTTAGAAAAAGGTTTAAAAAGACAACAACAGGGGATCCCTGGGTGGCGCAGCGGTTTGGTGCCTGCCTTTGGCGCAGGGTGCGATCCTGGAGACCCGGGATCGAATCCCACGTCGGGCTCCTGGTGCATGGAGCCTGCTTCTCCCTCTGCCTGTGTCTCTGCCTCTCCCTCTCTCTCTGTGACTATCATAAGTAAATAAAAATTAAAAAAAAAAAAAAAAAAAAAAAAAAAAAAAAAAAAGACAACAACAACAAAATATATATACATATACATATGTTTTTAAAGATTTTATTTATTCATGAGAGATATATAGAGAGAAGCGGAGATACAGGAAGAGGGAGAAGCAGGCTCCCTCCCCACAAGGAGTCTGATGTGGGACTTGATCTCGGACCCTGGGATCACGCCCTGAGCCAAAGGCAGATGCTCAACTGCTGAGCCACCCAGGCGTCCCCAACCAAAATATATTTATAATATATTAGGTATCGTTTAGCATCTTTAAGGAAAATAAAGTGGACTAAGGTGGTTGAGGTAATGAAGGGTGGGAGGTGTTACTGTTTAGATTATTTGGTCAGGGAAAGGTCTTTCTCATAAAGGCACATTTGAGTAGAGACCTGGAGGCCAGGATGTTCATTCTAAGTTCTCTAGAATGCAGAGAGGAAGCCATAGAGATATCTGGGGGGAGAACATTCTAGAAAAACCACATGCAGGGTTATAAGAGCTTGAAGTTGAGCTTTCACACTATTGAAGATTTTTATCCAGAATGATAAGGTTAGGGCAGCTCTGGTGGCCCAGCAGTTTAGTGCCTCCTTCGGCCCAGGGTGTGATCCTGGAGACCTGGGATCGAGTCCCACGTTGGGCTCCCTGCATGGAGTCTGCTTCTCCCTCTGCCTGTGTCTCTGCCTCTCTCTCTCTTTCTGTCTGTCATGAATAATAATAAAATGATAAGGTTAGGTTTGTATCAAATATGAGTACTGTGGTAGCAGTATTTAGAGTTTAAGGGGGATACTCCGTGAGATCAGTTTGTAGGTTATTGTAGCAGTTCATATACAACATGAAGGCCTGAATGAAGCACTGTAGAGATTTATACGTGAGAACAGATTTGGGAAATATTTTGGAAGTAAGTAAGATTTAAGTTGAAGACCAGTGACTTAGTCTATTACATTGATCGTGCTACCATAGGGAATACAGTTAAGAAGAATTGAGATGTAAAATTGACTAATTTAGTTTGGAATGTAATGAGTTTGGGGTTCTCACAGAATATTTAAAGAGCGATGTTTGGTAGGTATTAGGATATATAAGTCTGAAGCTTGAGGCAGTGGTTTGGGCTAGGGAAGGGAGTTAGAATCCGTCAGTCTAAGACCAGGGGTGGTTAAAACCTTGAGAGTGGATGAGATTACCTAGGAAGACTCAAGTGAGCAAGTGGTGAACTGGGGATAGCTATTTTTTAAGAGTGGTCTGAACGGAAGCACATAAGAAGATGTGAGCTAAGAGTCAAGAGCGATGATGATGAATGATGTCATAGGAGCCAAGGGTGGAATGAGTTTCACATTCTCTCTATTCCAGCCTGTGACCCACAGTACATATTTCCCACGTGGCTGGTAGACGTTAAGACTTGACTGGAACATAAGAAAGCCAATGGAGGGGATCCCTGGGTGGCTCAGCAGTTTAGAGCCTGCCTTCAGCCCAGGGCGTGATCCTGGAGACCTGGGATCGAGTCCCACGTCGGGCTCCCTGCGTGGAGCCTGCTTCTCCCTCTGCCTGTGTCTCTGCCTCTCTCTCTCTCTCTCTCTCTCATGAATAAATAAGTAAAATCTTTAAAAAAAAAAAAAAAAAAAAAAGCAAGCAAGCCAGTAAGCCAGTGGAGGATTGGACCCACATCCCTGACCTGAAATTGTTCTAACCAGCTGAGCCATTACCTATTCAGCAGGGTCACTGTGAGGATAAAATGAGGTAGAGTTTACAAAGTACTTTGTAAAGCATTAAACAGATAGTATTCTCAGTGTCTTTATCACTTAGATTGGATCCTGGCCTTACACCTCAGGTGCTGCTAACCAGAAAGGCCAAGCAAGAGTGGAGGAAAGCTGAGCAACATCCATCCATTCCCTGACCTGTATCTGGGATGGCGCTGCCCTTCCGTTCAGGGTGTGTCTCATCTTTCTGTCCCCCACAGGGCCATGCCACTTCATTTTTTGGCCCAGCCTTGGAGCGTTACTCATCCTTTCAGGTCAATGGCAGTGATGACATTCGACAGATCCAGAGCCTGGAAAATGGTATCCTTTTTCTCACCAAGAACAACCTCAAGTATATGGCCCGTGGGGGCCTCATTATATTTGATTACCTGTAAGTGGCTTCTCAGCTCTGGCCTGGGAAAGAGGGTCCCTCCTAGAATGGGAAGGCTAAAGAATTGGAAGCTTTTGAGAACCAGGTCCCTTAGCCTTTCCTCCCCCCACAGGCTAGATGAGAGTGAGGATATGCACAGTGTCCTGCTGACGGATAGCAGCACTCTGCTTGTTGGCGGGCTGCAGAACCACATACTGGAGATTGACCTTAACACTGTCCAGGAGACTCAGAAGGTACAGGCCTGGGGCAGGAAAGACCCAGGCCAGGTCTGAGACGTTCTGGGGGCCGGGGATATAGCTGGGCTGTGAACATGCCTAAGTATGTGTGCGACCTTTCTATTCCTTTGGTCTGTGGGAAGAATTATTCTCACAGGTATTTCCTGCTTTCCTCCACAGTACGCAGTCGAGACGCCCGGAGTCACCATTATGAGACAGACAAATCGCTTCTTCTTCTGTGGCCACACATCTGGCAAGGTGGCTTGGTTCTATAATTCTTTTTACCACAAGGCCCTGTTTCATTACACATGTGCTTGGGCTCCTCCTTTCCCTCGCATTCTGGGTAGTGGGAGGGACGGGAGGAATCAACCAAGTTCCTCCTCAGCCATGTTCTTCTAGATTATCTTTTAGCCTCATGTTTTCTATGGTAATGAGATTGTACCTTGGAGGCAAAAGAATAAACAAGAATTCTCTTTGGGGTCCCTTCCAGCTCTTGTCTTTTCTTTCTTTTTTTTTCTTTTTAACGCTTTTTCTGTGTTTTCATTGCCTGTATCCTAGAGCCTTAGTTCTTTGGGCAGGGGCCTCACAGGGTTAGGTAGGTGGCAGGTACTTTTCTTGATGACAGTGTTGGAAGATAACTGAGGCATCTCTTCTTCAGGTTTCCCTGCGAGACCTTCGCACTTTTAAGGTGGAGCATGAGTTCGACGCTTTCTCAGGGAGTCTGTCAGATTTTGATGTGCATGGCAACCTGCTGGCCGCCTGTGGCTTCTCTAGTCGCCTCACTGGCCTGGCCTGTGACCGTTTCCTGAAGGTGTATGATCTGCGTATGATGCGTGCCATCACACCACTTCAAGTACACGTGGATCCTGCCTTTTTGCGCTTCATCCCTACCTACACGTCCCGACTTGCTATCATCTCCCAGTCAGGTAGGAAGGAATGTAGGGAGGGGTAGGAGGGGCTGATCTATGAAGGAGAACTAGGCAGCAGAAGGACTATACTCCCAGGAACCTCTTTGTTGGAGGAACTAGGAACCTTTTAGCAGGCTAGCAGGGTCTCACTTAGGTTGGATCAGAGATTAGAGCTTTAATTTCTTCCTGAATGTGAAGAACACAGAAAAAGATAAAGGTGAGGCAGGCAAAACAGCTTTAGAACTGCTTTTACTGAGGAGCAGACTTGCCTGTGGTTTATGGGAAGGCATCTGATGGTATTCTTTGTATCTCTAGGCATGAATTTAGGCCCCATCTTTCTTTGATACCAGGGCAAGAGGGTAGGAGGGGCATAACAGGATGGCCCCCTTTCAGCTTCCAGGGCTCTCTGGGCTTCCTCTTCTCTTCTAGGGCAGTGCCAGTTTTGTGAGCCCACAGGCCTGGCCAACCCAGCAGACATCTTTCATGTGAATCCTGTGGGGCCTCTACTAATGACATTTGACGTATCGGCCAGCAAGCAGGCCCTAGCCTTTGGGGATTCTGAGGGCTGTGTGCACCTCTGGACTGATTCCCCTGAGCCTTCCTTCAACCCTTACTCCCGTGAGACCGAGTTTGCTCTACCCTGTCTCGTGGACTCACTGCCTCCTCTGGACTGGAGTCAGGACCTGCTGCCTCTTTCCCTCATCCCTGTCCCGCTCACTACCGACGCGCTTCTCTCGGATTGGCCTGCCGCCAACTCAGCGCCAGCCCCCAGGTTGTACCTTGCATCTGAGCCAAAAGGAGGGAGGGGGAAAGGGCTGAGATACCTGATTTCTCAGGAAGCCCTGTAGTAGTGTCTTCCTTTCCGATTTTTGTCTGCCCTCAGTATTTTCTTTTTTTCTGGTTCCTTGGGGGTTGGGGATTTGATGGCCAGACACCACAACCTTCAAGCCCTAGAACTCTACTGCATTACAGGCGAGCGCCACCTGTGGATGCAGAGATTCTCCGCACCATGAAGAAAGTGGGCTTCATTGGCTATGCGCCCAACCCCCGCACCAGGCTGCGCAATCAGGTACGTTCAGGGGAGAGAGGCTCAGCACCAACAGCAGCCCCTGGCATTTCTCCTGTCTTGTTTCCTTACTGGTCCTCAGCAGGTTTTCCTTTTAGTCATTAAAGGTTTTTTTGAGGCCTACTGAATTGAAGGTACCATGCTGGGTATTAGGGGAAATTCAGAGACACAGAAGACAGTCTTTGCTTTTAAGAAATTTAGTATTTGGTTGGCAAAGATAAGACTTGTCTGTGACAAGTTCTCTTGCTAAATGCTGAAGGAGTGTTTTTAAGTATTCAGTGCCGGGACTGTTTGGGGAAAGTGTTACTCTGGGCCAGAGTGGTCGGGGAAGATGTACTGAGAAAGGTAGATACTGAGCTGGAAAGATGAAAGATGGATAAGTAGAAGGTAACACGGGAGCATGTTCAAGATGAGAGATCAGTGTTGGCAGAGGTCTCAAGAAGCATAACTGCAAAAGGCATGTCTGATGGGGACTGTGATTGGACCTGTCTGGCTAGAGCAGTGGTTAGTGTGGGGAAATCGCAAGATGTTAAGGTCGGAAAGGCCCGGTTGTGAAGCCTTGAATGCCAGTGTATAGTGGGGGAAGTGATGCACTGAAATTTTGGGAGAGTTTGTTAGGGGGAACCCGATAGAGTGAATGTGCAGAGCCTGGTGTGGAAGCCATCTTAGTTGTCCAGCTAAGGTGAGGTGGGGTGGTGGCAGCAGGAATAAAAAGGAAGCAGTGTGTGTGAGAGAGTTTGTGTGTGTGTGTGTGTGTGTGAGAGAGTGTTTGTGTGTGTGTGTGAGAGTTTGTTAGGGGGAACCCGATAGAGTGAATGTGCAGAGCCTGGTGTGGAAGCCATCTTAGTTGTCCAGCTAAGATGAGGTGGGGTGGTGGCAGCAGGAATAAAAAGGAAGCAGTGGCTGCTGAAAACCCCATGAAATTAGAAGGTTCAGTGTGGGGATAAAGGTGTGTGTGTGTGTGTGTTTGTGTGTGTGTGAGAGAGAGAGAGAAACCAAAGATAATTAAGACATCCAATAAAATTACTTCTTAAAAATTCTAGATCCCTTACCGACTCAAGGAATCAGACAGTGAATTTGACAGCTTCAGCCAGGTCACTGAGTCACCGATAGGGCGGGAAGAGGAGCCACATCTCCACATGATCTCTAAGAAATACCGCAAGGTGCAGGGGGATACCAAGGAAGGAGCCCTCTGGGATGTGGGGAAAGGTTCCCTGGGGAAAGGGTGTCATAAGGGAAAGGACTGAAGGACTGTTGAGAAGCCTTCACCTACCACCTGGACTCCGGGGGGAAGTTCTGGGGAAGGTATGACTACTGTGAAGATTTAGGGGACCCTGAGGATATCTTCATTTTGCTCAGACTGTTTCTGCCTCAGGTAACCATCAAATACTCCAAGCTAGGGCTGGAGGACTTTGACTTCAAACACTACAATAAGACCCTGTTTGCTGGATTAGAGCCCCACATCCCCAATGCCTACTGTAACTGCATGATCCAGGTAAGAGTGGGTATGCCTGTGACTCGAACATGCCTACTGCCTTGGTCCTTCTTTGGGGTCCCACAGCCACTCTCTTTCTAGGCATCTCCAACCAAGCCCACTTTATCATGGCCTCTGCTACTGCTCTTTTTTGCTGTGCAGCCTTCAGGTCTCCTCTGTGCGCTCCAACCTGCAGTGGACTCCTGCCCTGGGTTCTTTCTTCACCAGCTCGCTTAACTTTCCTATCTTTCTTCTTCCCTATACTGGCTTCCTGCCTCAAGTTCTTTCGCTCTCCCCCCAGGTGCTCTACTTCCTGGAGCCTGTCCGCTGTCTAATCCAGAACCATCTTTGCCAGAAGGAGTTCTGCCTGGCATGTGAGCTGGGCTTCCTCTTCCACATGTTGGATCTCTCTCGAGGTGACCCTTGTCAGGTCAGTGTCTAGAGACCTGAGAGCATAAAAGGGGAAGGGGGGTGGAGAGCAGGCAGGGACAGTGCTGTGCAAATGGCCACAAAAGAGAAAACTGCCCCATTTTACCAATACACTTCCTGGATTCCAGGGCAGTAATTTTCTTCGGGCATTCCGCACCATCCCTGAGGCATCGGCGCTTGGTCTGATCCTGGCTGACTCAGATGAGGCGTCAGGCAAAGGCAGTCTGGCCAGGCTTATTCAGAGGTGGAATCGCTTCATTCTTACTCAGCTGCATCAGGATATGCAGGAGCTCGAAGTACCCCAGGCTTATCGAGGTGCCGGAGGCAGGTATGAAATCAGGCCATGAACAGTGAAAGCCATGTGACAGGCCCCTCTGTGACTTAGAGGGTCTCCTAACTGCGTCCATGTGCATGCGTTGCCTTCCCCACTCTTAGCAGCTTTTGCTCATCGGGGGACTCTGTCATCGGGCAGCTGTTCAGCTGTGAGATGGAGAACTGCAGCCTCTGCCGCTGTGGCAGTGAGACCGTGCGAGCCTCATCCACCCTGCTCTTCACGCTCTCCTACCCCGAGGGTAGCACCAGCGGTATACCCTGCAGCTGGGGTGGGAAGGCTCCCCCAGATGTCCCATAACATCAAGCAAAGGGTGTTGGGGGGCTAACAGTGGGCCGAAGGAAGAACGTAGAGTGAAGCATCCAGTTTCTCCTCAGATAAAACCGGGAAGAGTTGTGACTTTGCTCAGGTGCTGAAGCGAAGCATCTGCCTGGAGCAGAATACACAGGCTTGGTGTGACAACTGTGAGAAGTACCAGCCCACGGTGAGTCCTCCCATGTTGGGGACTGACTTGCCTGTGGTCGCCTCCAGGACTAGCTGGGTCAGCGCTGCCATCAGGGATTTAGGGAGTGGGAAGACCTCAGTTTGAAAGCACAGGTCCAGGTTTTACTCTTCCTGTCCTGGTTTCTGTCCCGTAGGCTCCCTGCCATTCCTTGGTTGTTGTTTTTTTTCTCTCTCTCAGATTCAGACCCGCAACATCCGCCATCTGCCAGATATTCTTGTCATCAACTGTGAGGTGAACAGCTTGAAAGAAGCTGATTTCTGGAGAGTGCAGGCTGAGGTAAGGGCCAGGTCTGGAAGCAGAGCTTTAGGTGTACTTTTTCATTTTCTCTCCCTTCTGTGCTCCATTTATGATGAATGTTCTGGGGAATCAGATTTTTTTAAAAGATTTTATGTATCCATTTAAGGGATGGAGGGGGAGAGAGAGCGCTCATGTGCGTGCATGGAAGGGGAGGAGCAGAGGGAAAGGGACAAACGCACTCTGCTATGTGCAGAGCCTGACTCAGGGCTCTATCCCATGACATTGAGATCATGAGTTGAGCTGAAACCAAGAGTCGGAGGTTTAAAAGTCAGACGTTTAACCAACTGAGCCACCCACGCACCCTGGAAATCAGTTTTTCTTTTGTGTTCAGGTTGCCTTTAAGATGGCCATAAAGAAGCATGGTGGGGAAATCTCCAAAAACAAAGAGTTTACTTTGGCTGATTGGTAGGTACTGACTTGGGGGTGCAGTCAAAGGATTGAGCTACCCTGTGGCTCCTCTTGTCACTGGCTAGATTTCAGAACAAATTTCTAATTCTCTTGTCCTGATAGGAAAGAACTAGGGAGTCCAGAGGGTATGCTGATGTGTTCCTCCGTTGAGGAATTGAAGAACGTCTGGCTTCCTTTCTCCATTCGCATGAAGATGACCAAGAACAAAGGGCTGGATGTTTGCAATTGGACTGATGGCGATGAGATACAGGTTGTTGAACAACTGGGTAGAGAAAGGGGAATAAGGGAGAGAAGGTTGGGACAGAAGCAGGACAAGGGGTAGATGGAACTTGGTATAGGGAAAAGGAAGGGCATAAAGCCACGTATTTACCAGTTGTGGGCTTTTCCAGAGTGACTCAGTTCAGTATTGAGAATCATAGATGGGCTAGGATGGAGATAACCCACCCTGGTCCCCCATCATTCCCCAAACTCCCTGCCCTCCATCCCCATTCCCCTTCCTTCCCCATCCTTAAACTTAGCTTAGCAGCCTGGGTACCCCCCTCACAGTGGGGCCCAGCCAGGGCAGAGGAGGAGCATGGTGTCTATGTGTATGACCTGATGGCTACTGTGGTACACATCCTGGACTCACGCACAGGGGGCAGCCTGGTGGCTCACATCAAAGTTGGAGAGACCTACCACCAGCGTAAGGAGGTGAGTGAGACTACACAAGGCAGGGACACTCCTGGTGGTAGCCACAGTGGTGTCCCGGGTCTGAGCCGGAGTGGTCCAGCTGTCACTTTGGCATCAGTCTTTTTTTCTGTATCTTCTCCACAGGGTGTTACCCACCAGCAGTGGTATCTCTTCAATGACTTTCTTATTGAACCTATTGATAAGGTTAGTTGTAACACATTCCATTTTCTCTATCTCCCATTTTCCTAGCATTCTCATCCTCAGTGCCCTAGAGAATGCCAGGCAGATTCAGGAGGGAGGGATGGATCCTCAAGAATAAAAAGCATTAGCAGAATTAAAAATAGCATCTGATTTCTGTCTTCTGTCTGGCTAGGAAAAAAGGAAAAGGGGGCATATACATAGGCCATTAAGTGCTTTTTCTTTTATAGCATGAAGCTGTGCAGTTTGACATGAGTTGGAAAGTGCCTGCTATCCTTTATTACGTCAAAAGGAATCTTAATTCCAAATACAACCTGAACAGTAAGTGATACAGAATAGACTGAAGGGTGTAGGCAGTGTAAATTGGTCTTTAGGGAAAAAAAAAAAATTGGTCTTTAGAAAGAGAGCTTGTTAAGGTGAGGATAGGTAACAGTGTTCACTATTTCCAGGGATACTAAAGAGATTCCTGTTCATCAGGCCTTAAAATTAGAACCTGGAGATCCTGAGGTATATTGGTGAAGAGGTGCTAGGGGGAAATCTGATCAGAATGGCTAAGGTTTTGATTTTGAGTCTAACCATTCTTCTCCCCAAGTGAAGCTTCCTTCTTTTGGAGATTAGCTCCTTACTAAGTTCCTTTTTGGTGCCTTTAGACATAGTTTCCCTGCAACTTTATTCTTCTGGATTTTTTAAGCTAAAGTCCACGGCTTACTCTTTCCTCTCTGCTTTTTTGTTTTTTTCTTAGCATCTCTCTTAATAGTGTTGATGTGTTCCATCTATCTGTTTATCAGACATGATCTTTTTACTCACATTCATTGATTATTGAAGGGTCACAGTGTAGACCCAGTCTCTGGTCAGCCATTGTGGGTTTCCCTCCCCTGGTTACTTCCCTATCCCCAGCCCTATGTTTTCTGGATTTTCCCTTCCAGTCAAGAACCCTATTGAAGCCAGTGTCCTGCTGGCTGAAGCCTCACTAGCACGGAAGCAACGGAAAACACACACTACTTTTATTCCACTGATGCTGAATGAGATGCCACAGGTTGGGGACCTGGTGGGCCTGGATGCTGAGTTTGTCACCCTTAATGAGGTAATCAAGTCCAAAAGGATGTGGTGTTAGACCTGAACTCTGAAGATACTAGAAGTCATAAGCAGTTCTCTGATTTCCTTATCAACTCTTCTCACATAGGAGGAAGCAGAGTTACGCAGTGATGGCACCAAGTCTACCATCAAACCAAGCCAGATGTCAGTAGCGAGGATTACCTGTGTTCGAGGCCAAGGACCCAATGAGGGTATCCCCTTCATTGATGACTACATTTCTACCCAGGAACAGGTATTAAGATATGGACAGACCAGAGTCTCACAAGTGAGACAGACCTTGTGCTTATGTAGAGTGCTCTAGAACCCAGGGAAGAGGCGTAGGAAGAGACTCTGCCCTTCAGTTCCTGAGCGACTTATCCTTTTCTCTATGCCTAGGTGGTGGATTACTTGACTCAGTACTCGGGGATAAAGCCAGGAGACCTAGATGCCAAGATTTCCTCTAAGCACCTGACAACTCTCAAGTCTACCTACTTAAAGCTTCGTTTTCTTATAGACATTGGAGTCAAGTTTGTGGGTCACGGTCTACAGAAGGACTTCCGGGTCATCAACCTCATGGTTCGGGCAGGGTTAAGACTGTGAATGTGGGCCCTTTAGGGTATATATTGTGTTTTTGGAGAATGGGAAATTACAGATCGCCTGCCTTCAGTCTCCCACTCTTTTATCTCTGCCAGGTGCCCAAGGACCAAGTCCTTGACACTGTCTATCTCTTTCATATGCCCCGAAAACGAATGATTTCCCTGAGATTCCTTGCTTGGTACTTTTTAGGTGAGTTGGTGTACCTTGTAGGTCCTTGTAGTGCTCATTAAGAGCAGGAAAAAATGTTGGGAGTTGTCAAAGGAGTAGGGAGGGCCCTGAGTAGTAAGACTTACTAATGGATTTAAGTAGCTTCAGTATTCCTCTGCACTAGGGATGGTGTTTGGCTCTTTCCTGCAGGGGTAGTCAAGTTTTTCATTGTTTATTGGGAGCTGGAGATGTGAGTTGGGGACATGTTCTTATCTTCCTTTGCTAGGTCCCAAACTATTCCACCTCTAATTCCCGTAGACTTGAAGATTCAAGGGGAAACCCATGACAGTATTGAGGATGCCCGCACAGCCCTTCAGCTCTACCGAAAATATCTGGAGCTAAGCAAAAATGGCACTGAGCCTGAGTCCTTCCACAAAGTGCTCAAGGGTCTTTATGAGAAGGGCCGGAAGATGGACTGGAAAGTGCCTGAACCTGAGGGCCAGACAAGTCCCAAGAGTAAGACCTGGGATGGGACAGGGTGGGTTTTGATTGCGTATATGAAGATTATGCCCACGATTATAATAACAATCATAGTGATGTCAACAACCGTACCACCCCTACCTTATATTTGTAAAGCACTCAAAAGTTTACAAAGCACTTAATCTTCAGTAAAATAAATTTTTTTGATTGAAACTCTCCATTAATCCTAACCTCCTCTTGCCCAGTTCTAAAATGTTTGCCACAGGTTTGCTCTGCTTTTTCTCCACTCACCTTAAAAGTCAACGCTCTTGGTTTTGTCTGACAGATGCAGCTGTCTTCTCTTCAGTGTTGGCGCTTTGACCTCACCTTCTCCCAGCAAACTACGCCCTCTCCCTTCTGTGGAAGTTCTGTGGCCCCAGAACCAGGAGATGGCTTCCCAAGTTGGCTCTACCTTATCTGCTTCCAGAACTGGACCTGCTCAGGGTCTACAGATGGTGCTATTAATAGAACTGGAATGCAGCAGAGTTGTTGCAAAGGGAAGAGGAGCCAGATTCCTTTTTCATCCTTTGCAAAATAGCAGGCCAGAAAAAGAGTCTAGGATTGACCCAAATGGAAAGTAATTTGTATTCTCAATAAATATCCTGGGTAATTAATATCCAGGCAAACAAACAACCCACTCCGAGAACCAGTACTCTTGGTTCCTAGTTGGCTAAGGAAAGGACTGAAGTCCTGGACAGTGACAGGCTTACAACAGTAACTTAAGACAGCTCACGTCTCTGACTGTTTGAGGGATGCCTGGAGGGGCCAGGACATAGAGCGTCGGTGGCCCTAGCAAACCAGTGTTGCCAACACCATCATTGCCAAAAGGCCCTTTGGGTCCTAGACAAAGCTTGGCTGCTGGCTTCACTCCTGCTGACAGCTGAGAAGCATCTGTCTTCCATCCACTCTCCTGTCCCAAGTTTTGTTATTTTTTAAAATTTTGTTTTAAACTGCATGTTTTATAAAATAAAATCAAAAATATTATTGGCTGTCATCTATGTCATTAGAGACCTGCGAGTATGGGATGCTCTAACTTCAGCCCTCCTCTTCTTTCTTTGTGTTGGTTTTCTATAACAACTGGGAAAAAAACCAAAAACAAAAACTTTTCAAGTTCCCACATAGAAATGAAGGTGAAGCTCTGGAGTTCAAGGTCGAGGATATTGGAGAAATAGAAGTGTGTCTTTCCTGGACGATGTTAGGTCTTCCTTGTGGCTGCCGAGGACCCTAACGCTGGATTCTTTTAGGACGTGCGGCTTGGTTTCCTGGTTAATTGCGTAGATGGAAAGTTGGGGAAGCTGACGGGCTACAGGTTTCGGGCTATCTTAAGCCCCGCTGGTACTACGGGTCCGTGCTGCAGCAGTGCTTCCTGGGAGATGTAGTCTGCTGACCTGAAACGAGGGCGGTCGCCCGCCGACCGCGCACCTCTCGGGGAAGGTCCTGGCCCACCTGGCCCGGCGCGCGGCCCTGCGCCTGCCGACGCCACGCCGCGCTCCCGCCGTGCTCCGGCCACTCCTATTCTTCGGCTGACCCCTGGTGGTCACGTGGAGCTGCTCGCCACGCAAGTCTGGGTCCTTCTGCGAGCCCCCGGGGTCCTCGCGGCCGGGAAGGCGCTCCGGAGCTGCCTGTTCGCGCGAGAGTTTGGAGGGGCGGGTGTGGGGTCGGTCCCCGGTGTGGGGCTCGCGCCGCCGCGCCCCGGACCCCGCTTGGGCGCCGGCTTAGAGCGCGGGGAGCCGGGGCCGGCAGTCGCCGGGGCGGACGTACCCGGGAAGAGCCGGCGCGCCCCGGGGAAGCCTGGGCAGCCCGCTCCCCAGCCGCCAGGTGCTGGGTCCGGCGCCGAAGGGCGAGTGCGGCCGTCTTGGAGCGCCTGGGCCACGGCGGCGGCCCCGGGAGCAGAGGTGGGACGGCTGCGAGCGGCACCGAGAGTCGGGGGTGGCCCGGAGCGAGGGCAGAGGCGGCGTCCCGAGAAGGGGGCTGGTGCGCGCGGGAGTAGGCAGCAGGCGGGGGCGCGGGCGCGGGCATCCACGCTGCTGGCTGCACGTAGGCCGGTCGCCGAGCGCTCTTCTCCCGCCCGCCGCCGCGCCGCTTCCCGGCCGCAGTCGGCCGCCCCGCTCCTCGCCCGCCGCCGCTCCGCAGCTGCCCCGTCACCCTGGGAGCCCCCGCGGCCGAAGCTGAAGGACCGACAAGTGGGGCCTCACCTGTCACCACAGTGTCTGAGGCTGAGCCCCGAGTTTGGAGGGGGAGGCCGAGCCCTCTAGCGCTGGGCACACAGGAGCCCCTTTGTGCCCTGGCCATTTCCTGAAAAAGAGAGCCAGAGTCACAGTGCGATCTTTGTAGGCCTCGGGATGAGGGATTGCTGGGACTGGGAATGGAGCCGGCTGCTCACACCTATGTTTTATTCCAACCCAAACCCAGGTGGAGCCACCCCATCACGCTAAAGATGAAAGGCTGGGGTTGTCTGGCCCTGCTTCTGGGGGCCCTGCTGGGAACTGCCTGGGCCCGGAGGAGCCAGGATCTACACTGTGGAGGTAAGGGCACAAAGAGAAAAAGTGAGAAGGAGGGTGGGAAGACAGAGCCTTGGGAGAGCATGAGATCCAGGGTCTGGGAGAAGGATGAATGGAAATCCCTGGGTGATTCCTTTCTCCCCTCCTCCCTCCTCCTTTCCCTCCCCTCACACCAGCTTGCAGGGCTCTGGTGGATGAACTAGAGTGGGAAATTGCCCAGGTGGATCCCAAGAAGACCATTCAGATGGGCTCTTTCCGAATCAATCCAGATGGCAGCCAGTCAGTGGTGGAGGTAACTGTTACTGCTCCCCCAAATAAAGTAGCTCACTCTGACTTTGAATGAGAAGTCAACTAATTTAGAAGGACCTTGGTTTAATAGAAGTGAAGAAAACATTGACCCAGAGAGGTATCTAAAAGATTGGGCTGTCTCGTTTGTAAGAGGTTAGAGGCTTATACTCTATGTGCTTGCTTCCTGGCTCCAAACCTTAATACTTTATTTCTGCTGTAGTTAGCAAACCCTAATCAATCCCCTTCTCCACATCCTTAATTCATGTCACTCAGTTTTTACTGTGGCACAATTCGTATATATACAAACATTCATTCAAAAAAAAAAAAAAAAAGGAGGGCTTATCCTTGTATTTAGGAAATTTATGTTTTAGTGGAAAACATAGCAAATATACAAAGCTGTATCTAGTGAGCATCTGTAAAGAAAAGTTAAGGCTATGATGTTTGTGAGATGCTTTAATAATTGTTATTCTCAAAGCCTACACTATCTCACTAATGCTCCTATTGAGGACAGATATTAGTATTATTTAATACAAAGAAAGAAAAGCTTACACCCAAAAGAATTAAGGAAATTCAATTAGCTTACACCCAAAAGAATTAAGGAAATTCAAGGGGAAAGGACACATAGGTGACTAGGATTATCTGGAATTTGTAGCCGAGGACACTTGTTTTATTTCTTGGGATTGTATAGTGAGGTAAAATAAGATTATATATTTGAAAGTACTTAGGAACTATACAATAAACTATTGTTTTTAATTAGGGAAGGCTTTTTAGAATAGGTTGGTTGAACTAGATTTGGAAGGAAAAGTAAGGATGTAAATTACTGATGTACAGACGTAGAAGAATGTGACCCAAGGCTGAGGACATTTCTAGGTGCCTTATGCTCGCTCAGAGGCCCACCTCACAGAGCTGCTAGAGGAGGTATGTGACCGGATGAAGGAGTATGGGGAACAGATTGACCCCTCCACGCACCGCAAGAACTACGTACGTGTAGTGGGCCGGAATGGAGAATCCAGTGAACTGGACCTACAGGGCATCCGAATTGATTCAGACATCAGTGGCACTCTCAAGTTTGCGGTGAGCTTTGGGAGTGGGTACTGGTGTTTGAAGATTGGGAGTTATTGGAGAGCCTAATGGCAAGTTGTGCTAAAATCCTCCTCCTCTCTGGAGGTGAAGGCAAAAGGCTTCTTGCTGCCCTCTCTCACTCATTTCTCCCTTGGGTTGACAGTGTGAGAGCATTGTGGAGGAATATGAGGACGAACTCATTGAATTCTTTTCCCGAGAGGCTGACAATGTTAAAGACAAACTTTGTAGTAAGCGAACAGGTAAACAACTCCCGCTTTACTGCCTGTCCTCACAGTCCTTTGGAATTTGGCACATTCTCTAGCATGTTCCTCTACCTCCCACCCCCACCTCCCATCCTCTGATATTAGGTCAAGAGTTCCTTTCCATTACCTGTGACTTAGGGACTAGGGTTGTTCCTCTCCATGCTCTTATCAGCTTTCAGAATTTGTGGCTGCCTCATCTGAGATACAGATGAAAGGACAGGGGGAATGTTTTGTCATTTAAAAGGATTTGCTCTGGAAAATGGTGGTTGGTGTGTGCCTGTTTGGTGTTGGGTATTTTCTTGATAGTGGCACATATGGGTATGAGAGTGGCATTTTCCTTCAAACTGTTATATGCTATTTGCAGATCTATGTGACCATGCCCTGCACATATCGCATGATGAGCTATGAACCACTGGAGCGGCCCAGACTGGCAGGCTTGATGGATCACCCCCAGGAGGGGAAGAGGGTGGCAATGCCTTTTATATTATGTTTTTACTGAAATGAACTGAAAAATTGTGAAACCCAAAGTATGAACTGTGTTGTCTTTTCATGCCCAGAATCAACCCTTACAAGTAGGCTTTGAAGATAGGGGATTCCAGATAGGAAAGGAAAGGGAGGGAAGAGCTTTGGAAGTGGTGTAGCATGAAGGTAGGAGGAGTCTGATGAGGCTTTCATTCTTTTGCCGTCTGAGATTCCATTCTTGCTGGACTCACAAACTAGATAAGCATTTATCAGTGCTTACTCAATACCATGTGTTTAGAGTATAATTGTGGAGAGAAGAGGAACTTCTGTGAATAAGCAAGGGAACATAGGTAAGTGTATGGTAGTACGGGATTCTAGAAATTTCTTGTATTTATACTAATGAAGCATAAAGTAAGACAGAGCTTGATCTTGAAAGAAATAATAGACATGCATTATTCTTCCCTTCCTGCTCTTCCAGATGGAGGGATCAGCAGTAGCACACAGAAAGGGGATATGATCAACTCATCTGAAAAGTAAGGGCTTTATCAGATAGGGAGAGATGAGGGTTATTTAATGAAGCCCCTTGCTTGCTGGCCTAAGCTTTTAGATTTGATGCCAACTGCAACACTAAAGTATATCTTTATCATCTCCATCTATCACTCTGGACTGTAAGTCTGTCCCCACTTTGTATGTGTGGAGATTCTGTACTGGGGCACAGGGATGAAAACCTAAAGGATACCTTCTTTGAGGAGCTTCTTAAACACCCTGATCCCGAGAGGTGTGTCTGTCTCAGGGTTTGGAATGGAACATTTCTTTCTTTCTTTCTTTTTTTTTTTTTTTTGGAATGGAACATTTCTATCCCAGAATGCCTCAGGGAGAGAATACCTGAATAAACATTTTGAAGACTTTTAAAATTAAACATTTTGAATCTAAAGGGACCTTGGAGGTCATCTCATTCACCCTGCCCATTTTATAGATGAAAAAACTGAGTTCCAGGGATACCACAGGTCCTGAAGTTCTGTAGTGCCAAAATTGGATCCATAAGTTAAAGTTCCCAAGTGTCAGTCTGATCTAAGATAGCTATAAAGTAGCTTCTGTTTTCTTTTTTTCTCTTAATAATACCTTGCACTAAGCCTGGCACACAAAGTGATTGGGTTCAATGAAGCCTTCTTGTACCATAAGTCCCTGTGAAATCTAACAGAAGCACTAGTTTGGAGCAAGCATCCTGATATTAGTTGACAGCTAAACTCAGGATCCTAGTATTAATTCCTTTTTTTTTTTTTTTAAGATTTTATTTATTTATTCATGAGAGACACAGAGAGAGGCAGAGACACAGGCAGAGGGAGAAGCAGGCTCCATGCTGGGAGCCCGACGTGGGACTCGATCCCGGGACTCCAGGATCATGCCCTAGGCCAAAGGGGCAGGTGCCAAACCATTGAGCCACCCAGGGATCCCCGTATTAATTCCTTCTTTTCTCATCAGACATAGGAAATGCTGTATCCTGTCAAGTCCATTTTCCAGACCAGCTGTTACTAACCATTTTTTTCTTCTGTGATGCACATGAATAATGTTCACATGCTTCATACCCCTGTATTACCCAGGATTCTGTCCATTGCCTTGTGTCCAAAAACTTACTCTTCCATCAGAGAGCTTATCAGAAGTGTGAGAGTATTCTTATAGGGAACTTGAAATTGTTTTAATGTACAAGAAAGAAAATTAGTTACAAATTTTAATAAAATACTGTTAGTTGGTAATAAGTTACTTTTGATATGTCCCCCTAGCCTGTCAAGGTCAGCAGTTAACTCTCCAGCCCAGAGTCTTGCCATTGCTACCCAGGGGTGTGTCCTACATAGGAAAGAGTGGACATTATCTTCCTTGATTTGATCTTCAGAAGGTTAGGAGGATACAGTTTGCACATCTCTTTATTCATATCACAGGAATTCATGAATTTATCTGAACCCTTCTGGAGGCTCCCTACAACAAATTATTCTAGCCCAGTATTTGGCAGATCAAATAGTAACTTCACATATCTGGTTACACCTTAAGCTTTAGGTGTCTTCTAAATGAGTTTATCAAAATGTTAGAACTTAAAGAAACATTCTCAAAGACAGTATACAATGAGATCTGGATGTGACTAAGAAAATTTATTATGTGAAAATCTAGTCCTTTAAAAATAAGTTTTAGGGGCACCTGGGTGGCTCAGTCAGTTGAACATCTACCTTCGGCTCAGGTCATGATCCCAGGGTCCTGGGTCAAGCCCTGCATTGGGCTTCCTGCACAACGAGGAGCCTGCTTCTCTCTCTCTTGCTTACTCTTTCAAATAAAATCTTTAACAAAAAATAAAAATAAGTTTTAGAGAGTTTTTATGCTGTTAAAGAGGATTAAGAGGAGGGATAAGAGTCCTTTAAATATAGGACAGGGATGACTAGGAAGGGCAAAGGAACTAGTATATGGTGAATATTCATAACAAGCACATATACTTTATTTAATCTTAACAGTTCTAAGAAGTAGATGTTATTCCCATTTTACAGATGAAGAAACTAAGCTCAAAGAGGTTGTGTCATGGGGAGTCAAGACTTCCATGAGCCAAGACTTAGTGATCGTCTTATCCCTAGGCCACTGGTCTGTTATATCTCATTCCCTGTAGTGGATTCTCCATGTAGTCCCCAGTGTCTGTGTACACTAGTACTTTTGTTTGAAAACTACCTCTAAGTTTGGACACATGCCCTCTGACTCTAATAATCAATAGTGAAAAGGCATTCTATCCAACTTTCAGCTATCTCTCCAGACGGATTATTCATTGAAGAAATCTATCCTACTCCTTGGTCACTTTAGGTGCTAAATGTTCGTCTCTCATACCTTTATTTCAGGTATGGATGTACAAAGGTTTTACAGATAAGGGGATCCCTGGGTGGCGCAGCGGTTTAGCGCCTGCCTTTGGCCCAGGGCGCGATCCTGGAGACCCGGGATCGAATCCCACGTCGGGCTCCCGGTGCATGGAGCCTGCTTCTCCCTCTGCCTATGTCTCTGCCTCTCTCTCTCTCTCTGTGTGACTATCATAAATAAATAAAAAATAAAAAAAAATTTGCTACAGATAAGTAAGACTATAGTTTTTATTTTATAAAATGTTTAAAAATATAGAACACACACACACACACAAAAATATAGAACACATTGAGCTGATGTGCCCAGGAGGCAGTTAACAATGACTCAGAAGTCCCCATCCTGAGTTGCAGCTGATAATTCACATTCATCACCATAAAAACAATACAGCTTAGTAGTTAAGATACAGCTTCTGGCCAATTATGAACTATAATCCTTAGCTGGATACTTTAAACCTTGGTTTCCTCCTCTGTAAAGATACTATTACCTACATCCCTTAGACTTGTTGTGAGGATTAATTTTAAGATAATGGGTGTACCATATTTATATAGTACCTGAAAATTGTAAGTATACATTTTTTTTTTTTTAAGATTTTATTTATTTACTCATGAGAGGCAGAGACAGGCAAAGGGAGAAGCAGGCTCCATTTGGGGAGCCCGATGTGGGACTCAATCCCAGGACTCTGGGATAAGGCCCTGAGCCAAAGGCAGATGCTCAACTGCTGAGTCACCTGGGCATCCCTGTAAGTATAAATTTTAGCTATTACTGATACAGGCAGTTTAAGTTGAAGTTTGGATTGCATTCCCCTCACCCCCAGCTTACCCATAGCCACCAGGGGGCACCATTGCCTCTTCATTTTAAAGAGGATCTTGCAAGGTCAATATGACCTCAATTGTCAGCCTTCTCTCCATTGCCCCCTCTCCTCAGGCACTTAGTTGTATTTGGACCTAATGCTCATTTGGTTGCTTTATTCATAGCAGTCCTCCCTTTCTTCTCTCTTCCCCAGGTCCCATTCACATTTAGAAAGAGATTCTAAGTTAGCTTCTGTGAAGTAACATTTAGTCCTTCTGATCCCTGGGCTTTCCCACTGGCTTTATAGTAGTTGACGTCAAGACTAAACAACTTCAAAACAAGCCCATAAAGCCTTCATAACACTAGTCTCCAGGACACGGTGTCAAAAGCACTGCTGTTTCTCACCTTCCCTCCAATCATTAGAGCTCCAAAGTAGGTTACCCTTATGGCCACTCTGATTTATCTCTTTGAGTGGGGGGCACCTGGCTGGTTCAGAAGGTAAAGCATGCAATTCTTGATATCATGGTTGTGAGTTTGAGTCCCACATTAGGTGCAGAGATTACTTAAATAAAATTTTGGGGACGCCTGAGTGGCTCAGCAGTTGAGCATCTGCCTTCAGCTCAGGTTGTGATCTTGGAGTCCCAGGATCAAGTCCCGCATTGGGCTCCTTGCATGGAGCCTGCTTCTCCCTCTGCCTGTGTCTCTGCCTCTCTGTGTGTCTCTCATGAATAAATAAATACTTAAAAAAAATAAAAACATTTTAATAATAATAGTTAATATCCCTTTGGTAGCCTCATCCTGAAAATGCCTCCTGTCTTGCGGGCACTGGAGTTCAGGCCCCTGGTCAGCTGGTTGGTGTCTGTGGATAATTAACTAGAGAGCAGAAACCAGGTCAGACTATTCTAGGGTTAGGAGGAAATATCTGTAAGATACTAAATTGGGAGCAAATATTGATAAGTGGAACTTTGAAGTCACCGAGAAGGTAGTTGAGGTCAATGTTCCTTTGGGGCTCTGCCTGGCTTTTCTTTATGAAGTTCCTTCCTAAGTCCTACCTATCTGAACCCTAAATCAGAGGAGTATTGGTTGGTAGGTCTGAAACTAAGTACAAGGTAACTTGGGAAGAGAAATAGTGGCTTTCTTTCTCTTTCCCACTCAAGCTATAAACCAGGTTCTTTATAAAAGAGGTCTATCGGGATCCCTGGGTGGCGCAGCGGTTTGGCGCCTGCCTTTGGCCCAGGGTGCGCGATCCTGGGGACCTGGGATCGAATCTCACTAGGGCTCCCGGTGCATGGAGCCTGCTTCTCCCTCTGCCTATGTCTCTACCTCTCTCTCACTGTGTGCCTATCATGAATAAATAAAATAAAATAAATAAAAATAAATGAGGTCTATCTAAGGGCAGCCCTGGTGGCTCAGCGGTTTAGCTCGGCCTTCAGCCCTGGGGGTGTGATCCTGGAGACACGGGGTCTAGGCGCATGTCAGGCTCCCTGCATGGAGCCTGCTTCTCCCTCTGCTTGTGTCTGCCTCTCTCTTTCTCTCTCTCTCACCCTCTGTGTGTGTGTCTCTCTCTCATGAATAAATAAAATCTTAAAAAAAAAAAAAAAGGTCTATCTAAACCTGGTTTAGGTGGTACTGAGACTTCTGAATCTTGTTACTGCTCTGTGAAGAGATAAAAGAACTGTTTATTTGGGGCTTGGGGTTTGTAGATAAGGTGCCCTGGTCCTTGGGCCAGTTTCACCGTGCCCCTAGGTCAATGACAATGATACTCTTAGGAAGTGCAAAGGTCCTGAGGTCTTGTCTTCCTAGAGAAGTTAGTCAAGAGTGATATGAAAGATCACTTTAGTACTGTGGTTCATTTAATGATCCCTGGCAAGCATAGGATAAGAGTGTACAGAAGACAGCCAAGTAGGAGCAGGGGTCCAGAAGCTCCATGGAAGTGATGTGACAAAAGGAGAGGGTGCTTAATGCCTGATTTTGGATGTGGGGCTGGTCTGCAACTTTTGCCCTTATGTCTGGCTAGATGTGGGGTGAACTGGCTGCATGGGGTTATGTGACTAGAGTGGCTGAGACCCAGAGGTTCTGGCCTGTGCTGGAAAACTGTCATTTTTCTTTTTAAGATTTTTTTTTTTTAAGTAATCTCTACACCCAAGGTGGGGCTCCAGCCTACAACCCCGATATCAAGAGTGGTATGCTCCACCGGCTGAGCCAGGTAGGCGGCCTCAGAAGCCTTCATATTAAGGGGCATCTGTAAGACTTCGACTTCCCCGCACTGGACGCAGAGCTGACGGCCCGTAAACAGCACTGGATACCAGCCTCCCGCCTTTGCCTTCCTTCCCCATGTATTAGGGGTCTCTTTATCTATAAAGATATACCGTGGCCTCGGCTGACCTCAAAGGATCGCCAGGCAGCCAGCGCTGGCATCATAGCCTGTCCACATGACGTCACCTCTAAGGCCATTAAGTCACTGACCAAAGGCATTCCTCAGGAAAGACCGCCAGCTGGTAGGAGGGGCAGGCAGTGGTCGGTGGCCGCGACGGTACAGGATGGGACCGGCTTCCGAGGCCCTCTGAGGTCGGAGTCCTCGGTCAGAGCCCTCCTCCCACACTCCCCTCAGAGCTAACCCCGAACCGCTGAGGGCGAGAAGGGAAGCCGAGGAGGAAGTTAACGGAGTTAGCAGGCACATACTTAGGCAGCTCCGCGCCCCCTCCCGGCCCAGCCCGGCGGTCCAATCCTGCCCGCCGCGCCCGCTGTCAGCGGCTCAGGTCCCGCCCCCGCGGACGCCGGGCCAATGGCCGGGCCCGAGGCGAGTCCCCTGGGAGGGGCGGGAGCGAGTCGGGGCGGGGGGCGGGGCCTCGCCGAGGACCCCGGGCTGGGCGCCGCCGCCGGCTCGTCTCCCCTTTCCCTCAGCCGCCTCCTTTCAACCTTGTCGGCCCGTCGGCGCGGCCCTCGGTGCAGCGGCGGCGGCTCCCCCGGCCGCAGCTCTCCCGGTCCTGCCTCCCCGCCGGAAGCCCGCGTTCGCCCGTCATGGCTCTACTCACTGCGGCCGCCCGGCTCTTCGGAGCCAAGGTGAGCAACTCCGGGAGGGAGCGCGCGGCCCCAGGGTGGGGCTGAGGCGACTGCAGGCCCTCGGGCGCCGGGGTCCCCTCCCCTCCACCTCACACCCCTGCGCGCCTTAAAGGGGCCCGGCGCCTGGCTGGCCGCCAGCCCTCGGTGGCGCTCCCAGGCCATGTGCTCCGCTGGCCTCCTGCCCCCGGGGGTGAAGAGGGCGCTGCCCGCTCCGGCCTGCGGTCTTGGGCGGGCGGAGAGCCCGGACGCTGCTGTCAGCCGGCTCGGCCAGGACGGGGGAGCCCCGGAAAGGAGCTGCCGCTGGAGAGCCTCGGTGTCGTGTGCCTCCGGACTTAGGGGAAGGGCCCGTTGGGGAGAGGGGTGCGGGGGTAGGAGAGGCGGCCGGCGGCCGGCTCCGTGCACTGCCCCTGGTGAGCTGCGCCGTGGCCGGCTTCGGCTTCTGCTTTGCGGAGAGGGCCTTGTCGGCTCCCAAACTGCTTCTTACTGTTTCTCCAACCCAATTTTTGAAGCTTTTAGTGACCGAGCCTTAGCAGTTCTGCTGGTAGAGTGGTACTGGGTCCTCTTTGTCCTTGGGACTCTTGCACTTACTCTTCGTATAGGAGGAGCCTGGGTGGGGTGGAGCCCTTCTGTAAGACCTTCTGCATGATTATCACATAATGATTGCAGAAAGAACCAGAAAGATTTTTCCTCCAAACGGCAGGCCAGAAAGTGAAGATACTGGACTGGAGATAGTGCTGCCAAAGTCACATGACCGGTCCTACTCCTTGCTCACTCAGGCTTAGCTATTGCTTTGAAGTCTACCCAGGAGAGAGCCCTCTCGTTCTTTGAGGCCCTCATTTACTTGAATGTTCGTTCTTGCCTTTGGATCATAGGAATCTTGTTGCAGGTAATGGTGCTTTCAATTTCAAATGGCCAGGGCTTTGGTGCCTGGGTCACTTAACCCTTTAAATAGAGAAACTGCTGTTTTGAGGAGAGAGTCCCAGCCCTTTAATCCAGGCAGGGACAGTCCCACAAGTGACCTTGACTTCTGCAGAGAACTTACACTTTCTCCTGCAGATTAAAGCTGCCAGCACCTGGAGGAAAGGAAAGTCTTAGGATGGCATTGGCGTGCTGTGTGTTAGCTTGCATGGCTGGCAGATGAGGTGAAGCCTGTAGAATCTAGCATGGAGGTTCTTCCGGGTGCCCAGCAGCAGGTGGAGGCTGATCGTTTGGGAGACACTTGTCTTACTTGGGAGACACTTGTCTTACTTGACTGTTGCTTCTGCTGCTGCCAGGGAACAGGGTAAGGAAGGCCCCTTGGGAAATGAGGCGAGTTCTAGATAGTGTTTTGGCAGAATAGGGGACACGACACCATAATTAGCTCATTCCAGAGCTCCTAACCCAGACCAGATCATTTAATCCTTCAGTGATTTTTAAAAGCCTTTAGAATTTAGTTTTTGAATTCATTTTGTTTTTTTAAGCCTCTGGGGAAGCCCAGGAAGCTTTTGGGATGATAGTGCTACATAATTGTAGAATCAGTATTGTTTTGTTTTGTTGACTTTACTGGTAGAAATGATCCTGAGGACCCCAGAAACCTGTAAATTGGAAGCCATTTGAAAGCTTTTGATCCTTAAAAACTAGCAAAGCCCAAAAAACTCCAGTGGAAATTTCCTGAGATCTCAGTAGAATAACCAAGATAGCAAGAAGGAAGCCTGTTCACTTTGTAGCATTGCTAGCACCTGCCTTGAATATTCAGATCAGCCTAAAGCTTAACTGATTTTACTTTTGCTGCTAAGGTAGGCTTTGGAAAGCAAAGAGAATTCATTTCCTGATCTGGGAACACTGACCCCTACCACTTTGATTCTCAAGGTCAGATGTAGTTTCACTTTTCTGAGAAGAGATTTTTTTAACCTTGCTAGGTGACACAAATGCCAGTCATTGTTACATTGTTCCACTCTATCCACTTTCAGGTAATTTAATGAACACCTGAGTTGGAAAGAGATACTAGTTCAGATTATTCGACTTCTTGTTTACCCAAATGAATTTCTACTAAACGGTGGTCTTAGTATTAGCTGTGGATGCCTTATCTTTGTGATGTATTATTTTTTCACATGTGATCTGAGTTTGGATTTGGGTCGGGAGTTAGAGTATGGCCACTGATTTATTTCTGTTCTCTCTTTTAACACTATTGTGACTTAACAAATCATAATTATTTCTTGTACCATTGAGCACTGCTCCTCTAAGCCAAGATGTTCAATGACTTTGAGAAAATCAAGCCAAAAGTGTTAAGTATTTCTACACTTTTTTTTTTTTAAAGAGTTTATTTATTTCTTCATGAGAGACAGAGAGAGAGAGGCAGAGACAGGCAGAGGGAGAAGCAAGCTCCATGCACGAAGCCTGATGCAGGACTCGATCCCGGGACCCCGGGATCACACCCTGAGCCAAAAGCAGATATTCAACTGCTGAACCACCCAGGCGTCCCTCTAGACTTTTTCAAGACATGTATTTAATACTTATAATTCCTTTACAGTAGATCTACATCACTGAACGTGTTTTGTATTAATCCTAGTTAGAAATCGGGTTCAACAAAAGTTAAGTTTTTTCTGTGAAATATTAGCTAGGCTCTCAGTTCAGAACTTTTATTTTATTTTTTTAATGTTTTAAGTTGGGAATCCCCGGGTGGCTCAGCGGTTTGGCGCCTGCCTTTGGCCCAGGGTACAATCCTGGAGTCCGGGGATCGAGTCCCGCATCAGGTTCCCGGCATGGAGGGAGCCTGCTTCTCCCTTTTCCTGTGTCTCTGCCTCTCTCTCTCTCTGTGTCTATCATAAAAATAAATAAATAAATATAAATAAATCTTTTTTAAAGATGTTTTAAGTTTATTTATTTAAGTAATCTCTACACCCAACATGGGGCTTGAACCCACGACCTCAAGATTAAGAGTCACATGCTCTTTCAACTGAGCCAGCCAGGCACTCTGTACAGCCTAGAACTTTTAAAGGCAAGCACCCAAATCTATGTGTCTTCACTTTGATTATCAGCCTGCTCAAAGGGATGTCAGTTCCTTGGTGCTTGCTAGGTGGGCTGAAGATGAAAAATGGAGAGTAAATCCTCCTCATGTGCTACTGGTGGGATAACTGCATTTGTCTATCCTAGTGGCCTTTTTTAAGATTTTATTTATATTTATTCATGAGAGAGGCAGAGATAGGGGAGGGATAATGGGACTCATCCGGGGATCACTACCTAAGCCAAAGGTAGATGTTCAACCACTGAGCCACCCAGGTACGTGCCCCCCAGTGGCCTTTAGATTGTTAACAGATGAATGCATGGGTGTGGGGAAGCACTGCTAAAGTAGATCATTAGAAAGGTGAAGGCTGGCATTCTTGTTTCTTTAGAATCCAAGTGGGCAGAAGGCAGGAAGCCAGATGTGGTGGATCTCTCTAAAGCTACATAGTAATTCTTTTTGCCCTTCAGTGCTCTATGTGATAGAGTTGAGTAGGGCATGAAATTTAAAACAGTAGTGAAGGGCCGCCCAGGTGGCTCAGCAGTTTAGCACGGCCTTCAGCTCAGGGCCTGATCCTGGAGATCTGGGATCCCTGCAGGGAGCCTACTTCTCCCTCTGCCTGTGTCTCTGCCTCTCTCTCTCTCTCTCTCTCTCTGTGTCTCTCATGAATAAATTAAAATCTTAAAAAATTTTTTTTAATTTTTATTTATTTATGATAGTCACAGAGAGAGAGAGGCAGAGACATAGGCAGAGGGAGAAGCAGGCTCCATGCACCGGGAGCCCGATGTGGGACTCGATCCTGGGTCTCCAGGATCGCGCCCTGGGCCAAAGGCAAGCGCCAAACCGCTGCGCAACCCAGGGATCCCGAATAAATTAAAATCTTAAAAAAAGAAAAGAAACAGTAGTGAAGCAAAGTTAGCAATAGGTCTTTAAAAAAAAAAATAAGATTTTATTTATTCATGAGAGACACAGAGAGGCAGAGACACAGGCAGAGGGGAGAAGCAGACTCCCTGCCGGGAGCCCCATGCTGGACTTGATCCCGGGTCTCCAGGATCAGGCCCTGAGCTGAAGGCAGCGCAAAACCGCTGAGCCACCCAGGAATCCCAGCAATTGGTCTTTCTGAGCATATGACTGTCTTTCATTTTTTGACTCAAATACCCAAAATCTTTTTTTTTTTTTAAGATTTTTTTTTTTTAATTTTATTTATTTATTTACGGTAGTCACAGAGAGAGAGAGAGAGGCAGAGAGAGAAGCAGGCTCCATGCACCGGGAGCCCGACGTGGGATTCGATCCCGGGTCTCCAGGATCACGCCCTGAGCCAAAGGCAGGCGCCAAACCACTGCGCCACCCAGGGATCCCTATTTATTTTTTAAAATATTTTATTTATTTATTAATGAGAGACACAGACTGAGAAAGAGAGGCAGAGACACAGGCAGAGGGAGAAGCAGGCTCCATGCAGGGAGCCCGACATGGGACTCTATCCCGGGTCTCCAGGATCACGCCCTGGGCTCAAGGCGGCGCTAAACCGCTGAACTGCCTGGGCTGCCGGGATAAATAAAATCTTAAAACAAACTCCTAGTGGAAGTGAGAGCAGTATTTAGTTCTCAGAAAACTAATAGGACAGCAGATTCTATATGCTTTACTCACCTGTGTACACTTAGTGTGTATAGAATAAGTAGATGTTTAGAAAATAATTGTTTGTTAATTTTATTTATTTATTTATTTACTTATTTATTTATTTATTTATTTATGAATGATAGTCACACACACAGAGAGAGGCAGAGACACAGGCAGAGGGAGAAGCAGGCTCCATGCACCGGGAGCCCTACGTGAGATTCGATCCCAGGTCCCCAGGATCCCGCGCCCTGGGCCAAAGGCAGGCGCTAAACCATTGCGCCACCCAGGGATCCCCCAGAAAATAATTGTTAAAGAACTGTAAAGATTTCTACTGAAAGGAAAGTTTAGGGCTCTTGATTCTTTTCTGAGGTCTTTGGTGGTCTTCCTTGGAGTGAGTCTTTAGGGAAGAGTCTGTTAGAAAATGACAATTAGGTAGAATTATTAAGGAAACTCATGAGTATGAAGGAGCTCAAGGTATGAAATCTGAAGATTACCGTGCTCAGGCTATTAAGCAGCCTGATCGAGGAGTGCAGGCCGACTTCCAGTATCACCATTGTGAAACACAGATGTTAAAAGGCTTTAGTTTTCTGACCTGGTTCTGGGGAGAGAGGAGTCTTTGTCCTGTGCGTGTTCTTTTTCCTTTAATGCAGGTTGTTCCTTCTTCATTGGAAGCCTTTGCAGCACAACAAGATTTTTCCTACCAGTTATTAGTGCATTATGTTTGCTTCATCAACTAAGCCAGTTCTGCTGGCTTGGCAAGCTCTGATCTTTTTTCGATGAAGGGCAAGGGCTCTATTAAAATCAGGAGCATCTCTCTCAGGCTTTTAATGTTGGAGCTCTTGGATATGTTGCAGGGCATGTTCTAAATATGCCTAGGATGGAGGATCAAAGAAAATTTGGCCCTTCCCCTTTGGAGTAAAGGTCCTAAGTGTGGATCAATGATGACAATAGGTTAAGAGGAATAAGAGGGAAATAACCACTTTTTAAAGTGCTCTTTCAAATAGGACTCTGCTGTTCCTAGAATTTGAGGGAGGAGGGAGTAGTTTCAGATGATTTTTGGTGAATTGGCCAATACCCTATTCCAGAAATACCTTAAGTATTATAGGCAAGGCAAGTGCTTGGCAGAATTTCCTGCATGTACTAAGTCCTTTTCCTCTCTTGTCCCTTTAAGGTGGAAGTTCTTTTAATTACATTTTTCTATTGTAGCACAGTTGAGAGCTACAGCGCACTTCCATCAATAATAGCAGACTCACTATAAGTTCTTGCAAGGGGTGGCAGCGTTTGAGATTTAAAAAAGCCTCTTACTGATTGTAACCACCTACCCCCTACCCTGTAGCGAATTCGTTGTCAGACACGTGAGCCAGGCCCTTGTCTTTGGAAGCAGCTCTCTCCATCTCTCCACCTGAAGGAGCTGACCTGTTGAATAAGGTGACTCCCTGATTCACCTGACAGCTGCTGTTCCAGTAGGGTGACTCACCACGTGGCGTGCTACTGGAAGGCAAAAGCCTAGTTGCCACGCCTCAAGAATTAGAGGGAGGAGCTGGTAGGTGAAAGTTCAGGGATGACTCAGAGATTTGTAATCTGCCTGTCTCATCAGTGAGTATAGTCTGAATGTACTATACAAAGCTATTCAGCAGGTTTCTTTGGCAGCTAGGAGGTAGGTGAAATGAGGTGTGTAACCTTGGGTATAACAGTCCTCCAGTCTCTCCTTTCTAGTCATTTATTCTGCTGGGTAGTTAGATTTGTTTCCTCTCCTTGAGACTCTTCCCCTCCTGGTTGGGACACTCCTAAGGCCCTTAAAAAGAAAATCGGGGCTTTATTTCCTATTCTGCAGGTAGAGGGAATTATCCATTCACCCCTTCCTCAGGCTTGACTACCTCTTTCCTGGAATCCAATTCCAGGAGAGAGTAATGACACTTGACATGGTAGGTAATAGGCCAACACACTTCTTCGAAGAGGGAAGCCTGGGTGGCTCAGCGGTTGAGTGCCTTTCTTTGCTTCAGGGCATGATCCTGGAGTCCTGGGATCAAATCTCACATCGGGCTCCCTGCAGGGAGCCTGCTTCTCCCTCTGCCTGTGTCTCTGCCTCTTTCTCTGTGTGTCTCATGAATGAATAAATAAAATCTTTTTTTTTTTAAAGATTTATTTATTTATTCATTCAGAGAGAGCGAAGAGAGAGGCAGAGACACAGGCAGAGGGAGAAGCAGGCTCCCTGCAGGGAGCCCGATGTGGGACTCAATCCCGGGTCTCCAGGATCACACCCTGGGCTGCAGGCGGTGCTAAACCACTGCGCCACCGGGGCTGCCCGAATAAATAAAATCTTAAAAAAAAAAAAAAAAAAACAACAACAACACTTTTCTGAGAAACACCTATTTATTGAACTCACTTATGCAGAAGTCACTGTTTTTTAGATGCTTTCATGCAGACTGTTTTGTACAGTCTACTTATCTACCCCAAAATTGGCTTTATTATTATCAATTTAGAGATATGAAACCTGAGACTTAGAAGTTAGGTCATATAGCCAAGGTAACACAGCAGGATAGTGGCAGAACCTGGATTTAAGACTTGATCGTTAATAGCTGTACATCCCAGGGTCTACATTCTATGCTTCTCCCTTATTGTTCATGTGGGTCACCTAGGGAACTTGTTACACTGCAGATTTGGATATAGTAGGTCTGATGTGAGGCCCAAGATTCTACATTTCTGACAAGCCCCAAGAAATGCTAATGCTGCTGGCTAGGCAGTTATATTTTAAATAGCAAGGCTTTTGAGTACCTTTACCTATGTCCTTATTAGACTTTACATATGTCCTTATTAGACTTATCAGACTTTGAGCTAAGTAGCTTGAGTGTTATCCTAAATATGGAGAAGGAAAGGGGAACAATACAGTTGACCCTTGAACAACACAGTTTCAACTGCTGGTCCACTTACGTGTGGATTTTTTACTGTACAGTACTGCAAATATATTTTTTCCTTAGGACTTTCTTTTTTTTTTTTTTTTTAATGAAATGAGATCTCTTACCAAAAGACCTTTTTTTTTTTTTTTTTAATTTATTCAGAGGCAGGCAGAGAGGCAGAGACACAGGCAGAGGGAGAAATGTGGGACTTGATCCCGGGTCTCCAGGATCACACCCCAGGCTGCAGGCGGCACTAAACCGCTGCGCCACCAGGGCTGCCCTCCTTAGGACTTTCTTACTAACATTTTCTCTACTTTTTTTGTAAGAATACAGTATGTAACATACAATATATAAGATAGGTATTAATAGACCATTTATGTTCTCAGTAAAGCTTCCAGCCAACAGTAGTTTGTTAGTAGTTAAGTTTTGGGGGGAATCAAGAGTTATAGCCAGAGTTTCAACTGCATGAGGGGTCTGCATCCCTGATTCCCATGTTCCAAGGGTCAACTGCAGTTAGTTGTTTTGTTTTGTCTGTTGTCTAGTAATGGAGCTGGGGCTAAAACCCACATTTCCTTTCCACATTCCTAATCGTGTACTCTGTGTTTTACCTCATTAGGTAAAATTGTTCTAACTTGAATTTTTCCTATTCTAGCCTTTTGAGTGGTTATATCAACGAATTGCTGCCTTTAAAATCCTTCTAATTTCTTTAGTTTTCTTTTAAGCTGCAGAGAGGATGTGAGAAAATGGCCATACTGTTTAATTTTATGTATTTATTATATAACAAGTACAAAGCATTTGCCAGACGTGGTTTTAAGTGCTTTTTAAGTGTTGCCTTAATTCTCACAGCAGTCCTTTAAGTTGGGTACTGTTACTGTTCCCATTTTACAGATAAGGAGACTGACGCACAGAACCATTAAATGACGTGGCTGGAGTCACAGGTAATAAGCAGCAGAGAAGGGCAGTAGAAACAGAATATTAGTATATTCTTTATTCTATAGCTGCATATCCACACTATCCACAAAACAGGACTGCTTTACAAATTGAAGGTCTAAGAAGTGTTACTAATGGAGATCATCAGGGACAGTTGAGATCAACCCTCTAAGTTATTCCTGAAGCTCCTCACCTGAAAGGGCAAGATGCTTAGTACAAAGGTAATGAAGACTTCGCTGATGTTGGAAATGGTGGGGTGACAGTGTAGTTCTAAGTTTCTCTTCCTATGCATTGTTTTATTTATTTATTTTTTAAATTTTTTATTTACTTATGATAGTCACACAGAGAAAGAGAGAGAGAGAGGCAGAGACACAGGCAGAGGGGCAGAGGGAGAAGCAGGCTCCATGCACTGGGAGCCCGACGTGAGACTCGATCCGGGGTCCCCAGGATCATGCCCCGGGCCAAAGGCTGGCGCCAAACCGCTGCGCCACCCAGGGATCCCTATTTATTTTTTAAAATATTTTATTTATTTATTAATGAGAGACACAGACTGAGAAAGAGAGGCAGAGACACAGGCAGAGGGAGAAGCAGGCTCCATGCAGGGAGCCCGACATGGGACTCGATCCCGGGACTCCAGGATCACACCCTGGACCGAAGGCAGGCACTAAACCGCTGAGCCACCCAGGGATCCCCCCTATGCATTGTTTTATTTTTATTTTTTTATTTTATTTATTTATTTATATAGTCACACAGAGAGAGAGAGAGAGAGAGAGGCAGATACATAGGCAGAGGGAGAAGCAGGCTCCATACACTGGGAGCCCGATGTGGGATTCGATCCCAGGTCTCCAGGATCGCGCCCTGGGCCAAAGGCAGACGCTAAACCGCTGCGCCACCCAGGGTTCCCTATTGTTTTATTTTTTTTATTTTTTATTTTTTTTTAATTTTTTATTTATTTATGATAGGCACACAGTGAGAGAGAGAGGCAGAGACATAGGCAGAGGGAGAAGCAGGCTCCATGCATCGGGAGCCTGATGTGGGATTCAATCCTGGGTCTCCAGAATCACGCCCTGGGCCAAAGGCAGGCACTAAACCGCTGCGCCACCCAGGGATCCCTTCCCTATTGTTTTAAAGTAGCATTCATACAGATAGATATGAGAAATGATTGTAATGAAGCAGCAGTAATGACCCATCTGATTCCTTTATTTATTTATTTATTTTTAAAATTTTATTTATGAGAGACACAGGCAGAAGGAGAAGCAGGCTCCATGCAGGGAGCCTGACACGGGACTCCATCCTGACTCCAGGATCAGGGCCTGGGCTGAAGACGGCGCTAAACCACTGAGCCACCCTGGCTGCCCTAGAATCTTTTTTTTAAAAGATTTTAAGTAATTTCTACACCCAACGTGGGGCTCGAACTCACAACCCCAAGATCAGGAGTCTCATGCTCTTCCAACTGAGCCAGCAGGGCACCCCTGCAGTCATAGAAACTTAAAACTGATTTAAAAGTGGAAAAATGGACGCCTGGGTGGCTCAGCGGTTGAGCGCCTGCCTTTGGATGGAGGTGTGATCCCGGAGTGCCGGGATCAAGTCCCGAGTCAGGCTCCCGGCATGGAGCCTGCTTTCTCTCTGCCTATGTCTTTGCCTGTCTCTTTGTCTCTCATAAATAGATAAATAAAATCTTTTTTTAAAAAGTGGAGGGCAGCCCGGGTGGCTCAGCGGTTTAGCGCTGCCTTCAGCCCAGGGTGTGATCCTGGAGTGCCGGGATCCAGTCCCGAATTGGGTTCCCTGTGTGGAGCCTGCTTCTCCCTGTGCCTGTGCCTGTGTCTCTTTCTCTCTGTGTCTCTCATGAATAAATAAATAAAATCTTTGAAAAAAAAATTTTTAAAGTGGAAAAGAGATCATTATGGAGAGATTTTAACACCTCTCAGATGATATGTTCCCCTGTAGCCTTTTTAGAAACCAAACAACCACAACAACCAACCACCCACAATTAAAAGGTCTGTCTGCTGCAGGGCTGATGTAGTCTCTGGGAGGTGGCCCTTCTATATCAGGATCTAGGGACCATGGAGCAAGGAACAGAATTTATTTGCATGTTTTCTTGTTAACTCGGTGGTGACTAATAAGAAAAGGTAAAATCATTTCTTAGATACTAGTTCAGGTTTCCATTTTCCCCATGAAGGGTGAAGAGGATAAAGGCCTGTTTGTGCTGCCTACTTTTTTGCCCAAATGGTTCCCATTGAGCCAGAAGAGATTCTTTAGAAAGTTAATGAAAGGAGTTAACAAGCTGAGGCAGTCCCCCTTTATTTTGGGAACATAGTAGCTTTCCTTGTATTCTCTGAATTTAGCTTTGGATTGAGTCTTTTTATTTTATTTTAAAAATCATTTAATTTTGGGATCCCTGGGTGGCGCAGCGGTTTGGCGCCTGCCTTTGGCCCAGGGCGCGATCCTGGAGACCCGGGATCGAATCCCACGTCGGGCTCCTGGTGCATGGAGCCTGCTTCTCCCTCTGCCTGTGTCTCTGCCTCTCTCTCTCTCTCTCTGTGACTATCATAAATAAATAAATAAAATCTTTAAAAAAAAAATAAAAATAAAAATAAAAATCATTTAATTTTTAAAATATTTATTTTAGAGAGCATGTGTGCATGTGTGCACATGGGAGGGGGTGAGGGGCAGAGGAGAGGAGAAACAGAAAGGCAGTCTCCAGACTCTTGATTTCAGCTTAGGTCAAGATCTCAGGGATCAAGCCCCAGGCTGCTCTGCACTTCTCTGAGAACCTACTTAAGACTCCCTCTCCCTCTCCCCCTCCCCACCTTCTTTAAAAAAAAAAAAAAAACACCTTTTCTGAAGGATCTCTTTCCTTTCCAGTTCTTCCTGGTGCCCCCAAAAAAGAAGGATACTAAATTCTAAAACATCTCCAGCTCTTCTGAATTCTCCCCTTAGGCATGGAAAATTTTTAAAATTTGTAAAGATTTTATTTATTTATTCATGAGAAACCGAGACATAGACAGAGGGAGAAGCAGGCTCCCTACAGGGAGCCCTATGCAGGACTCCATCCCAGGATCCTGGGATTATGACCTGAGCCAAAGGCAGACGCTCAACCACTGAGCCACCCAGGTGCCCCTGTTTTGGAATTTATTTTATTTTATTTATTTTTTTTGTTGTTGTTTTGTTTTGGAATTTATACAGTACTATTGCTTCAAATGATTTTCAGTGCAATCAGCCAGCAGTGCAGTAGTTACAAGAAAAGGTGTATCTGGCCTTTTGACAAAATGAGGAAAGGTTTGGTCTTGTTCCTGGATTAGTTTGTGTGTGTGTGTGTGTGTGTGTGTGTGTGTAATCTTTTTAGTTTGCCAAGTGCTTTCACATCATCGTAATTTAATTATCAGAAGACAGCCCTGTGAAATATGTGGTGGGTATTTAACACCATTTTTTTTTAAGATCTTAATTATTTATTCATGAGAGACACAGAGAGAGAGAGGCAGAGACACAGGCAGAGGGAGAAGCAGGCCCCATATAGGGAGCCTGATGCAGGACTCGATCTCAGGACTCGGTGATCACGCCCTGAGCCAAAGGCAGATGCTCAACCACTGAGCCACCTAGGCATCCTAACACCACTTTTATAGATGAGGAAAATGAAGGTGGCTTTGACTATCATTTTATCTTCAAAATCTTGTGCAGAGAAGTTAATCTTATCAAACTTCATAGCTGATTAGTAGTGTAATTGGTTGTTTTTTTTCAAAGGCAGTGTTGAACTCTTGCACCTCAGCAATCTTCTCATAGAGAGTAGCCTTTCTTTTTGTGGGGAGAAATCTCTAAGTATAGAAAACAGGTGAACTATACTATTTGTCTTTGTAGAATTCCTTTAGGACAGGTGTGTATTTGACAAACTCAGCTTTTGTTTATCTGAAAGGTCTCTATTTCACCCCCTTTGTTAAGACTTTTTCCTCACCTGGATATACGTTAGCTTAATAATTCTTTTCTCTCATTGTTTGGAAAGTAGTTTTCCAGTTTTTTGGTTTCCCAGTGCTGTTATTGAGTAGTCTGTTGTTACATTGTAGGTATTCTGTCTTCCTGAGCTTTTTCCAGGAACTTTGAAGAAGTGTGGTGAAGGCAGCCTCTGCCTGTGGCCTCTCCTAGGCTGGAGAGGTGGAAGTGCTGCCGAAAGACTAGGCACTGCAGAGGTCTTACCAGCAGAGTCAAGTAGTCGCTCAGTCCCCTCATTTGCTTTTCTGAGGCCACTCAGAACTATTGACAGCTGGATTGGGTTGGCCTGGGCACTCTAACAACCACCTCTCTGACCTTTCAGTGCCTAGCAAAGCCTGCCCTGATGAAACCCAGATGACTGGAAAGAGCCTCTCCACAGCAAATGCTATTAAAGCTATGGATGCAGAGTTAAATCTGCTATTGCCTCCAGATTGGGGACTCCTTCAAAGCTATTCAGGGCCTTTTACAGCTCTTTTTATGTCAGACTGTCCTCGGAGGCTAAGTAAGGTGGAGAGAAAGAGGATGAGTCACTATAACTCCTTGTTATACATAGGAGGAAAGAGTAATTGTTGCATAAGGTGCTGTGTTTTCTTTGCAGAATGCATCTTGTCTTGTTCTTGCTGCTCGGCATGCCAGTGCCTCCTCTACGGTAAGGACTGGAAAAGAGTATCACTGAGGCAATCTGACCCTGGGATTATGGGATGGGGAGTAGGGTTTGTTACCACCTAGCTTCTCATCATTATCCTGAGTAACTCAGAGGTGTCTTTTGTTATTGTTGTTATAACTATTAGTTAATATTACTATTATTTTAGGAAGTAATTTATTCAAGAGTGTAGTGAGATGGGAATAGCAAATATTTTTGCCTTATCTTTTAAGTTATAATAAAATATACATAACATAAAGTTTCCCATTTTAACCTTTTTTAAGTGTATAGTTTAGTGGCAGTAAGTACATTCACATTATTGTACAACTATCATCACTATCAATCTCTAGAACTCTTTCATCTTCCCAAATTGAAACTTCGTACCCATAAATTCTCCATTCCCTTCCCTCTCTGCCTAATTCTTTTACCCTCATCTGGGCAGAGTAGTTGACCATATTTCTCTGGCAAATAGAGAAAGCCAAATTCTAAAAAGCAGTCTTAGCATACCTACTTTGTAGGAAAAATCTAATCAACATTTTGACCATCACCTAACCTCTCTATGTCTCTTTTTAGAATTTGAAAGACATATTGGCCGACTTGATACCGAAGGAGCAGGCCAGAATAAAGACCTTCAGGCAGCAACATGGCAAGACAGTGGTGGGCCAAATCACTGTGGACATGGTAAAGATTGTGGGGTCTTGGCTGGAAAAAGTAGCTCTGTAATGTGCTTCAACAAAAATACCATTCTCTTGGGACGCCTGGGTGGCTCAGCGGTTGAGTACCTGCTCCTGGCTCAGGGCGTGATCCCAAGGTCTCAGGATCGAGTCCCACATCAGGCTCCCTGCCTGGAGCCTGCTTCTCTCTCTGCCTCTGTCTCTCCCTCTCTCTCTGTGTCTTTCATGAATAAATAAATAAAATCTTTTTTTTTTTAATAAATAAAATCTTAAAAAAGAAAAATTCTCTTCACTGACTATTCAGAAGCATTCTGTCCCATACATGGAAAAGTTGGAGCTTAAGATGTTCATTAGAAATTAGAATGTTCTAATGTTCTTTGTTTTTGTTCTTTTTTTTTTTTTTTTTTAAGATTGATTTATTTACTTATGAGGGAGAAAAAGGGAGGCAGAGATAGAGGGAGAAACAGACTCCTCATGAGCAGGGAGCCCAATGTGAGACTGTATCCCATGACCCTGGGATCACAACGTGAGCTGAAGGCAGATGCTTAACTGACTGAGCCACCCAGGTGCCCTAGACTGTTTTAATTTTTATTTTTTTAAAAGATTTATTTATTTATTTATTCATGATAGATATATATATAGAGAGAGAGGCAGAGACACAGGAGGAGGGAGAAGCAGGCTCCATGCCGGGAGCCCAATGCGGGACTCGATCCCGGGACTCCAGGATCGCGCCCTGGGCCAAAGGCAGGCGCCAGACTGCTGAGCCACCCAGGGATCCCCAGTATTTTTAAATATATTTAATAGTTGAGCCTAGATTAATTTACCCATGGGAGAGATGAATGAAGTATCTATTCCTCATCCCAACCCCTCAGCTTTTGGGGCCAGGACTCTGTTAGAGTTAATGCTGTGTTGATCATTTATACACCTAGATCAGCTCCAGCAGGTGGTCTAGAACAAGCTTAGGATGGCTTCCCCAGCTCTAAGAGTCTGAGCAGCTCAAATGATAATTCCACAGCAGTGTTTAGTCTTTGGTCTCTATCTCCTTTCCCTGTTGTAGATCGCATTCTGTTGACTTTGGTTGTGGGAATGAAGGAGTAAGAATGGGTAGAATAAAGAATAAAATATAAGAAGAGAAGGAAGCAGAGGCAGACACAATAAATAAAGACAGATTTTTCAACTTAAAATTTTCATTTCCAGTGTTAGCAGGCTTCCCTGCAAAGTTCTGTTCTATGGTAAGTAAACCTCTCAGAAATCTTTCTATGAATGAAGTCTTGCAAATCAGGAAGTACATTTCCTTTCTCAGATGCCATGGAACACTAACAAGCTCTAGCCTGAATTATTCTGACTACTTGTTACATCCTATCCTCTCTTTTTCTTTAGATGTACGGTGGCATGAGAGGCATGAAGGGATTAGTATATGAAACATCAGTTCTTGATCCTGATGAGGTAAGAGACCCTCATGTCAACACTAATCATAGTTTACTGACTGTTGTGCGCACCATAGATTAGACTGATGAGGGTAAAGAAAACAAAGCATTTGTCTTTGTGTATGGAAAATAGGTACGTGTGGGATAACTGAAGAACAAATCTACCTTTTCAATATATTACCTAATAAAACTAAAAGTACTAAATAGAATTAAGTTACGTGAAGATTTAAGCTTTATTTTTTATTTTATTTTTTCCTTTTTTTTAATGTTTATTTATTTATGATAGTCACAGAGAGAGAGAGGCAGAGACACAGGCAGAGGGAGAAGCAGGCTCCATGCACCGGAAGCCCGATGTGGGATTCGATCCCGGGTCTCCAGGATCGCGCCCTGGGCCAAAGGCAGGCGCCAAACCCCTGCGCCACCCAGGGATCCCAAGATTTAAGCTTTAAAAAAAATTTTTTTAAGCTTTAAAAATTCTATTCTAACTTGTTGAAAGGTCTGATAAGAATGAGACTAGTCAATTATGTGACTTCCAGGCTAGTAAATTTAAAATTTGTACCTCCTATCTCTTTTCCCTCAAGGGCATCCGTTTCCGAGGCTACAGTATCCCTGAGTGCCAGAAACTGCTGCCTAAGGCTAAAGGCGGTGAAGAACCCCTGCCAGAGGGCTTATTTTGGTTGCTGGTAACTGGACAAATCCCAACAGAAGAACAGGTAAAGCAGAAGGATATTAGCCCTTCTCTTTCTCCTTCTTTGCCTTTCTCTAATCTCAGGCACTTAATCCTGATTTGGCTCTGGGTGGTAGTTTGTAGGGATGTATAGTAAGGGGAAGGAATCAGAGCAGAGTTCTGCAGTATAAGTGGACTGAGTTGAATTCTCTTGGATTTTCTTTATTTAGATGTCACTGTCTTTTTTATTTCTCTTTTTCCCTTGCCTAGTGTTATGAGCAATGTCTGCCTTTCTACAGGTGTCTTGGCTCTCAAAAGAGTGGGCAAAGAGGGCAGCTCTACCTTCCCATGTGGTCACCATGCTGGACAACTTTCCTACCAATCTACACCCTATGTCTCAGCTCAGTGCAGCCATTACAGCCCTCAACAGTGAAAGTAACTTTGCCCGAGCATATGCAGAGGGTATCAACCGAACCAAGTACTGGGAGGTAAGAAATTTTGGTGTAATGTGTGATGGGGATTTAAAGGACTTTAGTGTGAAGGAAGAAAAAGGAATGTAGAATCTTTAAGAAGATTACTACTCTCGGTTATGACAGAAGCTCATTTAACAAATTTTTATTTTAGGCTTGCTTTTTTTTTCAGTCCTTGGGATTATATAGATAAATGGAACATGCTTTCTATCACCAAGGTTATTGGTTTGATTAGGGTGAGATACATGTAAAAAAAAAATACAGTTCAGTAAATCTTGCTGCAATAGGGTATATTACACAGGGCTGTTGGAACATTGAAAAAGATGTGACTTAACTACAGGATCCCTGAGGAAGATTTCACAGAGTAGTCTGCTCTAGCCCCAAATGTCCCTTTTTCTCGTTCTTGTCCTCAAATGAGGAAGATCTTGGAATGTTAGGTGAATGACAGCTAAGGCAGTTCTCAGTCTAGCTAGGAGGACTAATGCCAATCTGCCAATGTTCTGTACTGTTTCATAGCAGAAGGGTGGTTACTACCCTGGGATTAGGATCCAGAAACAAATGAGCTTTGATTTCTGAAAATGAGATGTGACTCTACTAGTTTGAACTGGTTGGAGTATGAGAAGACTGCCTTGTCCCAGCGGATAGTACATAACTCCTTCCATCCTCTTTCCAGTACCCTACATGGTATTCACAAACACTGGGTAAAGTACAAGTTATCTGGCTAGGTTTATAGCAAGACATCCATCTCATTTTCTTTTCTTATTTGGAAACAGGTAAAATAGGAACAGAATGGTCCCTTTTTGTGAAGCAGATACACTAGATAGATGATTTGACCAGGAGAAAGCCCCCAAAGAGTTTACTTGATGCATGGCACAGAATAACATGCACAGTCCACTGATCTGATGCAATCCTTTTGGGGTTTTGGCAAATCCTGCTTCATTTGGTTGGTCAATACTTACTCAATGCCAACTGTGTATTGAATTGTGTTTGCTATTGGGGGAAAGTGGAAGGGAGTTTGAAATTAGGTTGGCACTGTGAAAGAAGGCATAGGAATTATGGAAAATATACACATTCACAAGTACTTAAAGCATTCATAAAGCCCTGTATCAGCAGGTTCAGAAGGTTGTATAATCTGAATATATTGTTTTCCATTTTTTCTATTTATTTGTTTGTTTTTAAGATTTTATTTATTTATTCATGAGAGACACACAGAGAGAGAGGCAGAGACACAGACAGAGGGAGAAGCAGGCTCCACGCAGGGAGCCTGATGCGGGACTTGATCCCAGGACTCCAGGATCACACCCTGAGCCGAAGGCTGACGCTCAACCACTGAGCCACCCAAGTGTCCCTCCATTTTCTTTTTTTTTTTTTTTCCATTTTCTTTTTTAAATGTTACTCAGGTAATTGTTATTTGTGTGGGTCACCATAGCAGAAAAGGTTAAATTGAGACCAGCAGTTCTCCTATTTTAAGACTTGTCTCTTCCGGACGCCTGGGTGGCTCAGCAATTGACTGTTTGCCTTTGGCTCAGGGTGTGATCCCAGCGTCCTGAGATTGAGTCCCACATTGTGCTCTCTACGTGGAGCCTACTTCTCCCTCTGACTGTGTCTCTGCCTCTCTCTCTCTCTCTCTCTCTCTCTCTGTCTCATGAATAAATAAATAAATAAAATCTTTAAAAAACAAAACAAAACCCTTGTCTTTTAGAAATTGACCACTCGGATCTGCCTGTTACTACTTACAGTGCTATTGTCTTGACTGTCACGACAGGAGGAGAAAATAGCTTTTTCATGCTTTATAATAGACCTATAAGATATTTCCCAGGGATCCAAGCATGCTTCATTGTTTCATACTGTCCTTTATTGAATCATTAAAATGAATCTTGTTTCAGTGTAATCATTGATTGACTGTTCTGCCATTATCTCTTCGTGAGATGTCATCTGAGTGCAGTTGTCTTGAAGTAAACATGTTATGTTCCAGGACTTTGCCAATCTTTTGGAGAGTATTTAAAAGTGGTACTGATGTATTTGTCAGCCTTAGAGGATGTGTGTCTGATAAGTTCACACTGCACCAATATTAGCACCAGTAACTGCTTTAGTTTAGTAGAGCTTCGTGCTCTTTTGCTGTTACATCTTGTGTCTCTTTCAAAGGTCAGACACAATATTTCTTTTTTTTTTTTTTTTTTTTAAAGATTTTATTTGTTTATTCATGAGAGACATAGAGAGAGGCAGAGACACAGGCAGAGGGAGAAGCAGGCTCCATGTGGGGAGCCTGACGTGGACTCGTTCCTGGGTCTCCAGGATCATGCCCTGGGCTGAAGGCGGCACTAAACCGCTGAGTCACCCGAGTTGCCCCTCTCTGTGTCTTCTTTTTTTTTTTTTTTTCTCTGTGTCTTCTTAATAATGATTGAAAGCGAACTACCTGGCCACGACTCACGATGATGATTATGGTCAGCTTTACAATCCTTATAATCCGGGATCCCTGGGTGGCGCAGCGGTTTGGCGCCTGCCTTTGGCCCAGGGCGCGATCCTGGAGACCCGGGATCGAATCCCACGTCGGGCTCCCGGTGCATGGAGCCTGCTTCTCCCTCTGCCTGTGTGTCTCTGCCTCTCTCTCTCTCTCTCTCTCTCTCTCTCTCTCTCACTATCATAAATAAATAAAAATTAAAAAAAAAAACCTTTACAATCCTTATAATCCTTATTCCAGATAGTTGTGATGTTGGCCTGTCTTAATTGCCTTTTTTTTTCTCCCGCAAGGCTGTATCAATGAAGAGTGTTTTGGTACAAATAGCTAAATAGCATCTCAGTCTTAACTTATTAAAAAAAGAAATAGGGGGATGCCTGAGTGGCTCGGTGGTGGAGCATCTGCCATTGGCTCAGGTCTTTTTTTTTTTTTTTTTTTTAAGATTTTATTTTTTTTTAATTTTTATTTATTTATGATAGTCACAGAGAGAGAGAGAGAGAGGCAGAGACATAGGCAGAGGGAGAAGCAGGCTCCATGCACCAGGAGCCCGACGTGGGATTCGATCCCGGGTCTCCAGGATTGCGCCCTGGGCCAAAGGCAGGCGCCAAACCGCTGCGCCACCCAGGGATCCCTGGCTCAGGTCTTGATCCCGGCCTGGGATTGAGTTCCTCCCTGCGGGGAGCCTACTTCTCCCTCTGCCTGTTTCGCTGTCTCTCTCTCCGCGTCTCTCATGAATAAATAAATAAAATCTTAAAAAGAAAAAAAAGAGATAACAAGAGTTTTCTGTCAGTTTTGATTTTGATCTCTTCTTGACTATACAGCATTGACCACTACAAAAACAGCTTAAGGATCCCATGTTGTCATACTTGGTCTGATACATGTTGGTTTATAAACTTCATTCTCAGTAGTAGAAATGAACACAATCTCCTTTATGTGGTTTCTTTTTGATGTGGCCAATCATTACTTTCCAAATAGTTTTGCAAGTTAGTATATACTCCACAGATAACAATTTGTCTAGCCCAGGATCCTGTTCTTCTTGGCATTATGCTAATTAATCCAAGTCTCTTAGGACTACATATACTTGATGCGGGCTTCTGGAAGTAACCTACTTCCTTGGAGGATATAAATCTGTAAGGAGGTGTGTGTGGTTAGAGTATGATTATCACAAAAGTAATCTCCTGGGATCCCTGGGTGGCGCAGCGGTTTAGCGCCTGCCTTTGGCCCAGGGCGCGATCCTGGAGACTCGGGATCGAATCCCACATCAGGCTCCCCGTGCATGGAGCCTGCTTCTCCCTCTGCCTATGTCTCTGCCTCTCTCTCTCTCTCTCTCTCTCTGTGACTATCATAAATTTTAAAAAATAAAAAAATGTTAAAAAAAAAGTAATCTGAGAACTTGCAAGTGTTAGCTGAATATTTCTTGCTTCGAGTAGCTTTTTAATTTTTATATTCTTATTGAATCCAGTGACATTGACAAAATTCACAAAATATTTGATACTTGCATAACTTGTGACTTCATAGGGATTAACTCATTTTGGCTAGTTATTAATAGGTTTTGTTCTTTGAACAGAACTACTGAAACCTCCTGACTTCTTGCAGGAGCATTTAGCTATTTAACTTGTGTATTGGGATCCCTGGGGTGGCTCAGAGGTTTAGCACCTGCCTTGCGCCCAGGACGTGATCCTGGAGTCCCGGGGTCAAGTCCCACATCGGGCTCCTTGCATGGGGTCTGCGTCTCCCTCTGCCTATGTCTCTGCCTCTCTCTCTTTCTGTGTGTCTCTCATGAATAAATAAATGAAATTAAAAAAAATAACTTGTGTATTAGCACTACATAATAATATCAACCAGCAAGTGTTTATTCCATGCTTTCTATGTACCTGGAACTATGGATGAAAGCAGATTTATTTATTTATTCATTCATTCATTCATTCATGAGAAATAGAGAGAGGCAGGGACATAGGCAGAGGGAGAAGCGCCTGATGTGGGACCTGATCCCAGGACCCCAGGATCACACCCTGAATCCAAGGCAGGCACTAAACCACCAAGCCACCCTGGCGTCCCAAAAGCAGATTTTTTTAAAGTTATTTCAAAAAAGAAAACAATGCCAAAACTCTATCTTGTCCCTGAGGAACTTAAAATCCCTTTGAGAAGATAAAATTGAGACCGAAGAGTTGAGCAAGCTAATATCCCCAAAAGAGACAGCTAAATTATATTTTCCTCTTTTTTTAAGATTTTATTTTTAAGTAATCTCTTACACCCAACATGGGGCTTGAATTTACAACCCTAAGATCAAGAGTTATGCCCTATCAACTTACTTCTCTTTTTTTGTTTGTTTTTTAGATTTTATTTATTTATTCATGAGAGGCACACAGAGAGAGAGAGGCAGAGACACAGGCAGAGGGAGAAGCAGGCTCCATGCAGGGAGCCCGACGTGGGACTCGATCCCGGGTCTCCAGGATCAGACCCTGGGCTGAAGGTGGCGCTAAACCGCTGAGCCACCCGGGCTGCCCCTTCTTTTTCTGTTTCTATTAGTAAATAAACAGCACTATTTATTAGGTAGTCTTTTTTTTTTTCTTTAAGGTTTATTTTTATTTATTTTTGTAAAGATACGCTTTTTATTTTTAAAGATTTTATTTCTTTATTCATGAGAGACCCACACAGAGAGAGAAAGAGAGGCAGAGACACAAGGCAGAGGGAGTAGCAGGCTCCATGCAGGGAGCCCGACACAGGACTGGATCCCGGGTCTCCAGGATCACGCCCTGGGCTGAAGGCAGCACTAAACCGCTGAGCCACCGGGGCTGCCCTTTTTTAAGGTTTAAATTCCAGTTAACATACAGTATAATACTAGTTTCAGGTTACAATATAGTGGTTCAATACTTGCATACATCACTGGGTGGTCATTTGGGTAGTCTTGCTAAAAAAAAAAAAAAAAAAATTGAATCTGAAACTACTCAAGCCTTTAGATCTCTCAGTTTGTAGAAAATACAGTAGACAGAGGAATAGGAACAGGTTAAGTGACATCACAGGTATATAACCAGCAAAATCTAAACTGGGAAATTCTCCAGAACGAGTGATCCGATTTTACACAAATAAATTGCAAAGTAGTTCCAAAAAAAAAAAAAAACACAAGAGGGAACCCAACATTGATCAAAAGAGACTTAAGGCAGCCCAAAGTGTCTCTCATAAATAAATAAATAAATAAATAAATAAATAAATAAATAAATAAATAAATAAAATCTTTTAAAAAAATAAAGTAAAATTAAAAAAAAAAGTTTAAAGATGTGAGATGATTGTAGTGTGGGCTATTTTCAGTAGATATTTAGTAATATTGAGGATTTGTTCATTTTTTTCCCTATAGGCTAATGGCTTTATGATTTTTTTCACAGCCTTTATCTTTAGAGTTATATGCTTATATATTTACATGTTGGAATATATGATATTTGGAATTCGCTCAAAATAATTTGGGAGGGGGAAGGCGAAAGTAAGGGTATAGATGAAACAAGATTGTCCATGAGTTAAAAATTGTTTAAGCTACATGATGCATATTAGCTGAGTGGGTAACTTGGGTAACTTTGGGCAAGTTACTTGACCTGACCAAGCTTCCAAACTTTTTCATTTATAAAATGAGGGATAGGGATTCCTGGGTGGCGCAGCGGTTTAGCACCTGTCTTTGGCCCAGGGCGCGATCCTGGAGACCTGGGATCGAATCCCACATCGGGCTCCCGGTGCATGGAGCCTGCTTCTCCCTCTGCCTATGTCTCTGCCCCTCTCTCTCTCTCTGTGTGACTATCATAAATAAATAAAAATTTTAAAAAAATAAAAAAAATAAAATGAGGGATATATTACCTTACAGGGCTATTGTGAGAAAAGAAAAAAATGCAAATAACATATCACAGTTCCTGTTATATAATAGTGCTTACAAAACAGAAGTCTTTGTTATTAACTAACAGTTGAGTGCCACTGTTTGACCCTTGGTATATATGGTGAATTTTCTTTAAAAGATGAAACATAGGGCAGCCCCGGTGGTGCAGCGGTTTCGCACCGCCTGCAGCCCGGGGTTTGATCCTGGGGACCCTGGATTGAGTCCCACATCAGGCTCCCTGCATGGAGCTTGCTTCTCCCTCTGCCTGTGCCTCTGTCTCTCTCTGTGTCTCTATGAATAAATAAATAATCATCAAAAAAAGAAAAGAAAGCTGAAACATAGACTTGATTCTTAAAACCTAGTGTCTTAGCGCATTAAGTCATGTAGTGGGAAGGATCATGATTAAACATAAAAGTGGGCGTGCTGAGTGGCTCAGTTAGTTAAGTGTCCAACTCTTGATTTTGGCTTAGGTCATGATCTCTCAGAGTCATGGGATCGAGCCCCACATGGTCAGGCTCCATGCTCAGTAGGGAGTCTTTTGGAGATTCTCTGTTTCTCCCTCAACCCTCTCAAAAATAAATAAACCTTTCTTTTTTTTTTTAATCTGACTTTGGCATTTAACTGAATGCTCTGAACTTGTTTCCTCACCTGTAAAATGGAGGTTACTATGTCACAAGATATACATGAGATATTATGTGTGAATCATTTAGTGCAGAGCCTGGGTCATAAAAATTGTTCAGTTAAATAGTTATTGTTACCCTCCATATATAATCACTGAGCATGAAACCATTAACCAAATAGCCCAATCCATGGAGTACAAAGAGCATCTTGCTTAATTCTTTTTTATTGATAATCCTTTTGTTTCCCCCCCTCTATTTTCCTCAACAGTTGATTTATGAAGATTGTATGGATCTGATCGCAAAGCTACCTTGTGTTGCAGCAAAGATTTACCGGAATCTCTACCGAGAGGGCAGCAGTATTGGGGCCATTGACTCTAAGCTGGACTGGTCCCACAATTTTACCAACATGTTAGGCTATACTGATGCTCAGTTCACTGAGCTCATGCGCTTGTACCTCACCATCCACAGGTAAGCTAGACCTAGCAACCATAGCTACCAGGGATTGATAGAATTTTTTTTTTTTTTTTAAGATTTTATTTATTTATGAGAGAGGCAGAAACACAGGCAGAGGGAGAAGCAGGCTCCATGCAAGGAGCCCAACATGGGACTCAATCCCGGGCCTCCAGGATCACGCCCTGGGCCGAAGGCGGTGCTAAACCGCTGAGCCGCCCAGGCTGCCCTGGATTGATAGAAATTTTTAAGAAAAGCCCCTTCAGGAATCCCTGGGTGGCGCAGTGGTTTAGCGCCTGCCTTTGGCCCAGGGCGCGATCCTGGAGACCTGGGATCGGATCCCACGTCGGGCTTCCGGTGCATGGAGCCTGCTTCTCCCTCTGCCTGTGTCTCTGCCTCTCTCTCTCTCTCTCTGTGTGTGTGACTATCATAAATAAATAAAAATTAAAAATTAAAAAAAAAAAAGAAAGAAAAGCTCCTTCACATTCTCATCTTCTGGGAACAGGTGGTAGGCAGCAGGGAGGTGGAAACATGGCATAAGGGATCACACAAGGCAAGAAAGGAGTCTAGTAAAGGAAATCCAGAGGTGTAGGGAGATTACCATAACCACTTTTAAGAACAAAGTAATGCTTCTAAGCAGCTGGGGGAAAGTTGTCACAGTAGATGGTCTTTCAGCTTTCTAGGAGCTCCCTCTTCTGGCCATTGCTATTAAAGCTGGAGTGAGAGTCCAGAAACTTGTCACACAGGCGTCATCAACCAATGACCTCTCCAGCCCTGTGGATTAGTGAATAAAGGCTGGTAATGAGTTTGGGACATCTCTTACAAAAGCTTCTGTATCATTGGCTGCTATAGGCTGGTATGAGCCCATAACTAGGCTAGCATGTGATGAGAGAAGAGCAAGGTCTGTATTTCTATAGTCTGCCCCTTTTTCCTCCTCTTTCTCTTGGCCTTGATTCTCCTTTCTTACTTCCTCGCAGTGACCATGAGGGAGGCAATGTAAGTGCCCATACCAGCCACCTGGTGGGCAGTGCCCTTTCAGACCCCTACCTGTCCTTTGCGGCAGCCATGAACGGGCTAGCAGGGCCCCTGCATGGTTTGGCAAATCAGGTAAGACTTCCTTTTCCTTTTCTGCTCCATGCTTGTCTTCTGATCTTGGCATTCTCTCTTGGCATATGTGTTGACACTGTCTTATTCCCCAAACCTAACCCATAGGAAGTACTTGTTTGGCTCACACAACTACAGAAAGAAGTTGGCAAAGATGTGTCAGATGAGAAGTTACGAGACTACATATGGAACACACTGAACTCAGGACGGGTAAGCAGAGATGCTTAGCAACTAGGAAAGAAACCAAGACCCAAGTTGCATGATTTGGAAGAATTAAGGAGAATAGAATGAAAGAGGTCACTAAGTTAGAGAAGACCCCCCTCCCCCATATTTGTCTATCCTAAAGAATTTAGAAAAGACAAGAACATCTACTTGAGAATACAACTGGCTTTTTTACCCTTTCTTCGCAGGTTGTCCCAGGCTATGGCCATGCAGTACTAAGGAAGACTGACCCACGATATACCTGTCAGCGAGAGTTTGCTCTGAAACACCTGCCTCATGACTCCATGTTTAAGCTGGTTGCTCAGCTGTACAAGATTGTGCCCAATGTCCTGTTAGAGCAGGGCAAGGCCAAGAACCCTTGGCCCAATGTAGATGCTCACAGTGGCGTGCTGCTCCAGGTGAGCCTTCCTGTCCCTGCTTTCCCTTTAATTTGTGCCAACCCCTAATGTTCTCTGCCATGCAGAAAGTCAACCTCGTAGTCAGAGCAAAGACTCATACCTTCTTCCTTACCCCTTTGATAAAGTTGCCTATGGCGGAGGGCAGGTGCAGGCAGGAGGAAAAGGGTGCTCTCTTTTCAGAATCCCAATTATTGTATTATTCCTAGTTTCATTTCTATTTAAGGCTGACTTGGTTAAGGTTTGTGTCACCCTGAATTTGTGCGTGCCATTACCTCAGGGCCTTTAACAGAACTTTTCTCTCTTTTATCTTATAGTACTACGGCATGACAGAGATGAATTACTACACAGTCCTGTTTGGGGTATCACGAGCACTGGGTGTACTGGCACAGCTCATCTGGAGCCGAGCCCTCGGCTTCCCACTAGAGAGACCCAAGTCCATGAGCACAGATGGTCTGATGAAGTTTGTGGACTCTAAGTCAGGGTAAAACTGAAGACTGGGGGAGACTAACTACCAGAAAGTGAGGGAGCTTTAAAAAAAAAAAAGTATAATTTTGATTTGTTTCAGGGGGCTTTTTAAGACTTAAGATTAAATTGTATCTGAGGCACTGATAATACGTTGGAGGTTAAAATATAAATTAAGACTTTAAGAGATAAAAAGTAACTCCTTCCTCCCCAACCAGTTCCTTTCTCTTGCCTGGTGAGTTGCCCATCAACTGTAGGGTGACCAGGACTAATGCATGTGGTATGGGTTAGGTTTGGGCCCCCCACCATCTCTAGAGTGAGAATCTGGCTCTCCTTTCCATGGGTTAAAGCTGGTTGCAGAGAATCTGCAGTCACTTCAGAGCTTTCGGTTCTGTTCTCTCCAGCCCTCCGTAGGCCAGCAAATCAGGACTCCGCCTTTTTTGTTTCCATAGGAATCATGTTGGATTATCAGCTCTATCAAGCCCCATCACCCTCTCCCATGCACACAGACACTTCCTAGCAAGACCTGTTGGTTAGTTGGACATCTTTGGCATTTTTTTTTATGCTATCAAGTGACCATAAAGGCCATTAACATTTTGTGACTGGCACCCAGTGTTGTTGGTTTTTTTTTTTAATTATCCCATGAAAATTAAGATCTGAAGTGTTCCATTCCCCACTACTTTGTTCCCTCCTTCCAGATTTTCTGTACCTGCTGCACTTCAAGCTGAGGGTACTCTGGACCTACCCTTCTTGGTCCTTACTAGAGACCTCTTTCAGCAGGTTATATATGCCACTATCTAAGTAAGTAGTAGTCCTTCCCAGTCATTTGGCTTTATGAGTGCTTAACATGATCTAAGTTTTCACTTCTGCGGAACACAAGCCACTACCCTCTGACCTTTTTTCTCCCCTTTATTTTAATATGCTATAGGCCACTGAATAAGGACTTGGGAATGTCCAGAATGGTATCTTCAGAGTCTGGTTCCAGGGATATAGGTACTACTTTCTGAGCAGGGAAATTATTTAAGATTGGACGTGGTTTCCTTTGACTATCAGGTTCTGGGGCTAAGAACATTAAAAATAGTAGGCCTCCCTTCTCTTTTCCTGCTACAAGGAAATATCCCTTTATTTATCAAGGTCCTTATCCAGTCCCTTCCCCAAGAGCTTACAGTACAGTGCTTATTTCTTAGAAGCCCCATTTGCACAGGTTTTCAGTGACTCAGAATGCTCTACTGCCTTTTCTTTAAGAAAGGATTGAAATACACTCCTACTGTGCCCCCTTCCTCCCTTGCAAACTCCTGCCTGTGTTTGTGTGGATCCCTAATCCCTAGAGCCACGCTGAGATGGACACATTGTCTGTAAACCCCTGGGTAACTGTCAAGTCATGATCCAGACTTCAGGTTGTTCTGTATAAAATGCAAAATAAATGTTTTTATTAACAATGCTTGAGCCTGCTATTAAATAAGGCCTGGAAGAATTTCTGTTATGAAATAAGGAATATGGCTAGCAAGATCCTGGACTAAGTGGGTTCTAAGTTGTCTTGTGCGCACCTTTATCTTTAGTTGGGTCTGACATTCATTTACACGAGTAAGACAGGATCCTTGTGAAATTTCCAAAGGAGAGTTCTGTCTCCTGTCTCCCCTCAAGGTTAGAAGTCCTTATCGTTCAGCGCCCCCATCCTGCTTAATTTTGTCATAAGATAGCACACTCAAGGACCTTAGCTGAGACCTCACACCTGCTTCTGTGGCTAATCCAAGGAAGCTGGTCCAGCCCACTGGGTGAAAGGAACAAACCATACCAAGGGCAAACAGAGGAGGACCGCTAGCTCTGGACCTGAGCCACTAGAGGGCTCTGGTGCTGTGTGGAATGCGTGTTCCTTGCAGTCTCTTAAAGGTCTTCAGAATAAGAGGTGGTCCTGAGGCCATGGGCTATATGGTAGATCTGAGGCCAGATTATTCTGTCCTGAGACTCCTGCTGCAACTGACCTTCTGAAAAAGTCTATAAATAGGCAAGGGAGTGGGTACTAGGTCCTGGCTTGTAGAATGTGCTACTATAGTTAGCAGGGACACTATGTCCAAGAGGCCTTCTTGCATCTTTACTCCCCTAAGGAAGCCATGACTTTCTTCTGCTCTGCTATATCCACATTGTTCCCCCGAAGAAACAGTATAAAAATGCCAAATTCACTGTCACAATTAATTTATTGAAATTTTATAAAAACTCAGCCAAGTGGAAGAAAAAGGTACAACCCAAGAGTACAATTCTCTTCAGTGCTTTTATTCTCCTTGCCCCTGTGGCACTGATGTTGACAGCCCCTTGCTCTCCACTAAGCAGGCAGCATGGAAATATTCTTAAAGTGAGTTCATATAGATTTCAAGCTGGGGCCAGATCTAGCATTTTCTGAGACATCTCAGGCAGGCAGGTTATTGACTACCCAATACCTCTCTGTCAGAGGAAAAAGTTCAGTTTATTCAATCTCTGGAAAAGTTGCAATGTTCCCCTGGTCAGACACTAAGGCATCTTGACAGGATCCAAAGACAACCAACAGTCGTGATTATAATTCCCCGTGAGAAGGCTGCAGACATCAGACATATGAGGCTCTCAAGATGAGCCTGACCATTTCCTAGGCACGTCTTCTTTCCATAACCTCCTGCTTTTCTGCCCCAGCATTTCCAGCCAGCTTATAACCCAATTTCTGGGGAATTGAGAGGGAGAATATCATTATGAACACAGACTCTTCTGTTACATTGGAGCAGAAGTCAAATGAAATAAATAAGAGAATTGGGTTGGGAGGGAGAGGAGAGGCCAGGGAACAATCCTTCCTCAAGTCTGGTGCACCTCATGGAACATCAGTTCACGGGGGATGGCTGTTTCTGGACCAAACTTGGTGGCTGCCCGACGTTCGAAGGCAGCGACGTTCTGTTTGACAACCTCATCGAAAAACATGGTGGCCAGCTGGGAGTGCAGTAGAGAACGAAATTCAAAGGAAATCTGGGAATGGGTAAGAGAAACTATTCAAGACCTTGGTGGATAGTCCTTTCTTCCCTTACCCACTCCAGTTCCTTAGATCCCCTCAAAAGCCCTTACTTAGGACTGAGCACAGAGTAAAGTTTGATGTAAGCTCAGACTTCTGGAAAGTGTCATTGACTTAGGCAATACCAAGTCCTAGCTATACTTAATAACTGTCACAGTACCTCTGCCCAGCCTTCACAATCCAGTTGTTGCTCTATGCTCCACAGCCTCCTGACTCACCGAAAAGTCCACAGTGCAAGTTCGAGGATAGGCAGGAATACCAGGGCTGAATCGCCAAATGGTCTCTAAGTGGTTGAAGAGCTTGCCATCAGTGCAAACAGCCTAGAAGAGGGCAGTTAGTCAAATAATATTACAATGGAATGAAACCTTTAATAAGTACTTTAAGAAACCTATAATGAGTGCAAGAGTGTATAAGAAAGAACTGAAAAATGTCTTCCTTTCCTTCTAATGTTTTATTAGGGAAGTATTGATAAAATCAGTACAAGGAAGGCCAAAATAACCCTTCAGTGTAAAAAAATGCTAAAAAATACAAAAACTTCGCTGATTAATCCCTCCCAGTGCCTCACCTTGACCATGTGAGGTTTGACCATGGAAACAGCAGACGTATAACGTTCCACTATAGGTGGAAAGCCAACCTCTAACTGGGCCTTCAGGTGACCTTTGCGGCTAGATACCACCAAGGACTTCTTACACCAAGGCACAAACTCACGATACTCCTGGACATTGGACACCACTTCGAACATCTCCTGCATTGAGTACCTAGGGGAAGGAGTCACAGAGAGGTTATGTTTTGCAGTTCACAGAATGCTTTTGCATTTTTTATCTATTTTTTTATGATTTTATTTATTCATGAGACACAGGCAGAGGGAGAAGCAGGCTCCATGCAGGGAGCCCGATGTGGGACTCGATCCGGGGTCTCCAGGATCATGCCCTGGGTTGAAGGAGGCAATAAACAGTTGAGCCACTTGGGCTGCCCAGCATTTATTATCTATTTTGATCCTAAGCAGGACCATCTAGGGGGAACAGAGGCTACCAATTTCATTGGTGATCACAAGAACTCAGATCCTAGCTCTACAACTTTCTAACAATGTAGCCCTAGGTAAAATTACCTGTGCCTCCGTTTTTCTCATCTATAAATCAGACTTAGTACTTGATTCATAGGTTTGTTGACAGGATCAAAAGAAAAACTACGTAAAACACTTAAGTAGCCTAACTACTTGCCGTAGCAAGTGCTCAGTTAGTATTTTTATTTTGCCCACGAATACGTGTAAAAGGTCAGCAGAGGGACAATACCCTGTCGTCTTATACTGTCCAAATATAATGTTTCGTTTAATTGACGGGTAGGGCAACGAGGAAGGGGAAAATTAAGGTTGGAAGGCTAGCAGGGAAGGATAAAGGATCAGTAATAATAGCTAGGGAGAGGGATGGCCGGGGAGGAAGCTAGCCCACCACTGCCACCTTGCATCCTAGCCTGGAGTTAGTCATTTGGAGACGAAGGGAAGGGGTAAGGATGCTGGAGGGGGGAGGATGCTCACCCCATGATCCTACGCTCGGAGTAAGCCTTTCGCTTGTTGGTGAAGGGGGCTGCAAAGCCCATGAAGGAACGAGAGGGAGGTAAGCCAACCTCAGCCACCAAGACCCGGGCAGCGCGGGGCAAGAAAAGGCTGCAGGGCGTCAGAAATCTAAGGACAAGAGGAAAGGAGAGAGGAAGTCATGACTTTGTGTCCCTCAGGCATTCCTGGGGGAGCGGGGCGCATCCCAGGCAGGGCGTCCAGACAAGCTTTCCCCAGCACCTGCTGCGGCCTGCCGGGCGCCGCGGCGCGGCAGTCACGAGTGCGAAAGGTCGAGGGCGGCCGAGGACAGTGCTGCGGGGGGCGGGCAAAAGTGGGGTGCATCCTCTGAGCGGGGGCCGCGTCGCGGCTAAGAGCTAGGACTCGGGGGCCGCGGCCTCAGGGCCCGCCAGCGGCAAGCAGCGGTTGGGCGCCCCCCGGGGCTGGAAGGCGAGCGCCCCGGGAGACCCCGGGGAGGCCGCGCCCCGCCCCCGCCCCCGCCGCCCCGGGCGACCCCTCGCCGCCCGCGCGGGCGCTCGCGCCTCCCCCTCACCTCATTGGCCGCGGCGGCGGGGGCGGGGCCGGGCGGAGCGCGAAGCCGCAGCAGCGCTGGGCCGCCGCGCGCGTCCCTCCGGGGAGCCGGCGCGCGCCCGCCGAGGCCATGCGCCCCGAGGCCATGCGCCCCTCGCCCGGTCGGCGGCGGCGCCCGCGGGCCCCCTCGCTGCGGAGGAGCGGCGGCCGGCGGCGGGCTCGGCGCGAGGCGGCGGCGCCCCGGGCCGCGGCTGCTGTCGCCCTGCTCCCGCCTGGGCGGGCGGGGAGCCTGGAACTGAGGCCGCGCCCGCTGCGCTCGCTGCTCCCGCCGCGCCCGCAGCTCCCGGCGCCCCCACGTCACGCCGTCGCCATGGCGCGGGCCGGGGGCCGGGGGCGGGGGGCCGGCGCGGCCTCTCGGGAGATGTAGTCTCACGCGTCGGGCGGGAAAGGGCGCGGGGGAGTGAGAAGCCGCGGGGGCCCGAGGGCCCAGCCGCCTGGCAGAGGCCGAAGGGGAGGCACCGAGGCGGCTCCGCGGGCGGCGGCGGGTCCGCACGCGCCCCGGTTCGCAGCTGCCCGCGCCGCTGCCTCCGGGCTGGCACCCGGCGCTGTGCTGCACGCACGGAGGAAAGGAGTCTTACGCCCTCTGGGCTAAGGCCTTGCATAGTTTTCTCTTTTAGTATTTATAGGAAGAAGTCGGGGAAGGCGGAGGGAAAACCAGACTTGATTTTAGAGAAAACCGCCTTCGCCTGGGAGTGTGCGCTTGCCCAAGGGGGAGACTCCCGGGCGGGAACCCGGGCCGACCAGTGTCACTAGGCTGCTCGCCGTCGCGATCCAAGGAGGGCGAAATGCCCTTGATAAAAATGGGAAGAATAAAAGGGAAATAAAAAGAGATTGGATCTAGGTGGGTGCAGAAATCACTGAAGTTCTCCCATAGTGGAGAAGAGGAAGGGCATTTGGAGAATGGTGGTGGCCAAGGGCACCTGCTGGCGCAATGGCTGAGCGCCTTTGGCCCAGGTCTTGACCCCACGGTCCTGGGATCGAGTCCTTCATCCGGCTCCCCTGACGGAGCCTGCTTCTCTCTGCCTGTGTCTCTGCCTCGCTCTGTGTGTCTCTCACGAATAAATAAAAGAAAAATGGTAATGCCTGGGCGCCTGGGTGGCTCTGTAAGTTAGGCATCTACCTTTGGCTGAGGTCATGATCCCAGGGTCCTGGGATTGAGTCCCAAGTTCCGGCCCCTTGCTCAGTGGGGAGTCAGCTCCTCTGTCTCCCACTTCCCCTGCTTGTCCTCTATCTACCTCCCTGTCAAAGTCTTAAAAAAATAATAAAAAAAGAATGATGGTGCCTGCTGTTGCATTTAGAGATGTTTATGCTATTATATTGCAAGTCCTTCTGCTTTTGCTCTAAATCTTTGATCATACTTCCACATTCAGGAGACTCTTATCTGAGTAATGTGTGGAAGGGGGAAGGAAGACAAAGTAACTAAAGACTGTGTTGCCTCTGGGGTCTAATTGGTGTGGAAGAGAAACATCTTCCCTAGAAATGGGGACCTGGAACCATAAATCCCCCACCTCCCCACTCCTCCTTGAGATTGGCATTAATTTTGGGACTTCCATTGGATATGGACTGATTTAACTTTTTTTAAGATTTTATTTTTTAAAGTAATCTCTACACCCAACGTGGGGCTCAAACTCACAACCCTGAGATCCTCCACCAACTGAGCCAGTCAGAAGCCCTTGGATTGATTCACATTTTGAGCCCATTTTATTTGGATTTCAAAGAGCTTACATTTAACATTTTTAAGGAAGGCATTTTAATCCTTATTTTATATTTACTTATACATGAGGCCCCAAATTGGAGAATGATCTTACCTCTTTTTCTTTCTTCTTTTTTCCCCAGCACCCCTACCCCTACCACCAGGATACAGTATCTCCTTCCAGTTCCAAGATGGTAATCTGGAGCCACTCTCAGATGGGCATGTGACCTTGAGGGACAGACTTACTCTTTCCAACCCTGCTTTCTGGTCCTGACCCACTCCCTCTAAGGGCTTACACATGTGAGACAGCTGCTTAGAGTGAGGAGAAACGAACAGGCTGGATAAAAGACAGAAATTAACCGGGATACATGACTGAACTGTGACCTCATTAACACTATGCCTTAACCGAGTTAACTGCTACAGAATCCCCAAGGTACAATAGGCCTGCCAAGTCAATTTGCTTGTTGTCCCCCTACTAATTAGATTAGCTAATTACTGCCATTTAAACTTTTCCTAGTTCATTTCTTGTACTTGAACAACCAATTTCCTGCCATTTCCCTGTCATTCTACATCAGTAACTTCAAGTACTAACTCAAAACATACCTTCTCTAGGAGGACCCTCTTTTGACTGAACCCATCCCTGAACATTACCCCAAACACATAATGCCATGTCAAATGGCATGTACCCTGTATTCTCTAGTTGCTTCATATGTATGCATATGTTCTTCTAAGTTCCACAAAAACAGACACTATTACTTCTAAGTTTCTACTTCCAAACCAGTTAGCATATAGTGCTGTACTATGCATTCCATAATGGTTGAGTCCTCAATCAGCATTTGCTAAAACTGAGGCTTAAAAATAGGGAAGTGTCTGCCTAGAGTTACCCAAATGTGAAGTCAGCAGTTGAATCACAGGTCTGTCTTCACAGAAGGCCTTTGCTACCACTTCTGGCCTAAATATCCCCCACCCACCCCTCTCAGCCCCTTGCATCTCACCAAACCTTGGAAGTATCTGTGTTACCTACATCATATCCCTTTTTTTCCCTACTGGGAAATCCTCTTTCTGTGCTCTGAATAATATTAAAAATAACTCTTTAGCCCTTCCTCCTCCTTCCAGCTGCCCAGAGAACCCAGCTGGCAACCTCCCTTGCTCACCTCCACTCCCACGCCAGAACCAGGCACGTGACCCCAGCTCAACCCCTGACTCCAATTCCTCAGGTTACCAAGAGCTATTTCAGGCAATAGAGGCCATGTAGTCCCCTCCTCCCCATCCTCTGGGCCATAACCTAGCTCAGCCCTTCCTGGAAGGCCCAACAGTCAACGTGTACCAACACCCATATCCATCTGATTCCCAGCTACCTTCAGTTTCTACTTCTTCAGCCTCATCTTTCTCCTCTTTGTCAAATGTTAAGTGCCTGCTCCTGCCCTGTTACAGCTACAAATAATAATGTATATCCTTGCCTTTAGAGAGCTCAAAATCCTTTTTTTCAGGAGAAAAAAAAAAAAAAAGAATGAAACCAAAACGATGTATAGTCCTGTGTTGGAAGACAGTCTAGAAAGGAGTTTGAGATCTATTCTGTAATGTTGGACACTTATATGTCAAAGATGTAGGGTGAAATGAGGAACAAAGGTGTGCAATTTAAACCTGATTGCTACAGGGACACCTGGGTGACTCAGTGGTTGAGCATCTGCCTTTTGCTTGCATGGTGATCCTGGGTTTCTGGGATCGAGTCCTGCATCAGGCTCCCCTCAGGGAGCCTGCTTCTTCCTCTGTCTGTGTCTCTGCCTCTCTCTGTGCCTCTCATGAATAAATGAATACAATCTTAAAAAAAAATAAAATCTGGGGAACCCTGGGTGGCGCAGCGGTTTAGCGCCTGCCTTTGGCCCAGGGCGCGATCCTGGAGACTCGGGATCGAATCCCACGTTGGGCTCCCGGTGCATGGAGCCTGCTTCTCCCTCTGCCTGTGTCTCTGCACCTCTCTCTCTCTGTGACTATCATAAATAAATAAATAATAAAATAAAATCTGACTGCTACAGTGTAAACTAAATATATATAAGTGTTAACGAAGCCTAACAAAAGGGAAAAACCCTGTTAACCGAGGAAGATTTCTTGGAGGAATAGGTTAAGTTTTAAGTAATGTAAATTTTTTTCAATACGGTAGAAGTATACAAAAATAGTTTTTTTTTTAAGATTTCATTTATTCATTCATGAAAGACAGAGAGAGAGGCAGAGAAACAGGCAGAGGGAGTAGCAGGCTCCATCCAAGGAAGCTTGATGCGGGACTCGATCCCAGGACCCCAGGATCACCCCTGGGCTGAAGGCAGATGTCCAACCACTGAGCCACCTGGGAGTCCCTCAAAAACTGCTGAAGGTATCTAATGATAGGTATTTTCCCCTCTCATTCCTCATTCCCTGTTCCCTAATTTCTCTCTCCAGGAAAGAGAGAAAACCATTTCTCTCTCAGTTATCAGTGTCTGTATCTTTCCGGTGGGAATCAAGATACCAAAGGTAATGAAGGGTACAGATTGGTTAGAGAGGAAAGGGGAGCTTTTATCCGTATGCCTTGACAGGGGGCCAACTTGCGGCCCTTCTTCCTCAACGTGCTCCCTCTTAGAGCACACAGATTGAATTGTTGAGCTCTAAGCAGGACCTTGGATCACCTTTTATAAATTGCACCAATTTTTCAATATCCAGCTTTCTCCCCTCTTTTCCTGTTCTGAGCTGGGATGACCTCCATCAGTATCTTGCCTGATTGGCTGCCCTCTGGCCTCTCCAGCGCAGGAGGGAAAGCACCCACCCTCTTCTGGGGAGAAGCCACTGGGCCGCCCTACCGCCCTAACCCGGCCGTGGACTAACTGGGAGTTGGGGAGGCGCCCCTTCTGCGGGCCTCCGGGGCCCTCTTCAGCCGCCGGCCGCCCCGCCTGCGTGCGGGGGTGCGGCGCCCCGGGGCCCCCGGGGGTCCTCTCCGCAGTCAGCGCTCGGCTGCTTCCCTTCTCCCGAGTCCTGCCACCGCCGGAGAAGATGTGCGTCCTCCTCGTCCCCGGGGCCACTGCCGGCCGTGACCCCAGGTCGCCACGCCCGTGGGTCCCCAGGTCCGCGGCGGACCTGGGGCACGTAACCGCCGGCGGGAGGCGTTACCTCCCGCGGGGGCGCCGCGGGGCCGGGGGCGCGCCCAGGGGCCCAGGCCGCGAGGCCGCTCAGCCCCGGGAGGACCTGGGCCCGGGCGTCGGGCGGCAGCGGGCGGCGGAGCGCGGGGGGGGCCCGCGGCGGCCGCAGCCCGCGGGAGGGGGCGGGGCGGGGCGGGGCTGGGGGCGGGGGCCGCGGCCCAGCTCCGCCGCCAGGGAGCGCTGCGGGCTCCCGCTCGCCCGCCCCCCGGTAGGCGGGGCCGCGCTCTCCCCGCAGCCGCCGCCGCAGCCGCCGCCTGGGCCGCCCCGTGTCCCCGGTGGAGCCGCCGCCGCCGCCGCCGGGAGCTCGATGCGGACGGAGCCCGGGCCGGGCCATGGGGATCCTCAGCATCACGGACCAGGTCAGCCCGCCCGTCCTTGCCCGCCGCGTCCCTCCGGGGCCCGGCGCCGCCGCCACGCGAGCCCGGGGATGTGCGGCCTAGGCTGGGCCCGAGCCCGGGGCCCCCGCGGCTGCCGCCCCGCCCCGCGCCGCGCTCCCCTCAAGCGCGCCGGCGTCCTTGGGGGCCTGGCGACCGGCCAGCGCGGCGGGCCCCCGGCGCCCGGCCCCCGGCGCGCAGCCCCGCCCCGCCCCGCCGCCCCCCGGCGGGCCAGGTGCCCCCGCGCCCCCGGCCGGCTCGCCGCGGCCCGCTGGCTGAGCGCCGGTTCTCCCGCAGCCGCCCCTGGTCCAGGCCATCTTTAGCCGCGATGTGGAGGAAGTGCGTTCCCTGCTCTCGCAGAAGGAGAACATCAACGTGCTGGTGAGCTGGGATCGGGGAGGATGCGGAGCCGGCGCCCGGGCCCTGCCGCGCCGGTCCCCGCCCCGCAGCGGGCGGCTCCGCGACGCCGACGAGGCCGCAGCGCGCTCCCCCGGGGTGGGCGCCGGCTCCGCGGCGGACCCGGGGAGCAGGTCAGGCTGGAAGCCTCAGTGGCGCCGAGGATGCCCAGCAGCGGCGGTCGCTTCCGAACCAGCAGTGTCTGCAGCGCCCCCACCCCTCCTGGAAGAGGGAGGCCGCCTCCCAGCCCCAGGGCCCTGACCCCTGACTCCTGACTCCCTGACGCCGCCCGCGCTAGGTGCCTGTTTTGACCCAGGACTGGGCTCTAGGAGGCTGCAGAACCTGTGGGAAGAGGGCGGAAGGGCCTGGAGCTCTAAGGCTTGGGCTGGGGTCCCTGGTAGTTCACCCATCCCTGCAGCTGCTGCTCTTTTCTGCCTTCCCAGGACCAAGAGAGGCGGACCCCATTGCATGCTGCTGCCTACGTAGGCGATGTCCCCATCCTCCAGTTGCTACTGATGTCAGGTGAAAGGGGGGAGCTGGAAGGTGTGGCTCCTGGGGAGGGGACCTGAAGGAAGAGCCCTCCCCTCCATCCCCCCATCCAAGCATTGCTCTCTGGACCTTGATGTGCGAGAGGCATTCCATCTCTATCCATATTCCTTGGCCTGGTTACGGCTTTCCTTCCCCGTTGCTGTCCCTCTCCCACTGAAAGAGGAAATTGTATCCCCACAGGTGCTAATGTCAATGCTAAGGACACACTGTGGCTGACCCCTCTTCATCGTGCTGCTGCTTCCCGAAATGAGGTACCAGCCTCCTGTGCCTTTTCACCCTTTCAAAGAGGATGAGTTGGTTAAAGGTGGAAGTGAAGGATTCGAGAGCCTCAGCTCTCTGCCTTACCAGCTGGTCTACCCCTAGGTCAGGAGACTAGACCTTGGCCCCTCCCTCCCACCCCTAGAACTGGCTGGTGAGGGGGAGCTGAGTGTTGCCAGCTGATGTGACGTCAGGGGAGAGCTTAACACTGGGCTGGCAGACTGCAGGGGGCCCTGCTGCCAGGCCTGAGTGACTCATCTCTCCCTGGGGGGCCACCTTGGAGTCTGATCCCCCTCTGAGCACTGAGATTTCTTACCTTGTGATGGAGGGATGGAGGGGCTGAGGGTAGTGATCTGTTGCATCCCTGCCCCTCAAGCAGCCTGAAAGTTGACAGCATAGGGGTCACATGTGTCTCATCAATTGGGTCCATCAACCCTGGGTAGCAGGGAAGAGGAGACCTCTCTCTTGGCTTGATGGTCAGTTCCCTGGCTTTGACCAGCAGGGTGAGGGACTGAGGCCAATGGGAATGGGGTGGGTTGTGATTAGGAGGGACCTTTTAGCCTGGGTTTTAGAGGGGGACCAGCATCTGTTTGCTTACTGAGGTAGTAGAAATGATTTTGGTGCCTATTGAAGGACTGAAGGCGGGTATTCGGGGCATTAAGGTAGCAGGAGTGTGTATTTTTCCTAGTGAAAAGTAGTGAGGGATTGGAATCCTCTTTATATGTGGATTTGCTTGGTAGTAGCTGTGTGCATGGGTGAAGATTTTCAGAGTCTGGCTGGGGAGTGATACCAGGTGGCTTGAGGAAAAGGAAGGGACCATGCTTTCCTCAGCAAGGTCTGGGAAGATTTTTAGACTCTAAGAAGATTCGGAAGATGGGAAGTACGTATTGACAGGCTATGTACGAAAAATGGGAAAAGACTCTGTGCTGGGGAGTTGGGAGCTGGGGCTGTGTGTGTCATGCTGACCTGTTTTTCCCTCCACTATTTGTTTTACCTCCCACTGCCCCTCTGTCTTCTCTCTTACCTCCCCCCGCTCCTTAACAGAAGGTGCTGGGACTGCTGCTGGCACATTCAGCAGATGTGAACGCCCGGGACAAGCTGTGGCAGACACCATTGCATGTGGCTGCCGCCAACCGGGCCACGAAGTGTGCTGAGGCTCTGGCACCCCTGTTGAGTAGCCTCAACGTGGCCGATAGGAGCGGGCGTAGTGCCCTGCACCATGCAGTGCATAGTGGGCATCTCGAGGTGAGGACTGCTCCCATTCATGCCCAGCCTAGTGCCGTGCCTTCCCTTCCCACTCACCATCCTCTGCTTCTGGGCCATCAGGTCTGGGAGAAGCGGCCTGGATGACTATATAGACACTTGGGCTCAAGATCAAATGAATGGTTGGGTTAGATTGAAATTCTTGACTTGGGGATCCCTGGGTGGCGCAGCGGTTTGGCGCCTGCCTTCGGCCCAGGGCGCGATCCTGGAGACCCGGGATCGAATCCCACGTCGGGCTCCCGGTGCATGGAGCCTGCTTCTCCCTCTGCCTATGTCTCTGCCTCTCTCTCTCTCTCTGTGACTATCATAAATAAATAAAAATTAAAAAAAAAAAAACCAACACATCTTTCACAAAAACAACCAACTTCAAAAAAAAAAAAAAAAAAAGAAATTCTTGACTTGGACTTTAAGTCCAAGATAAACTCTTGAAGTTGCGTGGAAAATATTTATATACATGCTTTTTTCTGAAGTGAGCGTCCATGTCTTTCAAAGTGTTTTAGAAGATTTTACAAAAGAATTTAAGAGCCCTCAGATCATAAAGAGACTTACTTGGGTTTCCCTTAAACTTCCAAATCTATACGGCTCTCCTTCTTAGTATCTGCTTCTTCTGTTCCCTCTAGTTCTCCAGATTGTTCTGTTTGAGAACAAAGACATTTGCGTGCCTCCGCCTTTTCAGAAAAGGCTTCTGCCCTTAGGTACTCTGAAAGCATGAACCTGGCTCTGAATAGGTGTCTTTCATATCCTGATACAGACGGTGAACCTGCTCCTGAACAAGGGAGCCAGCCTGAACGTCTGTGACAAAAAGGAGCGGCAGCCTCTGCACTGGGCAGCTTTTTTAGGTGAGAAAGGGTTCATGGCATTTGACATTTAGGAATCCTAAGACAGGGATGGGGTTCTGAGTTCACCCTCCACCTCCCTGATAGCCTTCTTTCTCTTCCTAGGGCATTTGGAGGTCCTGAAACTGCTGGTGGCACGGGGAGCGGACCTCGGCTGCAAGGACCGCAAGGGCTATGGACTGCTCCACACAGCTGCTGCCAGCGGCCAGATTGAAGTGGTGAAGTACCTGCTCCGGATGGGGGCTGAGGTCAGGGTGCTGAGCATGGGGGTGGGGCCCTACGGGCAGGGAGTTGGAGGTCAGAGCCTGTGTGTGGGGACTGAAGGGTACTGGATTGTTGGAGAGGTTTGGGGAGGTCAGCAGGATAGAGGGAGAAGTGAATAATGCTTACCAGAAGTAATCGTGCCTTCAGTCTATTAAGTTAGGAACGTGAGGTGTCTCAGGTGGTTGTTGGAATTCTGGGATTTTCTAGGCTACCTGTGCCAGCTTCCACTTTATTTAAACTGATACCTCCTTATCCCCTTACCTGCACCCCTGAAAATCCAGATCGATGAGCCCAACGCTTTTGGAAACACAGCTTTGCACATCGCCTGCTACCTGGGCCAGGATGCTGTGGCCATTGAGCTGGTGAACGCAGGAGCCAATGTCAACCAGCCGAATGACAAGGGCTTCACGCCACTGCATGTGGCTGCAGTCTCCACCAATGGCGCTCTCTGCTTGGAGCTGTTGGTCAATAACGGGGCTGATGTCAACTACCAGGTGCCTGAAGGGATGAGGCTGCAACCTGGCTCTGGGGGTCCTGATCGTATCTTCCCCTCTGGACAACTCTGGGGAATTGCCCACTTGCCTCCTGGGTTGATCAGACCTTGCCAGGGCCCCAGGAGAGTATGGGCTGAGCAGATGTCCATGTGACTACTCCATCCTCAGAGATGTGTCCTTTCGAAGGGGAAGAGGGCATTCTCGGTGCTTTGCACTGAAAAAAAAATTGCCATGTTTTCACAGAGCAAAGAAGGAAAGAGTCCTCTGCACATGGCTGCCATCCATGGTCGTTTCACCCGCTCCCAGATCCTCATCCAGAATGGTATGGACTCAGGAGACTGTGCTCTCTTCTCCTGCCCGCCCCCCCACAAGAACTCATCCCTAGAAACCCCTTGGTTTCCTTATTCCACCTCCCACTCCATCTTCCAGTCAGGATGGGCACCTGGAGCTCTGAGCAAGGCACCTGTGGAAATGGCCCTGGCCTGCATGCCCCGTCCCCTAATACTTACAAATGAGATAACACACGTGAAATGCTCAGCCTGGGACGCGGCACGTAACAAGCACTCCCGTGGTAGCTAACTAGCGCGAGTGGTCTGGAGCCTAAGGGCTGCCTGAGTTTGTTTGTGTGCATCCCTTCCCAGGCAGCGAGATTGATTGTGCCGACAAATTTGGGAACACCCCACTGCACGTGGCTGCTCGCTACGGACACGAGCTGCTCATCAGCACCCTCATGACCAACGGCGCGGATACTGCCCGGTGAGTCAGGGCCCCTCACATCTGTGCAGGCTGCTCAGGTCAGACGGGGAGGCCTATAGAAGCTCGCTGAAGGAAGCTTGCAGCACCTCACTGTCTCCTAAGCTGCTGGGGGGAGGGGCGTAGAAGAAAGGCCTATGACTGGTCCCTCCTTGACCCAAGGACTGAGTCCCTCAACTTCTCCCCAGGCGCGGCATTCACGACATGTTCCCTCTGCACTTAGCTGTTCTCTTTGGATTCTCTGACTGTTGTCGTAAGCTTCTTTCCTCAGGTATGTGCTGACTGGTTGAGAGGGGGTTGGTTGGGCAGCTGTGTAGGCCAGTCGATGCCTCTCCCGGCTCTGCTCGGGGCCCTCGGATGACATCTGTGGCTCTTCTGGCCCTGCAGGTCAGCTGTACAGCATTGTGTCTTCACTCAGCAACGAGCACGTGCTTTCAGCCGGGTTTGACATCAATACGCCTGACAACCTTGGCCGCACCTGTCTTCATGCTGCTGCTTCTGGAGGGTGAGTGCTCTTCTTTCTCTCCCGGGCGCTGAGAGGAGATCTGGGCAAGGGTCTGGGCCCTTCTTTGCGGCCCAGATCTGTCCCCTGGCCCTGTCACCGTGAGGGCAGTCATGGCAGAAAGAACTACCCAGCGCCATCCTTCCTTAGCCTCTCCCTGTGCCTGTGGCTGCTCTTTGAGACTCTTGCTCTCTTAACCCTCATCCTCCTTCCTTTTAGGAATGTTGAATGTCTTAATTTGCTGTTGAGCAGTGGAGCTGACTTGAGGAGAAGAGACAAATTCGGAAGGTGTGTCGATACACAGGAGTAGACGCGTGGGGAATGTTGGATGAGAGAGACCAATGGTGGAGGGAACGGGAGGGACTTGGAGACTAGGTGAGGAGAGTATTATAGAGCAGCTTTAGGCCGCTCATCCAGTTGCGTTGGGGTCTGCCCCTGACTCTCTCACCCATCCTCCTCAGGACCCCACTGCACTATGCAGCCGCCAATGGCAGCTACCAGTGTGCAGTCACATTGGTGACGGCTGGCGCAGGTGTCAATGAGGCCGACTGTAAAGGCTGCTCTCCCCTCCATTACGCTGCTGCCTCTGACACCTACAGGAGGTGAGGGTCCTGCTTTGGCCTTCTCAGCCCCCCACCTCCCCGAGCCTCCCTTGACTTCACTCTCTGTACCGCAGAGCGGAGCCCCACTCATCTTCCAGCCACGATGCTGAAGAGGACGAGCCACTGAAGGAGTCCCGCAGGAAAGAGGCCTTCTTGTGAGTAGCCAGCAAGAGCCCTAGGATGCGCTTTCCCAGCAGAGTCAGCTCTGGCCTTGTTATTCCCCTGCCCACCCCTTGCTTCTAACTGGTTGCAGTTGGCCAGCCTGCAGAGTGTTGGGAGCGCTCTGCTCTGAACTTAGTTCTGAACCAAATAATTGTGGGTAAAAACAAAAATGTGAGGCCTAGTTCCTCCCCTTGGGGAACGGATGGTCTCCTCAAGAGGATCAGAACAGCTAAACAGACAAAATCACTCTTCTAATCCATAAGAATTAAGGGAGGGTTTACTTATTAGGTACTAAGTACTGTGCTTGGTACCAGGAATCAAAAGATGAATTACCCTCAGGGCTCCTGGGTGGCTCAGTCAGTTCAGCATCAACTCTTGGCTTTGAACAAGGTCATGATCTCAGGGTCCTGAGACTAAGCCCGGTGTTGGGCTCTATGCTGGGTTTGGGGTCTGCTTGACAGTCTCTCTCTCCCTCTCCCACCCCCCAAAAAAGATGAATTATCCTAAATTTCTGCCCTTTGAAAACTAATAATCTGTTGGGAAATATAAATAAAAAGGCACCTTTGCATTCTCATGTAAGATGTTAACAGAGAAAATGGTGCAGAATATATGGGAACTCTAGACTATATTCACAGTCTTCCTGTAAATCTATGAGTTTTCTGAAATAAGAGGTTTGTTGTTGTTTTTTAAAAGGATACTTATGGTTCAAGAAATTTAGTTGTGTGACCTTTGTCAACTTAACCTCTCTGTGCCTCAGTTTCCTTAGCCATAGTAGGAGTAAGAATAGTATCTACCTCATAGGATCATTATGTGGACTAAATAGTTTCATACACGTGAGGTGCTTAGAATAGCGCTTGACACATAGTAAATGCTAAATACTGCTAGTACTACTAAGCTGACCCTACTAAGAAGGGTGCCAGTGGGATGTCTGGGTGGCTCAGCGGTTGAACGTCTGCCTTCAGCCTAGGGCGTGATTCTGGAGTGCCGGGATCGAGTCCCGCATTGGGCCCCCTGCATGGAGCCTGCTTCTCTCTCTGCCTGTGTCTCTGCCTCTCTCTGCCTCTCATGAATAAATAAATAAATCTTTAAAAAAGAAATAAATAAAGGTGTCAGGGGAGCACAGAGGAAGAGGCACGTCACTGGGAAGGTTGGGGAAGGCCTCACAGAGGCAAGGATGCTGGGAGCGAGTTTGAGATGAATAGGTCTTCAGATGGGTTGGAAGGAGAAGGCATTTGAGACAAGGGGTCAGCGTGTCTAGACATGGGCAGAAAGTGTTGATCAGCAGGTTGATAACTGATCATTGTGCTCTGGATTCTCTAGGAGAGTGTTGCACGGATAAAGGAAGGTGTTGAAGCCAGAGTAGTTCAGGGCTGAGGCGAAGGCGGTGGTGGGTCCAGAGCCGGGGTCGAATGGGCAGGAGTTAGCCTACCCAAAGCAGAGGATGGGTGTTGGCCAGCTAGGCCTGGAGGGGGCCCCCTCGCCCCTCTCCTCTGCTCTTTCCACAGTGGCTCCTCCCCAGTTGGGCCTGTTCCTGCCTCACAGTGTCCCCCTGTCCCCCAGCTGTCTGGAGTTCTTACTGGATAACGGTGCAGACCCCTCCCTGCGGGACAGGCAGGGCTACACAGCCGTGCACTATGCAGCCGCCTACGGCAACAGACAGAACCTCGAGCTGGTACGTGTGGGTCCAGCCTGGAGGAGAGGAAGCGGGGCCAGGGCACCCAGTCACCTTCGTTTGTGGAGTCTAAAATCAAGGGGTGGGTGACTCAGATGTGGTCTGTGGAACTAGGGGCTTAGGGCATTACTGTGGGTGGTAGGATGGAGTTCGAGAACCTCAGCACCTACTCTCCTGTCCATTGCAGCTCTTAGAAATGTCCTTTAACTGCCTGGAGGATGTGGAGAGCACCATTCCAGTCAGCCCTTTGCACTTAGCTGTGAGTTCCCGCTCTTTCCCTCCTGCCTCCCATGGCCCTACCTGCCTCGGGCCCACACCCAGGCGCGAGCACTTGTGAATCTGCCCTGGCTTCTGCCTTCTTGTGGGGATGTGGCAAGCGGACAGTGGTCTGGAGCCGGGCGGGCATGGTGCAGGTTGAGAGCCTGAGGGGCCCGAGAAGCTCGTGGGGGGACTGATGCCCGGGCTTTCCCCGTGGGGCCCGAGAGCAGAGGGCAGCAGCGTCCTGGGCTATAGCCGTTGGTTGCCCGCGCCCCCCCTCCAGGCCTACAACGGTCACTGTGAAGCCCTGAAGACACTGGCTGAGACGCTGGTGAACCTGGATGTAAGGGACCACAAAGGCCGGACCGCGCTCTTCCTGGCCACTGAGCGAGGCTCTACTGAGTGTGTGGAGGTGCTTACGGCCCACGGCGCCTCCGCACTCATCAAGGAGCGCAAACGCAAGTGGACGCCCCTGCACGCTGCTGGTTAGTGCGCCCTCAGGCTGTTCCCTCTCCTTGCCACACCAGGCCTTCGAGACTGGTCCCAGATCCCTCCTGAGTGGGATTAGGCGTGGCAGTGGAGCATGGTGAAGAGAATGGAAACTTCAGGTCTTGATCCGTGGCTTCCTATCCCCCAAGACTTCCACTTGCCCCCTGGGTCTTCCTATAATCTCCACCCTTGAGTCCTTCATGCTAGACCTGTTATGCCCGACAGCGCTGCTCCTTCCCCTTGACCATGCCCTGACACAGACCCTCTTCTCCTAGCCGCCTCTGGCCACACTGATTCCCTGCACTTGCTGATCGACAGTGGGGAACGAGCTGACATCACAGATGTCATGGATGCCTATGGACAGTGAGTGTGGGCCCGGGGCAGGGTACGGCTTCTCCTGTCCCCGCTGGCCCTCACCTTTCCCCTGCCCCCCTCTGTAGAACCCCACTGATGCTGGCCATCATGAATGGCCACGTGGATTGTGTCCATCTGCTGCTAGAGAAAGGATCCACAGCTGATGCTGCTGACCTCCGGGGCCGCACCGCCCTCCACCGTGGGGTGAGTGACCTCCTGGGTGGGGCTGCTCACAGACAGGCCTGGATGTGGGAGCATAGGACTCCTCAGCAGTGGGACGGCAGATTGTATAGCAGGTGGGCCAGTATTTTGTGCCCAGGGTCTTATTGGGCCTCACTGTGTCGGCTCCAGGATGGGTACCTGACACCCGGAGCTGATCTCCCTGGCCCCCTTGCTTCGTAATCTCACACAGCCACAGGCTCACTACCCAGACTCCGCTCCCGGGTAACCAGACTCTGGTCCTGGCCCCCTGGATGATGATGCCACTATTCTAGGCCTTCTCCACAATCGCCTGCCCTAAAACTGTCTCCTCATCCCGGGGACCCTTCGACCCCTTAGTCCTCTTACTCTCCATTTGTCCCCTGGTCCAGAGGGCCAGAACTAAGTCTCGCTGTCCTGGTTGTCTGTTGGCATAGAGAGGACGGAGGAAGGACACGCGGATTCCTAACATTTTAGAGTCATTGTTGTAAAGACAAGTATTAGTGCCCTGGAAGTGGAAGTGGCTCTTAACTCCTGAGCAAGCTCCAGTGACTGGCTATTGGGAAGGGAGTGGCCCTTCACCCTCCTTTACACCATCACGTCGCCCACAGGCAGTGACTGGCTGTGAGGACTGCCTGGCTGCCCTGCTGGACCACGACGCATTTGTGCTGTGCCGAGACTTCAAGGGCCGCACCCCCATTCACCTGGCCTCAGCCTGTGGCCACACTGCAGTGCTGCGGACCCTGCTGCAGGCTGCTCTTTCCACAGACCCCCTGGATGCTGGCGTGGATTACAGTGGATATTCGCCCATGCACTGGGCCTCCTACACTGGTGCGGGCCTGGGGCCTTGGTGGGCATGGGGGTGGGGTGCTGTGTGGGAGAGGGCTGACCAGAACAGAGACTGGGCCCCCTGGGTGGAGGGAAGGACCCGGGTGAAGCTGGATCTGGAAGTGGAGTGTCCGGAGATGGGATGAAACATGTTTTCATTGTCCGTCTCCACTCCCATGACTCTTTCGCCTGCTCAGGACATGAAGATTGTCTGGAGTTGTTACTTGAACACAGCCCGTTTTCATACCTGGAGGGAAACCCCTTCACTCCTTTGCACTGTGCAGTGTAAGTCCCTTCCTATGCCTCAGCCCGGCTCAAGGGTCTGTGACCTGGGCTTAGGACAGGCATTCCATTTCCCTCATCCTTCCTGCTGACCCTTCCTCTTCCCCTAGAATTAATAACCAGGACAGCACCACAGAGATGCTGCTGGGAGCTCTGGGTGCCAAGATTGTGAACAGCCGAGATGCCAAAGGACGGTGAGTGGTGGAAGGCTTGGGGAGGAGCCTCGGTTGTCTCTGGCCTCTTTCTGCGCGGGTGAACAGGCCTTTCCTCTTCACACTGCCCTGACCCCCACACTGCAGGACCCCTCTTCACGCCGCTGCCTTCGCGGACAATATATCTGGGCTCCGGATGCTACTGCAGCATCAAGCCGAGGTGAACGCCACTGACCACACTGGCCGCACTGCGCTCATGACGGCGGCCGAGAACGGCCAGACCGCTGCTGTGGGTGTGTAGGGGCTGTATGTGGGAGGGAGGAGCGCCCCTGGGGTTTCCGCAAGCTGGGGCAGGCCTGGGACACCTGGGTGGCTCAGTCGGTTAAGCGTCCACCTTCGGCTCAGGTCACGATCCCACGGTCCTGAGATCAAGTACTACGTCAGACTCCCTGCTCAGTGGGGAATCTGCTTCTCCTTCTCCTTCTATGCCTCCCCTCTGCTCATGTTCTTTCTCTCTCTCAAATAAACAAATAACTTAAAAAAAGGGGGAGGCAGTCCTGCTTGAAGTGGGGCTCAGGAAGCAGGAGGCATGTCTTTGGATATATCGTCCTCTGCAGATGGCATGCAAAGTACACGCAGATTGGAGGGCTGGGACCTGTGAGGGCTGCTGCTCTGGAGGGAGGGCTTCAGTCCTCTGCCCCCTTTCTCTTGCAGAATTTCTGCTGTATCGAGGGAAGGCAGACCTTACTGTGCTGGATGAGAACAAGAACACTGCCCTCCACTTGGCTTGTAGCAAGGTAGGGCCTGGACCGGTGGTGGTGAGGGCTGCATGAGGGGCAGGGCCCGGTGAAGGTGATGGGTTTACCCCATTGGGAAGGCGAACTGGAGTGGCGATCAGGAGCGTCCAGCCTTAGAGCTCTTTGTCCTCCCAGCACCCTCAACTCCCGCTCTGCAGCCTGTCTGCTTCCATTCCATCTCTGTTCCTCTCCCTCAGGGCCATGAGAAATGTGCCCTCATGATCCTGGCAGAAACCCAAGACCTTGGCCTTATCAATGCTACCAACAGTGCGCTGCAGATGTGAGTGCCTGGGGAAGGGGGCTCCTGGCTGGGGGAGGCAGGTGGTGAAGAAAGAGCCGGCCGCATTCCAGAGGCTCTCTGGAACTCACAGTATTCGGTATTTGTATTATTCGGTCAGCACTCTCTCTCACCACTCTGGCTGGGTGTGGAAGGGCAGCGTGGCAGCCCGGTGACATCTTACCCCTTTTTCCTTTCTTCCAAGGCCACTCCACATTGCTGCCCGGAACGGTCTAGCTTCTGTGGTACAGGCCCTCCTGAGTCGTGGGGCCACAGTGCTGGCTGTGGATGAAGAAGGTGGGTGGGGTCCAGAGCCCCCCGCCTCTCCCGGGTTTGGGGTCAGGGACATTCTTCAGGAGGTGACTTCTTAACCTTGCTGTAAACTGGGTTTTTTTCCCCAGGGGAACTCTTCAGAGCAGGGACCCAATACCAATACGCTAGAGTGTCTGAGGGCAGTGTGACCGAACTGGGTGGAGCCAGCAGGGTCCTCAGGAAGACCTCCCACACACCTCTGCCTCCCAGCCCTGTGTCCCCTGTGCTCTGCCCTTCCCCCCACCCTTGGACAGTCTCCTGTCAGCACCCCCAGCCCCAGCCCGGGGCCTCCTAGGCCTTGGGCTCTGATGGTGCTGTGCTGGCCTGCCTCCGCAGATGAGAGCCCTCTGCCCCCGGGGACGGTGGGTGGGGCCCTGGGGAGGCCAGGCCCTGTGCCTCAGTTCTCCCCCTCTGCCCTGCAGGTCACACCCCAGCGCTGGCCTGCGCCCCCAACAAAGATGTGGCCGACTGCCTGGCCTTGATCCTCTCCACCATGAAGCCTTTCCCACCCAAGGACGCTGTCAGTCCTTTCAGCTTCAGCCTGCTCAAGAACTGCGGCATCGCAGCAGCCAAGACGGTGGGTGGCTGCGGCGCCCTGCCCCATGGGGCCTCTTGCCCCTACAGCCAGGAGCGGCACGGCGCCATCGGGTTAGACGGCTGCTACTCGGAGTAGCCCCCCTTCAGTGTCCCTCCCCCTGCCGGTGGCTTGATATCTTATTCTATTTATTTAGAAAAAGTCTATACATTTAGGGCACTTTAAAGGAGAACACGACTGGGTGGGGGGACAGAACGGGGGGGGGTGGGAGGAAGCACTGGGGAGCAGCTGCTCACCCCTTTGCCACACCATCCTGGCCTGGCAGGGGTCTGGGACCTACAGGAAGCACCCCAGGCCCTTGGCACCCCCAGGGCAACCCCTTCTGCCAAGTGTCCCCAAATGATTGCTAAATGCCTGGCTACCCTCTCCTTTACCCCATCTCTCCATTCCCCCTTTCTGCTGCCAACTCCCCCACCCTTCCCTCTCTCTCCTCGCCGTGCCCCCCTCCCTGCCCCTACTGCCAGGCACATCCCTCCTCCTCTTCCATACCCATCACTGCCTCCCTGCTCGGCTGGCCCCTCCATCCCCGCAGCAGTGAGAAGCCTTAATTTCTGGTACTGTGTGAGCACTCTGGGGGTGTCCCCCTCCCCCTTCAGGGGCAGCTAGTGGATGAGGGGGGAGGGTACTTAGCACTGGGGCCTGGAGCTTTTCCCCCATTCTCTACCCCATCACCCCTAAAGTTCAAATGCAAAACACTTGAAGCAGCAACTACTGTACCTGGGCCCCAATCCTGCACTCTCCCCTGGCTCCTCATATGCAAATCAAGGGCTGGTTCTGCCCCCACAGCCTGCTCTTCCCCGACTCCCTTCCACTTCCAGGCACTTTAACCTTGCTTCTTTCTTTTAACTTCTTTTGGGAGGGCAGAGCCTGTGGCCGTTCCCTCTCTGGCTCCCCCCTCCCTTAACTTTGAGGCTTGTCATGAATCTTTAAGTAAGCATTTTATCCTTTAGGGGAAGAAACAAATTAATTTCCTGCCCATTTCAAAACCACAGCCCTAGTACGTCCTGTGCGTTTCAGGCATGTGTTTGCATGTGTGGGGAGGGAAGGACCCTGTTCTTCCTCCTGTGCCCCCTAGGTCCATAGTTCCTCCGTGCCCCCACCTTCCGTTATGTCCAAGAGTACCCACCACCCCCAGTCACTCCTGATCTGAAGCCAAAGATGGTGGGAGGGGCAGGGCAGACTAGGGACCGTGGCTACTCAGACCCAGGCTTCCCCTCGGTGTGAGGATGAAGCTCTGATCTAGGGAGCGAGGAATACACGCTGAGGCTGGGGCCCTGCCCCACCCCCCCAGCAGCGGGGAGAGATGGGATTGAGCTAGGGGCTGCACTGAGGATATTCCTAAAGGTCACCCCCCCACAAGCCAAACTGGGCCAGAGTGAGGAGGGGGCAGTTTTCTCTCTATATGTAGCATTGAATTTGGCCCTGGTCCCTTTCAACGCCTTGTCCACCGCCCCTTAGCCCAGCGTTCCCTTCCTCGCACTCAATACCTCAGCCAGGGGCCAAGACACAGAACTTGAATAGAGGTCATGCCCCCTCCACCCCCACAGTGCATCCTTGCCCAGTTTGGCTGCCATCAGTATTGTCCCCTGAGAACTGGACAGGCTTCGTTTACACAGTACAGGGTCTCCCCCCACCCCCCGGGGATCCCTCAGCCTCCTCCCGCCACCCCCCTTGCTTTGTTCACGACCTTCCCCACTTTCCAGTGTCCCCTGCAAGTCTTGCCACCCTCACCAAGGGTGGGCTGAGGGGAGGGGGGGCATCCCAGGGACCCCTGTCTCCCTAACATACCCTTAACCATACCTCATGCTGGTTCCCTGAAGCCTGGGGTGTTTGTCCAAGTCCTTATTTTTCTCACCATCTCTTTTTATCCCCTCTCTCTGTGTCTTGCTTCCACCAACCCTCAGTTCCTAAACCATTTCAAAGCTTCCAAATGACCATTATTGGTGAGAAGGATTGTGCAGCTTTTAGTTTTTAGTTTTGTTTTCAAAGCCAAAGGGCCTTGCGACGCCCCTCTTGCCCACCTCCCTTCACACCCTGTCCTCCCTTAGATGACAATCAATGTGACCTCTTTTAAGGGCTGCAGCCCCCCACCCCCAACCCTGCTGGTTCTGCAAAGCTTGCCCCTAACTTCAGCTCTCTCCTGAAATCTTCCCATTCTATTCCCTCCCTCTCATTTTGGTGCTGGGAATTAGGTGACAGGGGCGGGGGGCAGGGGGAGCAGAGAGATGGGTCCTCTAGAGAAGACTCGGGGTATTAGTCGTGTTCTCCTTTATCAATGTTTGGCGATGACAGGAAGAATCTGAGTATTTGTCAGGAGCCCCATTGTTTTGCTAGATGAGATTTCTGGCACACACGTCAGCAGTGCTGCGGCAGGTCCTCTGCCCACCACCCCCATGTGGCTGTGGGGGGCACGGAGGACAAGCAGCCTCCTCTCCTTATGCCAAAGGAAATCCCACACCCTGCCCCGGGCTCCCCGGCTCCTAGTGTTTTTCGAAGTGTTTTGACCATTCTCATGGCCACTGCATATTTATTTTAATGTTAAGATTTTTTTCAAACCTCTTTGACTTAAACGGGTGTGGAGAAGTAAAACAGGCAGAGTGCCCCCCAATCTTACAGGGGTGGGGTGGGGAGGAAACCCCTCCTCCTCTTCGCCCTCCCGCTTTCCCTCCCCCTCTCCCTACCGCAGCTCTAAAGCACTTGCTTCAAGTAATAAGCACTTTTGAGAAAAGGCCTATTTTAAGTGAGGACCCTGGGAGCAGCCCCAGGTCCCAGCAAAGGAGACAGAGCGAGGGCTACATAGGAGACAGGGAAACAGGCTTGTGAATCAGAGGGCGAGTTGAAAAGAGCCAGTTTTTAATTTCTGATTTTTGGGGAGATGTTTCTGATTGGGCGGTGGCTTTGGTAGGTTGTATACTATCCTGCAGAAAAACAAATGGCACAAACTGTGGGTCCCAGGATGGGCCGACAGATCCGGGTCACTGCCACTGTCCAACTGAGACTGACGGGCCACCTCCCCCGCTGTGGCCCCCTGAGCCATAGGACTGCTGAAAACCACTGAATGTACAGCCCAGGTTGGGGTGGGGAGCAGCCCCTGGGGGAGGGGGCTTCTCCTTCTGTTTGGTGCTGTGGGGGGTGGGAGAGATGAGACTGAGGGACTGCCACCCCACTTAGACATGTGTTCCTTGGGGTGGAGGGGCTGAGGAGGGCCTGCCTCCCTCTCCAACCCCGGCATGGCCCCTCTTCCTTCCTCATCCCTATCCGTTTTGACTGTAAGTCCAGCTCACCTTTGCCTTCAATATGTAACCAAAGGAAAACTCAATACTGTTTCCACCGCTGTCTGCCCACCCGAGCACCTTCTTATTCCCCGGACCTAGAAGGAGAGGAGAGGCGGGGGTGGGGTGGGGGGCGTGGGGCCAGAGTGAATGGTTCTACAGCTGTATCCCCGAAACCTCCCCCCGGGGTCTTGGAAGGGACCCCGGGAGGGGAGGTTGGGCCTGGCTGGAGGGGCCGGGACCAGGCGCACTCTGCATCTGTGCACAGGGGTGCTGCTTCGTCCCGGGGACTCCACGACATCTCTGGCAGGGAGGCCCCTTCCTCCTTCCCTCTCCACCCGTTTCTCCCCCTCTCCCCACACCCCGTGTTCATCCCCACCTCCCTTTCCCACCGCAAAGGAAAATAGCCTTACAGACCCTAGCCCAGAAGCCCTCCTCCTGGGGCAAACCAGTATGGGGCCCCATCCCGCCTAGTTTGAACCCTACCTTTTCAGAAGGAGGGATAAGGAGCAAAGCAGCCCCTTCCCCTCCAATTGTGGTGGCTCCAGCCCTCCTGGCCTTGACCCAGGCTGGGCAGGGGTGGGGGCAAGGAATCTTTGAGGACCAAGCCCAGAGGCCTGGGAAGAGGGAGGTGGAGAGGGAAGGGCCTGATTGGGGACTCCCTCCTCCCCGACCCAACCCTAGAGAAGCGACCAAATCCCAGAGATGGGAGGAAGCTGGGGTGGGGAGGGTCTGTTCTATGAATTACTTGAAGGTACTGACTCCGAGGCTGCTGTTGCCCACTTAGGTGTGAGGGGGGACACTGTCACTGCATTTGGGAGGGCAGAGGGTGGCGGGTGACTGAGAGCTTCTGCCCTTGGCCCTCGCTTGCTCCTGCTGGGCCCGTTCCCTGGGGAGCCTGGCGTTGCCCCCAGGGAAGTCCGGGAGAGCCTTCCCCTCCCATCTCCATCCCTCACTCTGGGCACCCTCTCCAATTGCACTAAAGTAGCTGTTGTGCCAGTCTTACCCCCACACCAGGGTGGGGTCTCTGCTTCCAGTCCTTTCTCCCCCGACTGCCTCCGCTCCTGTCCCGGACAATCTCCTTGTTTCCCGGTATTCCTGGATAGCTCAGCTTTGTATGTGTGTGTTTGGGGGGTGGGGGTGGGTTCCGGCTGGAGTGGGTTCGGCGGGGGTTTGGGAAGGGCGAGGGGAGAGATGGAGGATAAGTCTCCTGCCCCCTTCCTCAACTCCGAGCCACAGAAGCCTGGGAGGGAGGGAGCCTACCCTCGCTGCCGCCACGTGTCTTGCAGATGTGCCAAAATGGGGGTGGGGGAGGGAGGGAAGGGGAGGGTGCCTGGCAGAGCGGCCCCCAGGGTGGCTCTCTCAAAGCAATACAGTTCCTCCTGCCTGGGGGACGGCAAGACAGGGGAGAGGGTTGGGTTGGGGGCCTGGGGGTTCCCTGTGTACAGCTGTGTATATTCAGGGGTGTTCTCTGTCTGGTACCCGCTGTGGGTGTCTACGTGTGTGCGAACCTCCCCTTCCCCGTGCCCTGCATGACCTGTGATGCTGCAGACACCACCATCCTGTGTGCAGGGGTGTGTCGGGGGCACTGAGGGGCATGTTCCGTGTCCTGTTGCACCCTCCACCCTGTGACCCATGTACTCGGTTGTAGGAAGTAAAGAGAACTGAGCACAATTCACTGGATTCCAGTTGAATCTTTCTCTAAGCAATTTTCCCGTTCCCGCTCTTCTCCCTGCCCCGGATCCACCTGTGGTGCTAGTGTTGGGGTCGGGGGTGTTTAATGCTGGTGGGCAGCAATAAAGGGCAGATCTGCCCAGATGCCTGTACCCCCAGGGTGCTGAGGGCAGCAGGAAAAAGTGGGGACCTTGCGGTGCATTTGCCCCACCCCCTCTCCCCCCTGGGCTAAAGCACAATGCTCTCCCTGCAGATTGATACACCCTGCACCCTCCAGGCCCCTGCTCATGTCCTCCCCTGACCTGCTTTGAGCCCCCCTCCCACTACATCCTGGTTTTCTATGCTGTTTTGGTGCAAGTACAACTGTCGTAGTCATGGCTTTGGGATGGGTTCTGTTTATTAAAATCCTATTGCTCCTACTGGCCCTGTGTCCCGCCTCCATTCCTGTGGTTGTGGGGAAGGAAGGGCAAACCCGACGCCTTTCCACTGCCCCCCTTCAGCCATCAGAGACCAGGGGCCATAGCTGCTCCTCCAGCAGGGCTATGGTGAGCATGAGGCCGCCCCCCAGCAGCAGCCCCAGCCCCTGCAGCAGCACGTCGAGCGTAGGGAGGGGCTCCGGAGGACGAAGCAGGGCTGGTAGCTGAAAGGAAAGAAGCACGTCGGGCTCCTGGCCCTGTGTCTCTCCCCCTGAAGCGCGGGAGGGACACGGAGGCCAGGGAGGCTGCGGCGGGAAGTAGCAGCGGGCAGCCCCTCCCCTCCAGACTCTTCCAGGCCCTTGTGGCTCAGACTCCACGGGGCCGGGGTCCAGGGTGGAGGTGGAGGGACCTCCCCTCCCCTCCCCCGGCGCACCCAGCTGCCCGCTTCCCTTGCTCTCTCTGCACTGCCCCACGCCTCTCACCATGTCCACGAGGGCCACATAGAGGAATACCCCGGCCGTGACCCCGAACACCCAGGGAGTGAGGGGGACGGGGCCCAAACTGAGCCCCACCCCCAGGGCTGCACCCCCGAGCCCCAGGGCTCCAGACACCAGGCTCAGCAGCAGCAGCCGCCGGAAGGGCAGCCCTGCCCGGAGCAGCACGGCGAAGTCACCTGTGGGAGGAGGCCAGGCGGTGGGCATCAGCCGCGGCCCCCACCCTGCCACCCGCCGGCCGCCCAGGGTGGCCCGGAGCCCACCACGTCTGCCCTTCCTACCCAGCTCGTGGGGTAGCTCATGGCAGAAGACGGCCACGGTGGTGCTGAGGCCGCTGGAGAAGCCGTCGGAGAAGGCGGCGCCTGGCATTGGCAGGGTGGAGGTTAGTGGGGGACCTGCGCCCCGCCTGCCCCCCAGGAGCTCCCCTGGGTCCACGCCTGCCCCTCGCACCTATGGCCAGCCCGTCAGTGAGGTTGTGCAGAGCGTCTCCCAGGAGGACCATCCACGTTATGTTGGCGCCAGCGCCGCCCCGGGGCCCGTGGCTGTGGCCTTGGTGGCCAGGGCGGGCGGCCCGGCCGGCCTGCTCCCCGCGGCCCTGGGCTGCCGGCTCTGCGGGAGGGACAGGGACAGTGCGCACGGCTGCGGGGGGGCCCTGGCCGAGCCTCCCCTTGGCTCCCCCTCTGCTCTGCTCACCCGGAGCCGCCTGTAGGGGCTGAAGGCCCGTCCCGCCATCCTCGGGGTCCGGCCCGGGCGCGCCGAGCTCCTTCCTCTGCCGCCGGCAGCATCCCTGAAAGGGGAGGGAGTCCCTCCTGGAGGAGGCAGCAGGGCCGGGCGCTAAGCACAGGCCAGGCGGTGGCTGCCAGACGCACTCCGGGTCCCGCCAGCCCTTGGGCGTGTGTTTGGCCTCTGTGCTGTCTTCCCAGGTTGCCCCCCACCCCCGTGGGCAGAGTGAGCGGTCGCCCCGTGCCCCCCCGAGCCAGCCCCAGAGCCAGCTGGGGCGCTGGGAAGCCGCCAGAGCCTCCTGCCACCTGCGGCCAGTGAGGCCCGCCCGGCTTCGGGCCACAGCAAGAGGGGGGCATCACTCACTGGCCCGAGGCCTCGGCCCCGCAGGAGCCCCAGCATGTTCTCCAGCATGAAGAGCAGGAAGAGGCCTCCAAGCACGGACAGTCCCGGTCCCAGGTCCTCCTCTGGGTGCCCATTAAGCCCGGCGTGCTGTCCTCCTCGGGCCTGCCGGAGAGGGGGTCAGCGCAGGCGTGGGGGGGGGGGTGTGAGGCCGGAGACGCGGGGCAGGGGGCTTGGCCTACGTGAGGCAGCAGGTGCAGCAGCGCATCCCCACAAAGAGTGCCCACGGCCAGGGCCCCCAGGAAGCCCAGCAGGGGCCGCAGGAGGCGTGCTCCCAGGAGCCGCAGCAGGAGCAGGGACAGGGGAGCCGGGAGGCTGAGCAGCAGGACCGCCAGGGCACTGTGAATCAGGGCTGCGGAAAGTGACGGGCTGGTGAGGATGGCCTCCGAGGGAAGGCGGGGCCCACGAACCCCCTTGCTTGGCCAGGGGCCCACCCCCCACCGGGATTCAAGGCACCCTGCCACCCACTGTCACCCACTGACCGGACAGAAGGTCCCCAGGGGGCGTTGGGCCAGGGGCCTGGATGCAGACACGACTGTCGATCTGATAAAGCAGGGCCGGGCACAGCAGAGCAAACTGATGAGGGGTCAGAGGAGCAGCGGGGCTCAGGCCAAAATTGACAAGCAGCTGGGAGCCGTTCAGACACTAGGAAGTTTGAGTTGGGGGGGTCATACGTGGGGGCATCGCTGAGAACTGTGGCTCAGATCCTTAATGTCTGTCCTTCCGTTGCAGGGACTCCTGGGTCTCCCCGGGGGCCCCCTCTGCTCCCCCTGGCAGGTGCATCAGGGATTAGGGATGGTTCTGTATGATCGGTGTATGTTAATTATTAGTGAATATTCAATCCATTGCAAATACTCAACTCAGTACAGATTTCGTGCTAGTAAAACAATGCCACCATCTCCCTCCCAAGGCCCTGATGATTTCCTTGAGTTGGTGATGGAGTTGGTTGGACAACCAGAGCCCTCCACTGCAGAACCTTAGCAGGGAAATAACTCAAAATACCATCCAACCTGTCTCGTAACAGCCCTGTCACATGTCCGACCAGCCTTGGCTTGAATGCCTCCTGTGATGGGGTGCTCACCCTCACCAGGCCTGCTTCAGACTTCGCTTTTGCTGCCCTCTGGTGTACATGGAACAAGTTCACAGTCTTTCTGGCTGAAGATAAGCCATCTGCTCCCTGCAGATAGCGGGCCCCAAATCCTACCCTGGCCTGTTGTCTCTGGATTCTCTGCTTTGCCAAGTGTGGTCCCTAAACCAGGTCTTGGAGATTTGGGTGTGGGCTCATGTGCACTGAGCCCAGAGGAACCTTATTTTGCTATTGGAATAACATACCTTAAGATCACACCTGGATTGGGTTGTATTTATTTTTTTAATTAACTGTATTAATTACTCTTTAAACATTTCAGGCCATCTAAATCCCACGGTCCTTCCCCGCACCTAGAGATCATCAGACTCACATCCTCATTCAGATGGTCAGCCAAGGAATGGTCCAGCAACAGAAGCCTGTGAAAGAGGTCCAGGCCCGAAGGGGCTGGCCCATGGGGTGATGCTGGGCCTTTCGGCTCCTCTGGGTCACTCCACCCTGAGGGACCCAGAGGCAGCCCAGCCCAGACATCCACACTCAGCTCAGGGTCCTGTGATCTGGAATGGAAGGGGGAGCAAGTCAGACTGGCTCGTGTTTTTGTTTGTTTGTTTTTAAAGATTCTATTTATTCATAAGAGATACAAAGAGAGAGAGAGAGGCAGAGACACAGGCAGAGGGAGACGCAGGCTCCATGCAGGGAGCCCGACGTGGAACTCGATCCCCGGACTCCAGGGTCACGCCCCAGCTGAAAGCAGCTTAAACCGCTGAGCCACCCGGGCTGCCCTGGCTCGTGTTCTTAAAGAAACTCCCCTTAACGGGCGCCTGGGTGGTGCAGTTGGTTAAGCATCAGATTCTTGGTTTCAGCTCAGTTCATGATCTCAGGATCATGAAATCGAGCCTCATGTTGGGCTCTGAGCTCAGCATGGAGTCTGCTTAAGACTCTGTCCCTCCCTGCTGCTTGCTCTCTCTCTCTCTCTCAAATAAATAAATCTTTAAAAAAAAAAAAAAAAAAAAAAAAAACCCTTGACACTCCTACGGCAGTTAGGGGAAAAGGGAGGAAGCCAGTAGCCAGAGTTCCTGGGACCCAGAAACTGTAGAATTTCAGTTCTTGAAGGATCTGAGATTGTCGATTTAGAGGAATGGTCTAGGAATGGGGGGTGTGAGAGTGAGAGAAATGGGGGGGGGGCAGCCAAAAATGCTACATATTGGGAGCTAAGTCAGCCTGGAGAGACATTGAGCACTGCTAAGAGCAAGGAGTTGAAGGGCCCAGGGATTTGGAAGAGGAGAGAATTAGAAGGCAGCAGAAGCACAGGGGGCTGTGAAGGGATACAAGGAGTCAGATTTTTCAGAAATTTTAATTCCGGGAATCCGATTTTAGGAAGCTAGAGCTAGGCCACAGGAGACTGATGCAAGCACTGAGAAGAGCTGGGGAGGTGGCATTTTGGGGTGGGGGAAGGGGTTAGTACCTGTGCGTGTAATTGTCTCCAGCTGGGGGTGCAGCCCGGCCAGCTGGAGGTCCGTGGTGTCCCAGGCGGAGCGCCTGTACTCGGCCTAGCCCCAGGCTGTGGAGAAGCCGCGCCAGGCCCCCTGCCGTCAGCGTCCCGTTCTCCCCATATAGGCCAAACAGCTGGGCCAGGTAGTGGTTCTGCTCCTGCTCAGCGGGGCCCAGGTTGGGGGCTGAGCCCCCTACCAAGCCCAAGGTCACCCCCACACACAGGCCAGCTAGCAGGTGACTCATTGGGGGCCCCATTATTGGGGGGGAATGGGTTGGAGGCTCTGGTTCCGGCTTCTATTCCCCTTGGAACATCCTGAGGACTGTGCCCTGGAAGAAGAGGGAGGAAGGGCCTGGCCTTCTGTCAGCTCAGCCCCAGGGGACCCTCACTCCTTGTACCTCCCCACCTTGACTCTAGCAGCAGCCCCCACCCTCGCCTCCTTTCTCCCGTCCCCATCGCCTCCTTCTGGAGCAGCCTCTTATTTGCCAGTTCCTAGGGCACCCTTCTTGACCCAGAGTGCCTCCCTCAGCTGATCCAGAGCTGACCGCCCAATCTGTCCCCAAAACCCCACCCCTCAATCCCGCCTCACCTTGTCTCCCCTCAATCCACAGGGGCCTTACCCTCATTGGCAGTAGGAGAGCTGTCACCGTAGGTCCCGCTCAGGCCGTATGGTGGACGCTCAGAGGCTCCTGAGTCAGGACAGGCAGCGGGGCTCAGCCTCCAGGCGCCTGGGGCGGGGGTGGGGTGGGGTGGGGATGGAGGCCACGTCAGATAGAAGGCTGGGATGGACACCCCCGCAGCCCCCCCAACTCCTAGCCCACCTGCCTTGGGGCGGGGTCAGGGAGGGGAGGGGCCAGTGTGAGAAGGCTAACGTCAGAGAAGAGTTAATGGTTCACTGGTCTCTGGGGTGGGGTCAAAGGTCAGTCTTGGCTGGGGCCCCTGAGTAGGGAGGGGCCACCCTCTGCCCCTGGAAAAGCCACATGGCTAAGGAAAACCTGAGCCTAGCCTTTTCTTCTAAATAATCCACCCCACTAATCCAGTTGGTACCATTTTAGCCTTTTCCTGCATATACTCTCACCCTTCCCACCTTAGATCTGGTACAGGGCTTCCTTCATTTCCAACCCCCATCCCCACATTCCTTGGGAAAGTGGGTCCCATCTGGGTGTCCCTCAGCTGGAAAGGGGGTGAAGAGGCAGCAAGTGGCAACCCCAGGTGCCTGCGGAAGAAACCGTTCTTAGCGGCTCCTTATCCCAGCAGAGTAAGAGTCAGAGCTCTGGGAATCAATGACCAAGAAAGGGGAAGCTCTGGTGGAAGGAGGAAAGAAGTATCTGGGCTCCCCTCAGATGTCTGATCTGCCTTAAGATCAGGGGAGCAGTCTGATTAGGGCAATTGGTACAGGGGGTTGAGGTTGGCATTACCTGACAGCCAGAGACTGGAAGGACGCCCAGAGGAAGGGGGACACAGCCTTCTTGGTTCCAGCTGTGGGGGGGCAGGCAGGCTGGCGGGCAAGGGTCACCTGCAGGGAGGGGGCAGGGGAGGGAACTACCTTAAAGGGGCAGGCCTGCTTTGCCTGGGCCTCCTCGCCTAGGCTGTCTTCCTTTTGCCTCCTAGGGATATTCTGCTTGCCCAGATGTCCGACTGCTAACCTTTCCATTTTCCCACAAAAAGCAAAGGAGTCCAGCACACAGAGTGGTAACGTTTATTAGGAAGGAGGGGTTCAATTCAACTCCCACATCACACACATTGGAAACAGACTGTGACTGTGGTTTCTAAAAGGAAGGAGGGCAGGCAAAGGGCCTTCAATCCCAGGGGATAGGCAGCTTCAGCTGGGCAAGGCAGGGAGTATGGGCTTAGGGTGGCTAAAGGCCTCAGCTCCCTACCCCTGCAATGAAATTTAGTGACTAAAATACTGCTACCTACCCAGCCACCCCACCCCACCCCCCAAAAGCCAGCAGCCTAGTAGGAGGCTGTGTTCTCCAGGAGACACCTGGGTTATGGTGGGTGGTGGGAAGGGACGAAGAACGTCTTGCTATCTCTTGCTGCTCCTCCGGGTTTCTTTGCCGTTACTGACAGGGTTGCTGGAGGGGCCAGGAGGGCCGGCAGGTGTGTGGTTGGGCTGGCTTCGGGTAATTCGGGTGCTGGGGGGGTGCGAGGGTACGTGAGGTGGGTGTGGGCCACCACCAGGACCTGGTGGGGCACTCAGTCCATTCCCGTTCTGGTTCTCAGAGGCTAGCAGTGGGAGAAGGGGAAGAAACAGGGATTAGAGTACTAAGGGAGGAGAGAAGTCCATCCCAAGGCCTCAGTCCAGGTCCCAGAGAGGGGCACGGTCTTCATCAAGCACAGCTGAACGTGCCTGCCAACTGGACCGACTGCAGGGAGTGGAGGTTGTATGAATGGAGCCCCAGAGAAGCCTCAAACCATCATTTGAGAAGTTGCTACGTGAGCCATGGTGTGGTAGTTTTCTTTTACTCCTCTTTCTACCACGGAGGTCAGACCTAGAATTCGCTGTTTAGTTCTAGGCTCTAAGACCTCTGACAAAAATGCCCCTTCGTCAAAAATCTTTGTAAAACTGGAGAAGCATGGGTAGAGGAAAGGCTCGAAGTTTCTGTGTTAAAATGTATGAAGGATCTTAAAAAAAAAAAAAAAAGTGTGGTGGGTATCACAATGATACATATGTTTTCGTTTTAGAAAATATGGGTAAGAGTGAGCAAAAAATTCTTACTCACAGCCCCCAAATAATAAGTAACATTTTTGTGTGTAGCTTCCATGTTTAATCGGAGCCAGGCCTGTGAGATGATTTCCTTGAGGTCCCACAACTGTGCACATCACTAACCTTGCCGCTACCGCTACAGATGATAATCTGTAGGACCATCTCCTTCATAGACTACAGGCTCCTAAAGGCAGGTGCTGTCTTTTGTTCCTTGGCATTCCTCATCAATACGTGTTTGTTAAGAGAGAGGCCTGCCTCTCATATACCGAGGACACCATAAACCCTCAATGTGGTAGAAGTCCCAGGCTAATGGTTCTCCAACTACATCCCTGCTTAAACCCGGCTGCTTGACCAGTGTGGCCAAAACGGAAAAGTAATGCCTTTTCCTCAACTCACAGAAAAAGTCAGGAGAGTACATAGAAAGTTTTTATGTTTTTATGCCATCCATGTTTTTTGGTAAGCTTTTTGTACCTGTTAGATAGCCAAGTGAATGAACATCTGGCAGATGAATACTAGGGGCCAACAGGCTTAAATTAACCTTATTTAAAATACTAAAAAAAAAAAAAAATTTATAAATCATAGAGTTATGGAGACCTGAAAGTATATACAGCCATATTTTCCATTGAAAACATGGATACTGGGGATCCCTGGGTGGCGCAGTGGTTTAGCGCCTGCCTTTGGCCCAGGGCGCGATCCTGGAGACCCGGGATCGAATCCCACGTCAGGCTCCCAGTGCATGGAGCCTGCTTCTCCCTCTGCCTATGTCTCTGCCTCTCTCTCTCTCTCTGTGTGACTATCATAAATCAATTAAAAAAAAAATTAAGAAAACATGGATACTGATTTTTGTGGTGCAATTAAATGTTATTTCATGATGTGTCCCCAAAAACCCCTGGTGGTTCTGACACAAACAATTCTGAAAACCATGGAAACTGAGGATATAGACACAAACTGAGGAAGGGCAGAAGTAGCCTGAAGCCTAGTGTCAGAGGGAGAAACCTAAGGCACAGATCAGAGGTGAGAGAGAGCCACATCCCAGGGGGTAGCAGGATCAGCTGGGAGATGACCCAGAAGGAGAAAAAGAGCAGTAAAAACCCAGTTCCTAAGGAAAAGCCGGGGGACGAAGGAGGCGATGTTGGTAGGTGATTCTAATCAAAAGCAAGAGATCAAAAAGCAGGGGCTCCAAGTATAAGAGATGAAAGAATCATAACCCTGAGGTCCAAGGTGTAGAAGAAGGGTCTTTAGCTTCAAGAGTGATAACCCTAGTGTTCTAAAGCTATACAGCATGGACTCCACGTTAAGTCCATCCATACCAGAACTGCATAAGGAACCAAAAGGGCAAGGAGAGGGATGCCTGGGTGGCTCAGCAGTTGAGCATCTGCCTTTGGCTCAGGGCGGGATCCCGGGATCCAGGATCAAGTCCTGCATCAGGCTCCCTGTGAAGAGGCTGCTTCTCCCTGCCTGTGTCTTTGCCTCTTTCTCTCTGTCTTGAATGAATGAATGAATGAATAAATAAATACCCCCATAAAAGCTGGTGGGGGGGGGTGGGCAAGGAGAAAAGGTCAAGGACCCACCAAAGAAGCAGAGAAACAAGTTTGAAAGAAGGAGTGCCATCTTGCGGGAAGAACTGTTCTCATTTGTGTCTTTGAGTGGTAGTGGCAAAAGAGTACCAGAGCTCTATCAGTGATAGAAACAGGTCTCTAAATCTTTTCCCCACAAGGACTTCTAAAAGAACTGGGAGAAGAATTGGGTGGAAGGGGATACATTGAGAGAAGAGAAACTGGGAAAGGGGTTGAGAACAATGCATCTTTTCAGGCTGGGGCGAGAAGAGGAGCTAGGACAAACTGAGTAGAAGGGAACAGGTGTACCTGGAGAGACGGCAGGTGGTCCTGTGGCAGGCTGCGGAGCTGTGGGGCTGCTGTCGTTCTGCACCTGAAGGCACAAAGTAAATACTCAGACCTTGCTCCCCACCATGCTTCTGGCCTGACCTGCCCTCCCTTCCCCACATCAGGGCCATGGCACTCACCGTCTTGTTGGGTGCCTGCTGGGCGCTGTACTCTGGGTTTGGCTCACTGAAGTTAGGAACCTCAGAATAAACCATACAGAATCTGCAAGGGGAGAAATTGGCTAAAGCCTCAGACTCAGCCTCTGGGCCACTGCTGGAGGCCTCAAAAAGGTCCAGGTACAAGACATGGACTGGACACCCTTATGCTGCCTCCTTGCAAACCTTAAACTTACTCCCTTGGCCTCCTGCTTCTACATCCCAATGCCCAAGACACTTACTCTCCAATCTTCTGAAGGTCACCGCCACGTCCAGTGTATAGTGTGAGACAGCCTTTGAACACTGAAGCGTACCTGTGGGTGCGCAAAAAAGTAGGATTCAGGATACTCCACGAGTTACAGAGGCGGTTCACTTTTAACTCAACCCTCCTTGCCTGTTACAGCCCTTGGATAACCAGGAATTACCCTTTGGTGAGCCGAATAATGTCTCCAGGCTGGATCAGGTTGCCCACGTCGTCCCAGACAGAGATATTGATGCTGCCTGTTTTGTCTGCCACTTTGCAGGTCCGAACCTCGTGCCCGTCCTTTGTCTTGGTCACTCGGCCTGAAGGGAACAGATCAACGGTGGGGCGGGCGGCAGGAAGAGGGATCATCGGATTGTGGGCGGAGGGGGCCGGAGGGACAGCACCATGGAGAGGGGCCTGAGCGGCGCGGGAGGCCTGGGTCTGGCCAGTTCCCCGGCCCTGCACTCGGCTACAGCCCTCCAGGCCAGCTCTCGGAGAGGCCCGGTAGGAGCGGTTGCCTGGGCTGCGCCCCACATCCCGCTGGCTGGCTAGGCGCCGAGGTGGTGTCCCCCCGGCTGCCCTCCCCGCCCGAGGACCCGCGCGCGGGGCCCGCTGACCCCGAATAGCCACCTGTCTCCAGCACAATGAAGATGAGGTTCAGATTCTTGAGCCCGGGCTTGATATCCTTCACGAAGGTCTCCGTCGTCATGCTGCCCAAGCCTCGGCGCTACCCTAGGGGGTGCGGGGGATGAGGGCTCCAGGCGTGGAGTCTTCGCCCCGGGCCCCACTCCCAGGGCCTACCTGCCACGCTAGGCTCGGGTCGGGCAGCCGCAAGTCCTCGAGTTCTTCTCGAAGGTCCGAAGAACTTCCCCGGAGCCTCCGACCTCGCGATCGGAGTCCGGGGGTCTCTGGGTGGGCTGCTTCGGGGCTGGAAGGCCCGGCCCGGGACGCTCTCAGGCTCAAGCCCCCGAGTCGGGGGGCGACCGGAGATGGGGCAGGGAAGCCGGCGCAGCTCCGAGCAGCGGAGTCTCAGCCGCCAAACCTTCCCGAGCCCTCCTCCGCACACGCGTCCGCACCCGCCGGGGCCCGGCCCATCCCCCCGCCACAGCCCACCCCCCAGCCCGCGGGCCGGCCGGCGCCCGCCGCACAGCCGCCCGCAGGGGGAGCCCCAGGCCCCGCCGCCGCCGGAAGCGGGGGACGCGCGAGCGCCGCCACGCCCGGAAGTCCCGGCTGCCCTGCGGCCAATCAGCAGCGTCCCCGTGCGCCCCGCGCCCGCCCCCGCGGAGCCAATGGGGGCCCGGCTTCCCGCGCGGCGAGAGGCGGACCTCAAGTGTTAAAGGAGCCCCGCGGCGGGCTTGCGCCGCGCGAAGGCCGACCACCAGGAGGCGCCTCGGGCCCAGCTTTGCTTCCTTGACCGGGAAGCTACACGCAGGCTCCCAGACTTTATTTCTAAGACCGCGGACAAAAGTCTGAAACCATCTCAGCGCTTCACTTATTTTCTCGACAATTCTTAAATATGGAATTCCGTTTTGCAGACAAGAAAACCTAGGTTATATAAAAAGCAGTGCTTAGCCCACAGCAGGCACAGCTCCTTCTCCCACTGCTATGACGCTCACCTTTATTCCTGATTTGGGGTCTTTTCTTTTTTTCTTTTTAATTTTTATTTATTTATGATAGTCACACAGAGAGAGAGAGAGAGGCAGAGACACAGGCAGAGGGAGAAGCAGGCTCCATGCACCGGGAGCCCGACGTGGGATTCGATCCCGGGACTCCAGGATCGCGCCCTGGGCCAAAGGCAGGCGCCAAACCGCTGCGCCACCAGGGATCCCTCTTTTTCTTTTTTAGTGAAGATTTTATTTATTCATGAGAGGCAGAGGCACAGGCAGAGGGAGGAGCAGGCTCCAGCAGGACTCGATCCCGCGTCCCCGGGGTCACGCCCCGGACCGACGACGCTCAACCGCTGAGCCACCCAGGCGTCCCTTGGGGTCATCTTTAATGCACCCCCCCACCCAGCTTCGTAACGGTTTTGGAAAAAGCAGCCTTCACACCAGAGGCTGCCTCAGCGTTTTTGGAAGAATGGAACCCGGGGCACAAAGAACAGCATTTGCCTTAGTCCCTCTCCTCTTCCTAATGCACTTATCTACCTAGAGCCCAGGGTCTCCCCGCCCCCGGAGGAGTTAACAGAGGAGGCCCTTTGGGACTTGTCAGAACATCAACAGAACACTCCAGCTCGGTAGGGTTGTGTATAAGCCAATTACACATACACAAACCACAACCATTTGTTTAGCGAATATCCATAACAAATACTATCTAATATCAGATTAGCCTAGCAGGTCATGTCATTGTAATGTCTTGGCTTGATTAATTCCTTACCGTCCGGAGCGCTTTAGGCTCGGCCTGACTTTCCTCGGGTCCCAGGTTCTCTCCTGCCCACGCTCCCAATTACCGTGTTGTGTCCCTAGGAAGAGGGACATCCTATCGCCCCTCCCCTTGGGTGTTTCAGGGAACTCTGCGTCTAGGAGCAAGGCAGCCACCCGGTGGGCACCCCAGATCAGAGCTCTGCGGCGAGCCGCTCCCTCGTCCTCCACCCAGTGGTCGCCCAGTAGACTACACTATCCTCTCCCGCGACTATGAATCACTGGGTCGGGAGGCTCCGGGACGGAGGCCACCGCTCTGGAAACAGCAGACGGCCGGCCCCGCAGCAGGCCAGCCCCCGCCGCGACCTCGCACCCGGCCAACCCCAGGAGAGCGGGCTAGACGCTGCTCCACCGCCCGGTCCAGCCCCCCTGGGAGTCCGCATCGGGCTCCGCCCCCACACTGGCGCTGGGAAGCACCGAGTCCTCCCTCCCACATGGCTACAGAGTCCGCGTCGGGATCATAAACATTTTCGGCGGAGAGAGAAGGCCCGGCCAGGCTCCCCGCCTCCTCGTTGGTCGCTCGCGGCCTCTAGTCCAGATCCAACTTGGGCGAGGAGGCGAGGCTTGGTGACGAGCTTCCGCCGGGATGCGCAGCAGCGGCGGGCGGGGCCTGGTGACGAACTTCCGCCGGGTTACGTAGCAGCGGTGGGCGGGGCGAGGGGCCCTCCGCGCACGGCGGCGAGTGGCTGGGACCCTCCCTCCTCTTCCCCTTCCCCTTCCCCTCCCAGGATAGGCCGAGGCCGGGACCGGCACCGGCGCTCTCCCGCGGCCGCCGCGGCCTCCGCTCCAGCCGGGCCGGGGTGCGGACGGTCCAGACCGCTTCCAGGGCGGTGCGTACTGCGCCTGCGCCGGCTCCCGCCTACGAGGCTGTGGGACGGGAGGGGGAGATGTCCCGCGGGGGTTGGGACGGGGGCTCGAGATACCGGAGGTCGGGACAAGGGACGGGAGCAGAGATGAGAAATGGAGGAAGGGAGCGGGAATAGGGAGGAGTCGGAGGTGAGGAAGGGGCGCTGGAGGCTGCTTTGGAGTAGGGGAGGCGGGTGCGGGAGGGGGCCTGGCCGACGGGAGGACCGGGAGGAGGGGACCTGGGGCTACAACGTGGTGTTTAAATGGCAGTGACGGCGGGCTGGGAGGGGAGGGGACGTTGGGGGGTAGCCTGGGCAGGGGCGGTGGAACCTGAGCCCCCGCCCTCGCCGCGCGGAGCTTGGCTCCTCTCCCGTGCCTGGTCCTTGGCAGCCTTGTCTTCCTCCATTCCTTCCCCCGCCCCCCCGCCCCCCTCCTTGAAGGAATCTTACATTCCTTACATCCCTTCCTTGGCTTTGCAACCGGGCCCTTTTCGCAGGCTTCACACACCAGAGAGCCTGCCCTAACCCAGCACTCTGCGAAACTGGGGAAGGGGGAGGGGGCTGACGGAGGAGCAGAAAGCCGAGAGAGGTGAGAGTGTTTGCCCAAGGGACTGGGCTGCGATGGTGGTGGTCCTGTACAGGTGGTTTTAGGCAAGAAGTCGATAGTGTCGCTGGCTGATAGTTTTCCCCCAGATGGGAATGGGGTAGACTAGTGGACAGGAATCTGAGGGATGTGATGATGTTACTACTCTGTGTGTCCAGCCAGACTTTGTGTCTGGGGCTGGTTCTTGGTCATTGAAAAGGAACAAGCTGCTTTCAAGCATTTCCTCACTAGCCTCCAGTATTCTAAATTTATTTTGCATTCTATTGTTACAAATGCCTTACCTGAAACACAGCTGTATTCAGTATGTCTTCACACTTATTATGTCTTTGATTTTCCAGGACGACATGTAAGGTAGATAAAGGCAGGTATCTTTCCTACTTGTCAGGTGAAGACATTGAAAACTACAGAAGAGATACTGACTTGTTTAAAGGCCTGCAGTTGGCAGAGCTGGGACCAGAACCCAGGTCTCCTAACTCCTGGTCCTCCTCTTAGTTGAAAACTCCTGTTTTCTTCTGGCTAAGGGAGCATTCCAGCATGGGCAAGATTTGCTTGCTGAGTCTGGAGCTTGTCACTAGAAGACTGAGCAGAGCCACCAACAGTGGTTCCTGGAAGCATTTTGTGAAGTACAGGTGCATATGCCAGGCTGTTGGGAAATAGGGTGTTGTCAAAATGAGGGCAGCATTACACTCCTCTTGTGTTATGGGTGAGGGAGAAACAACTTCCTCCCTACCCCCCAAAGAGAAAGTGTGTCCGACATTACACCTTTATCTCTCTGGTTTGAAAATACCGCACTAAATGTGTTTGGCTGATGAGCATAGTAAACTAATGAGCATGAGTACCAGACTCAGAAGAAGAAATGGTCTCAGTTTTATGCATAAAAATTATCATCATCCTTTTGCTTTGTAACACAGCCCTTAATCTGTTGATGGCCATATGATGGGGAGGAAGGGAGTTTGAACAGTTACTATTCTCCCGTGTAGTAGTATTGAGTAGACCTCACAGCACACTTCATCTGTATTGAGTAGACCTCACAGCACACTTCATCTGAAGCCTGTCCCCCTTTACTTGGTCTCATTCTCTTAGCAATGAGAGTCTAATCTTCCTAATCATACCTCTAGTCTTCCTAGTCGCCCACTCAGGAGTAATTTCCCATTTCATTACCTCTTCCTCTTCTTTTTTAGAGCCTGATCCTGTCAGGAATATTTTCAGACTTGGAAACTAGATTCATACCTGTATGAACATTCTTGAGTATCTTCTTATGAAATAGTATTTTTCAGGCGGAGGGTAGGATTAGAATTCTTTTTACATGATTTCGGTAATTTTTGTGAAAGCCTTTGGGAAACATTAAAGCATTCTACTCTGCGTGTAAGCTTTCGTTGATCTCTGCATTGTACAGCCACAGATCTGGAATCATTGACATTCCTTGTGGTTGTGTGCGCTGAATACGAGAATCTTCCTCTGTCTCAAACAACTCTTTTTTACCTTTTTTCTTGTCCCTTTCTCTGCCTGTCTCAGCTATGTTTGAATCTCCTGGATTGTGTGTGTGAGTCTGAGATTCCTTAGCCAGTGATCTCCATCCTTAGAAGGCAGTCTTGTGTCCCCAGCTCTGAAACGTGTTGCCCTTAATGAAATCGTCTCTTCAACCAGTCGCCAGATCCATGTCTGTCTAGTCTCACTGCCCGGTGGAGGTAGTTCCCCTGACTCACCTTTTTCTTCCTTGTTCCTATTAATAGAGTGCTCCTGATTGTGACATCACATCCATCCCCTTGGCGATGGAGCTTGTCACTAGGAAGGAAGACTCGGTCGGACAATAGCCAACAAGATGGGTTACTGGGAGCGTCTCCTGAGTGACACTGAGTGGAGGCCTCAGGGGGTTGGAGCCTTGTGAACAGGGAACCTACCCCCCAACACTTGGAAGGTAAAGAGCCTTGTTTCAGAATCCCATTCCAAGCTTCAGGTCTCATCTCAGACTATCTGGGTTCCTTCTGCTTTTAAAATCCTGATTCTTAAAATTCTTCTGCATAGAACTTTCTGTGATTAACCCACATCAGTCCCAGTTCTTCTTTGCATATTTATGTCTTACAGTAATTATTAACTTTTACTTGTTGGTAAATTGCTTAGTTTTATGTCTTTTTGTGTGTTTTCGTATCTTGTGCACTCACTCATTAGGCTCAAGCCTACACCTTAGTTTGAGGACAAGGATTGTGTTTTCTGTATCTTTTACACAACTCTGCTGGCAAGGGGGATTGTGCCTAGAGGATGAAAATGAGGTTTGGGGCAACCACACAAGTTGGTGACTAAGTGGGTGGTCCTCGCTGGTCTTTGAGGCCTGGTAGGCTTCATTTGAAGTGTTAAATGAGTTTTTGAAGAATTGTGTGCCCTCTGGATTCTTTTGTAAATTGAACCAATTAAAGTATACTAAAGAATTTTAATTTAATTTTTTTTTAAATTATTTATTTATTTATTTATGATAGCCACACAGAGAGAGGGAGAGGCAGAGACACAGGCAGAAGGAGAGGCAGAGACACAGGCAGAGGGAGAAGCAGGCTCCATGCACCGGGAGCCCGATGTGGGATTCGATCACGGGTCTCCAGGATCGCGCCCTGGGCCAAAGGCAGGCGCTAAACCGCTGCGCCACCCAGGGATCCCCTTAATTTAATTTTTAAAGATTTTATTTATTCATGATAGACACAGAGAGAGAGAGAGAAGAGAGAGAGGGGCAAGAGACACAGGCAGAGGGAGAAGCAGGCTCCATGCAGGGAGCCCGACGCGGGACTTGATCCCGGGTCTCCAAGATCATGCCCTGGGCCAAAGGCAGGCGCTAAACTGCTGAACCACCCAGGGATCCCCTAATTTAATTTTTAAAGTTTTACCTATTTATGTTTTTGAGAGACAGCAAGCATGAACGGGTGTGGGACAGAGGGAGAGGAGAAAGAGAATCCCAAGTAGGCTCCACACTCAGCTCAGCTCAGCACAGAGCCAGATGTGGGCTTAATCCCACTATTGCAAGATCATGACCTGAGTGGAAACAAAGAGTCAGACGCTTAACCAACTGAGCCTAGGCACCCCCTAAAGAATTTTAATTTCAAAATCTCCTGTGCTGGGTCACATGGCTGGCTCAGTCAGTAGACCATGTGACTCTTGATCATGGGGTCATGAGTTCAAGCCCCACATTGAGTGTAGAGCTTACTTAATAAATAAATAAATGAGTCCCCTGTGGTAAATCTAGTATGGATCACAGCATTTTAGAATTGAATCTTTGGGGCAGCATAGCCCAGCCCCTCATCTCACAAGTGAGGAACTTGAGTGCCTCAGAAATCTTTTCTCCGGGCAGCCTGGGTGGCTCAGTGGTTTAGCGCTGCCTTCAGCCCAGGGTGTGATCCTGGAGACCCAGAATCAAGTCCCACATTGAGCTCCCTGCGTGGAGCCTGCTTGTGTCTCAGCCTCTCTGCGTCTCTCATGAATAAATAAATAATAATAATAATAATGATAATTTCTCCAACAGGAGTGACTTCAGTCTAAGGACTCTCTCTTTTTTTTTTTTTTTTTCTTTTTTTAAGATTTTACTTATTTATTCATGAGTGACAGAGAGAGGCAGAGACACAGGCAGAGGGAGAAGCAGGCTCCATGCAGGGAGCCCGATGTGGGACTCGATCCCAGGACCCCGGGATCCCTCCCTGAGCCCAAGGCAGACGCTCAACCTACCCCGGCATTCCTAAGGACTCTACTCTTAAATAAAAAGACCACTTCCTTTTACTTAAAGTTAAGAGAGTTGCCTAAAGAGAGGAAGGTCAGTTAGTGGTAAAGCCAGGGCACCTTCTATAACATAATTACCCCCTATTTTAGCTGTTTTTTTCATATGCTGAATCTCAGAATCCTGTAACTTGTAGAGCACCTTGGAGTTTCTGTGGTCTAAGATGCTTCGTTCTTTGTGTGGTAAGGGAGCTAAGGCCCAGAGCAGTTAGGTAACTTGCCTAAGGTCACTGAGAGAGCTAGAACTGGGTCTTAAGTCTCTGGATTGAAACTGACCCAACTCAGTTTCCTTTTCTTCCATACCTATTTTTTCATTGGGAGACATGGAGATTTGTAATGAAATGTGAGACTTTTCTTTTTTTTTTATTTATTTATTTTTTTTTTTTAATTTTTTTTTTAATTTTTATTTATTTATGATAGTCACAGAGAGAGAGAGAGAGAGAGAGAGAGAGAGAGAGAGGCAGAGACACAGGCAGAGGGAGAAGCAGGCTCCATGCACCGGGAGCCCGATGTGGGATTCGATCCCGGGTCTCCAGGATTGCGCCCTGGGCCGAAGGCAGGCGCCAAACCGCTGCGCCACCCAGGGATCCCAAATGTGAGACTTTTCACCAGTTAATTTCTTCACTATGTTGAAGTTCCTAGAAGTCACCTGTTTCCTTCTACCAGAGCCGGTTATGGGGCTCTTACCTGTGTGTCTGGTAGTTTATAGTAATTCGGGCTGGAGACTCCTCGCCTCTGCACCTCTGTTGTATTCAGGGCAAGGGGGAGGGAGAATTGGCAGGAGGGGGACCATAGTGCATATACCTGGCTTTTACCCTTACACTTTGCCAAGGGTTGGTCACAGCATGCCCAGTTACCCTAAAATAGGAGCTACAGTTAGAGTGGTTTCTCTGATATTTCTGTGTGTGCACACATGCGCATGTAAGTGTGTAAGAGAGAGACCATGTGCATGGTTTGCACATTTGTCCGAGGGTTCAAGAAACCCTGAATAAAAAAAAAAAAAAAAAAAAGAAAAGAAACCCTGAATAAAGGAGGATGGATGCTTAGTTTCCTTTAGGAACAATCTGTTTTGAATTCCTTGCTCTCTTTAAGGGTAGACCAGAAAAAGCAACTGCAATAGCAAGTCAAAAGGGTATAAAAAGGGATCTGAAAAAGCTCTTGCATTTTTATGATAATATTGACTAGAACTATATAGAGAGACCCCATGTAACTAAGGAAATAATGTAATTGAGTTCTGGCCTATAGGAAAAAAAGGCTAGGAATGCAGTCTTCAGGTTGGGTTTGACCTGTTCAAATCTGGGAGGTTGGCAGAGCTTCTATAAGCCTGAAGGGACACCTCAGTGCTACTTTAGGTTCAGCTCCTGCAATTGAACGAAACCTTCCAAGGCTTTTTTTTTTTTTTTTTTTTTTTTTCTTCCAAGACTTTTTATTCTATTCTGCAACTCAAGGAGATTATCTAGAACTATGCTTCCAGTGGTTATGGTCACTAGATGTTATTCTTAAGGTTCCTGTGGTTTCAGTTTTATTAAAGCTTCTAGGGGCACCTGGTTGACTCAGTTAAGTATCTGCCTTTAGCTCAGGTCATGATCCTGGGGTCCTGGGATCCAGCCTCACATCGGGCTCCCTGCTCAGCATGGAGTCTGCTTCTCCCTCTGCCCCTCACCCTGTTCATGCTCTCTCTGTCTCCCTCAGTCTCTCTCAAATAAATAAATAAAATCTTAAAAAAAAACAAAAAAGCCTCTACCCCCAGGGCAGTGAGCAGTTGAGCTCTTGTGGGACATCTCCCTTGGAATGATAACCTGCCCCTGTGACAGTCCCATAGCAGCGTTGAGAGTCCCAGGAAGTAGAAGGAATAATCAAGGAACCTGGCCCATCAGGGTGACTATCTGCCTGGGGGCAGAGCAAGACAGGGCAAGGAGGTGGCTTCCAAGGTTGTATATGACATTTTTTTCCCCATAGATTCTATTTCCTAATCAGAATAGAAATCTAAATTTCCCCTTAATTCTTGAGGCCGCACCCATGAAAGAATGCAGTTGTGTAAGAGTGGATAAAACAGGAGACTCTCTAATCTGATAAAGGAGGTTTTGATTTAGAAAGAACAATGCCGGGGTACCTGGGTGGCTAGGTGGTAGTTGAATGTCTGCCTTTGGCTCAGTTTGTGATCCGGAATCCTGGGATCGAGTCCTGCATCAGACTTCCTGTAGGGAGACTGCTTCTTCCTCTGCCTGTGTCTCTGCCTCTGTCTCTGTATCTCTCACAAATAAGTAAAATCTTAAAAAAAGAGAGAAGAAAAAAAAAAAAAAAAGAGAGAGAAGAATGCCAGGGTGCCTGGCTGGCTCAGTTGGAGGAGTGTGTACCTTTTGATCTCTGGGTTATTAGTTTGAGCCCCACATTGGGTGTAGAGATTACAGTAAATAAATAAATAAGTAAGTAAATTATTTTAAAAACCCTAGAAAGAACCAATGCCCAGCATCTGTGTAGTTTTGTGAATGCTGACTTTGTAGTGGGAACCTTACAGCTTCTAACCCTGATTAGTGGCTTCCCACCCCCTCTGGCCATCCCTTTGCCAACAGAGACAACTTTTCTGCTATTTCCGTTGGGATATGGTATCTCCTGCCTCTCTCTGTCTCTCATGAATAAATAAATAATAAAATTCTTTAAAAACAAAAACAAAAAACGAAGTGCAGTGAAGCACAGTATAAACTCTAGGCCTGCTTTCTATATTACCCCATAGCAACAAGGGAGAAAAGGGAAATATTATTTTCATTTTTGCCCTTTTTTCTAAGGATAACTGATTTTTTAAAAAATATTTTGTTTATTTATTCATGAGAAACACAGAGAGAAAGAGACACAGGCAGAGGGAGAAGCAGGCTCCATGCAGGGAGCCCGATATGGGACTCAATCCCTAGACCCTGGGGTCATGCCCTGAGCTGAAGGCAGACGCTCAACTGCTGAGCCACCCAAGCATCCCTTAGACAAGCTTTTTAACCTTTGTGCATCTGTTACTCATTTGTAAAATGTGGATAATGACAGCCCCGACCTCATAGAGTAATGTATAGAGTTGCAAGAATTAGATGAATTAATATACGAGAAATGCTTAGAATAGTTCCTAGCATATAGAAATGCTCTGTAAATGTTGACTTCATTATTGTCTTTTGACTTCATTATTATTTAATTGTAAAACTAAAACATCATTATAGAAAAAGAAGGAATAAGCAATAAAGCAAAACTATGAGTGAAATTAAAAGTACTAAAAATAGGGGTGCCTGACTGGCTCAGTTGTTGGAGCATGTGACTGTTGTTCTCGGGGTTGTGAGTTCGAGCCCCACATTGGGTGTAGAGATTACTTAAAAATAAAATCTTTAAAAAAGTATCAAAAATAATACACTTAGAAACAGCTTTTCTGTATCCTTCTAGAAGCACTTCAATATAAATGTATATACACATAAATACGTTTTTTTTTTAACAGACATTGCACTATAGCATACATAACATGTCTAAGTATCATTTTATTTTTTTATTTTTTATTTTTTTAAAGATTTTATTTATTCATGAGAATACACAGAGAGGAGAAAGAAGCAGAGACACAGGCAGAGGGAGAGGCAGGCTCCATGCAGGGAGCCTGATGTAGGACTCGATCCCGGGACTCCAGGATCACGCCCTGGGCTGAAGGCGGCGCTAAACCGCTGAGCCACCGGGGCTGCCAGTATCATTTTATTATATAAATGCTAAATATACTTAAGTAACGTAAATAAATTATTTTTAATGTGAAGTATATCTAAGTCATACTAATGTCTACGTATATTGCATTTTATGGATGAAAGGATTTCTGAGTATTTATGGTGTTTCTGGGTTTTTTGATACTATGAATAACACTTAAACAACCTAGTATGTTATTTTTATACCCTTGTGTAGTTATTTCCTTAGGCTAAGTTCCTGGAAGTAGGATTGCTAGATAGAGTATATGCTTTTTTGGGATTTACTGTTCTTTTTTTTTTTTTTTTTTTCTTCTTTTTAAAACATTTTTTTAATTTTTAAAAATATTTTATTTATTTATTCATGAGAAACAGAGAGAGAGAGAAAGAGAGGCAGAGACACAGGCAGAGGGAGAAGCAGGCTCCATGCAGGGAGCCCGACATGGGACTCGATCCCGGGACTCCAGGATCAGGCCCTGGGTAGAAGGCGGTGCTAAACCGCTGAGCCACCGGGCTGCTCTTTTTTAAAACATTTTTATTAGTGAAGTATAATTGACATACAATGTTATATTTTCAGATGTATAACATAGTGATTTGATAGTTCTGTACATTCTTTACTCAGTGCTCACCATGATATACCATGCAACATGATTACAGTACTATTGACTATATTCCCTATGCTGTATTTATATCCTCATGACTTATTTACTTTATAATTGGAAGTTTGTACCTTTTAATTCCCTTTACCTATTTTACCCATCTCCCCCAATTTACTGCTTCTCCCGTTGTGATTCAATTTGATCAACTTTTTCTTGCAAGAGTGCCTTTTTTCCAGACCTTGCTATAGAATATGACATGTTATGTGTATTTGTCATATATTATATGTATAGCGTATGACCCATTTAGTGAATGTCGTGGACATGTTTTAACCTTAATACTTTATTTTCGTAACTTAGAATATTTATACTTCTTTTTTTACTTGAATGTTAGATACACACAGGAAAAAAATTTTTTTTGAAGATTTTTATTTATTCATGAGAGACACAGAAAGTGAGAGGCAGAGACATAGGTAGAGGGAGAAGCAGGCTCCATGCAGGGAGCCCAACGTGGGACTTGATCCCGGGTCTCCAGGATCATGCCCTGAGCTGAAGAGAAACACATTTAACTGCTGAGCCACCCAGGCATCCTGAACAAAAATTTTTTTAAGTTTATTTAAGTAATTTCTACACCCAGCATGGGGCTTGAATTCAGGACCCCGAGATCAAGAATCATATGTTCTTCCAACTGAGCCAGCCAGGCACCCCCAGAAAATCTTTTGCAAAGGTTCAAAGGGATAATTAAGGAAACTAAAATATATCCTCCAATTCCTATTCCTTAGTTACTCCCTCCCCAGCAGCAAGCACTGTTAGCAATTTCCCATGTATACTTCTGAGAGTCCCAGGCATACGTAAGCATATAATACATACAGATTGGGTTTTTTCACTCATGGTAGCATACTTTACATATGCTATTGTATACCTTAGTTTTTTTTTTTTCCCTTAACAGTGTATCTTTAGCAGTCTTCTCATACCTGATTTGTTAAAGGCACATTGGTTTTTTTTTTCTTCTGCTTAATGCTATAGCTATGGTAGACCAACCAAATTATAATTTGTTTAATTGAGGTAGAAATTGTAAAGTCAGGGATCCCTGGGTGGCGCAGCGGTTTGGCGCCTGCCTTTGGCCCAGGGCGCGATCCTGGAGACCCGGGATCGGGTCCCACATCGGGCTCCCGGTGCATGGAGCCTGCTTCTCCCTCTGCCTGTGTCTCTGCCTCTCTCTCTCTCTCTCTGTGACTATCATGAATAAATAAAATCTTAAAAAAAAAAAAAAAAAAGAAATTGTAAAGTCAGCATTAGAACAGATGAATTATGGATATTTGGGGATATTTTTGCTATCCGATGGAAGCTACTCAGCTCCTCTTCTTGTCTTTTTCTCTTGCCCTTCCCCTTCCTTCATACCCTGTGTGTGGGTCTGGACTACAGGAGTGGCGTAGCTATCATCCAGAACAGACTAACCAGTCTTAGGTCTCATTAACTGAAGTAGAGAGGAAAGGGTAATAGTCAGCTGTGTCCATATTGGTCAGTCCACATGTGGAGCTCTGGGGACCCTGTTTGAGAGGGACATAGGCATTCTGCAGTGCTGTGGGAGAAATGAGTCTGTGCTAGGTATTTCTCACCTGTGTTCTTGTGGCACCCTTGACCTTTTCCAGGAGTGTCTAAGCACAGGGGTTACTGTTGAGTGCTATGGAGAGGATTCCTGCCCTGGATGTTAAACCAGACGGTTGGTTGGTTGGTTGGTTTCTTTTCCTTTTTTTTTTTTTTTTTTTTTTTTTAAGATTTTATTTATTTATTCATGAGAGACACAGAGAGGCGCAGAGACACAGGCAGAGGGAGAAGCAGGCTCCATGCAAGGAGCCTGATGTGGGACTCGATCCTGGGTCTCCAGGATCACACCCCGGGCTGCAGGCGGCGCTAAACCGCTGCGCCACCAGGGCTGCCCGGTTTGTTTCTTTGTTTCTTTCTTTTCTTTCTTTCTTTTTAAGATATGATTTATTTATTCGTGAGAGACAGAGAGAGAGAGGCGCAGAGACACAGGCAGAGGGAGAAGCAGGCTCCCTGCATGGAGTCTGATGCAGGACTCGATCCCAGGATCCCAGGATCCCAGGATCATGACCTGAGCCAAAGGTAGACACTCAACCACTGAGCCACCCAGGTGTCCCTACATATGATGTTCTTTTTTTTTTTTTTTTTTTTTTTTTATTTATTCATGAGAGACACAGAGAGAAAGAGAGAGGCAGAGACACAGGCAGAGGGAGAAGCAGGCTCCATGCAAGGAGCCTGATGTGGAACTCGATCCCAGGTCTCCAGGATCATGCACTGGGCTGAAGGCAGGCGCCAAACCGCTGAGCCACCCAGGGATTCCCCTCATAAGCATCATTTAAAATAGATACACTATTCCATCAAATGAGCTTACATCACCATAATGAGTAAACTATATACTTTTACTGGTCATGTAAATGAATAAGGGATCATCTGATTTTTTTTTTTTTTTTACTGATACAATTCTTTTTTTTTTTTTTTTTTTTTTTTTTTTTTATTTATTTATGATAGTCACAGAGAGAGAGAGAGAGAGAGAGAGGCAGAGACACAGGCAGAGGGAGAAGCAGGCTCCATGCACCGGGAGCCCGACGTGGGATTCGATGCCGGGTCTCCAGGATCGTGGCCTGGGCCAAAGGCAGGCGCTAAACCGCTGCGCCACTCAGGGATCCCTACTGATACAATTCTTGAAAACCTGTCTGGACTATTACTACCATTCTTCCTTCTTGCTTCACAGGTGTCCCTCTTCCTGTTTTTTTTTTTTTTTTTAATTTTTTTTTTAATTTTTATTTATTTATGATAGGCACACAGTGAGAGAGAGAGAGGCAGAGACACAGGCAGAGGGAGAAGCAGGCTCCATGCACCGGGAGCCTGACGTGGGATTCGATCCCGGATCTCCAGGATTGCGCCCTGGGCCAAAGGCAGGCGCTAAACCGCTGCGCCACCCAGGGATCCCCCCTCTTCCTGTTTAAAATAATTCCAGGGCAGCCCTGGTGGCTCAGCGGTTTAGCGCCGCCTTCAGCCCAGGGCCTGATCCTGGAGACCCGGGATCGAGGCCCGCGTCGGGCTCCCTGCATGGAGCCTGCTCCTCCCTCTGTCTGTGTCTCTGTCTCTCTCTCTCTCTGTCTCTTATGAATAAATAAATAAACTCTTTAAAAAAATAAAATAAAATAATTCCAGATCTCCTGCCTACCACTGCCTCAGTGACCAGATTCTCTCCTGTCTTTACCTCTCCCCCTTTGCGAGTGCTTTCCTCTCGGTACATCAACATATCCTGGGGTTTTTCTCATTGGAGGGAAATTACCCCCCTACTTCCTCAATCCCCTGTCCTCCTCCTGTAGTACTTTTTCCCTTCCTTTGAGATCAGGCTTTGGTCAGAGTGCTCTGCAGTCCCTGCCCCTCTGCCTCCCATCTTCCCTTGGAACCGCTGCAGTCTGGCCTCCTAATCCAAGCTATACTATAGCCACTCTTTACCGTGCCCCCCAGCTGCATGCAGCTACTGTCAGTGCTGTATCCGGTCCCACATCCTGGCCGTTTTTTTTGTTTTTTGTTTTTTTCTCAGACTTGACTGTGCAGCTTTTGACACTTCCTTCCCTCCTCTGAGCACTCCACTTCCTTGACTTCGTAAATTTTTTTTATTGTCAGAAACACATAACATAAAATTTGCCGTCTTAACTATTTTTGAGCATACAGTTCAGTAATGTTAAGCATGTTCACATTGTTGTGAAACATCTCCAGAACTTTATCTTACAAAACTGAAACTCTGTACTTATTAAACAAAGATTCTCCTTCCTCCAACTCCCTAGACTTTTATGTGCCTCTTCTCTCCAGGGTCTTCTCTCATCTCTGGTCAATCTTTCTCAGTTTTTTTTTTTTTTTTTTTTTTTTAAAGACTACCCATTTATTTGAGAGAGAGCCCATGTGTGTGTGAGTGGGAGTGGCGGGGGTGAGGGTGGTAGAGGGATAAGCAGACTGCTGAGCAGAGAGCCAGAATCCAGCTTGATCCTAGACCCCGAGAACATGACCTGAGCTGAAGTCAGGTTCTTAATTGACTGAGCCACCCAGGCCCCTCTCAGTGTTTTGGGGCGGGGGGCAGGCTCCTTTTTTTCTTTCCTCTTTTTTTTTAATTTTTATTTTTATTTATTTATGATAGTCACAGAGAGAGAGAGAGAGAGGCAGAGACATAGGCAGAGGGAGAAGCAGGCTTCATGCACCGAGAGCCCGATGTGGGATTCGATCCCGGGTCTCCAGGATCGCGCCCTGGGCCAAAGGCAGGCCTAAACTGCTGTGCCACCCAAGGATCCCCTTTTTCTTTCCTCTTGAATGTCCATGTTAAAAGTAATCTCATGCTCTCTTGGTGGTGTATAAATTGAAAAGGCCTTTCCAGAGGATAGTATGGAAGTATGTTATCTAGAAAAATGAATAGCTGGCACATCATTCAACTCGGCAGTTCCTCCTCCAGCTATCTTTCCTAGGAGAGAGATTTGATCTTGTGTTCAAAAAAATTGTGTTACCGGAATGTTAATTACAACATGTTTTGTTTCAGCCGGGAAAATGGCAACCAGGCAAGCTAAGTCCTGAGGGGAATGGCAAAGTACATTGTAATCAAGGTTTAGACTCAGTAGATTGGATTTTTTTTTTTTAAAGATTTATTTATGTTGGGGACACCTGGGTAACTGAGTGGTTAAGCGCCTGCCTTTGGCTCAGGGCTTCATCCCGGAGTCCTGGGATCAAGTCCTGCATCCTCCTCCCTACTGGAAACCTGCTTCTCCTCTGCCTGTGTCTCTGCCTCTTTCTGTATATCTCTCATGAATAAATAAATCTTTAACAACAACAACAAAAAAGAGTTATTTTGAGAGAGAGAGCTCATGAGTGGGAGAGGCAGAGGGAGAGAGAGAGAGAATCTCAAGCAGACTCTGCTAAGTGCAGAGCCTGACACGGGGCTCCATCCCAGGACCCTGCTATCACGACCTGAGCCAAAACCAAGAGTCAGACACTTAACCGACTGCACAACCTAGGTGCCTCTGGGAAAAAAAAAAAAAAAAAAATTTATGGGGGTCAAACTCCCAAACCTAAGATCAAGAATTACATGCTCCACCAACTGAGCCAGCCAGGTGCCCCTGGAAATTATTATCACTGGAATATAAACTACATGGGAGCAGTGACCTTGTCTGTCTTGTTCATACATGAATCTATATAGGGGAATTGAAAGAATGAGTGTACACCAAGGAGTGGATGAGGGAGAAGAAAGGCTAATAATTATATTCTTTGAGTCTTTTAAAATGAGAATGGAGTCATATATTACTTTTGAAAATAGGCAGACTAGGAAATAAAGCAAAGAATCGATGCTGCCCAGGGTTCTGTATTCTTCAGACCCACCCTAACTTTTTTTTTTTTTTTAAGATTTTATGTATTTGAGAGAGAATTTGAGTGGAAGAGGGGGGAGGGAGAAGCAGACTCCCCACTGAGCAGGGAGCCTGAAATAGGGGTACATCCCAGGCTTATGACCTAAGCCAAAGACAGACACTTCACTGACTGAGCCACCCAGGCGCCCTGCCTTTATATTTTTTTGATCTGAATTTTTACAATAACCTCCTAAGAAGGTCTCACTTTCTCTTATCTTCTTTACCCCCTGATTTTTCTATACAACTGCCAGAATTATCTGAGTAAAATAGAAAACTGATCATCTCAATTTTTTAATCCTTCAGGATTCAAAGAATCTCCTAAGATTCCTATTCATTGCAAAGGAATAAAATAATACCTCTACAGTAGAGAAACCTCGCCAAAAGCACTTAACCAAAGGATCAGAGTTAGTGTCACCAGGAAAGGTGCAAATCAACATGTGCTCCTGATGTGATACATTAAGAAGACAGTATTACTTCCATGGCATTTTTGCCCAAAATGAAACCTAAATTTAATCATGAGGAAACATCAGACAAACCTACACTGAGAGACCTTCTCATTACACTGGCTTATATTCTTAAAAAAATATCAAGGTCATGAAAGACCCAAAAGCGTTGGTAACTTTTTCAGATTAAAAGAGTTTAAAGGGGCACCTGGGTGGCTCAGTTGGTTGAGCGCCCGACTCTTGATTTTAGCCCAACTCAAGTCGTGATATCAGGGTTTGTGAGATCAAGCTCCGCATGGGATTCTGTGCTCACCTGGGAGTCTGCTTGAAGATTCTCTCCCTCTGCTCCTCTCCTGCTTGTATTCTCTTGCTCTCTCTCAAATAAATCTTTTAAAAAAATAAAGAAGTTTGGCAACTCAATGCAATACATAGTCTTAAATGTTCTTTTGCTAGGGACGCCTGGATGGCTAGGTGGTTCGGCATCTGCCTTTGGCTCAGGGTGTGATCCTGTTGTCCCGGGATCGAGTCTCACACTGGGCTCCCTGCATGGAGCCTGCTTCTCCCTCTGCCTCTACCTCTTCCTCTCTCTCTCTGTCTCTCATGAATAAATAAATAAAATCTTTAAAAAAAATGTTCTTTTGCTAAAGGAGATTATTGGGACAAGTGGCAAAATTGGAAAAGGGTTTTTTTTTTTTTAATTTTTTTTTTTTTTTTTTATTTATGATAGTTACACAGAGAGAGAGAGGCAGAGACACAGGCAGAGAGAGAAGCAGGCTCCATGCACCGGGAGCCCGACGTGGGATTCGATCCCGGGTCTCCAGGATCGCGCCCTGGGCCAAAGGCAGGCGCTAAACCGCTGCACCACCCAGGGATCCCGGAAAAGGGTTTATAAATAATAGTATTATGTCAATATTAATATCGTGGTTTCTATAATTTTACTATCATTATGTAAGAGAATGTTCTTTTTAGGAGATACACAGTCAAGTTATTTAGGGATAAAGGCATCCAGTTGATAATATATTTTCAAGCAGTTCAGAAAATTTTTATCTATTCATGTCTATATAGAGAGATTATAAAAAATGTGGTAAAATGTTAACATTTAGGGAATCTAGATGAAGGGTATATGGGGTCTTTTTACTGTTTATAGAACTTTTCTGAAAGTTTGAAATGTCAAAATAAAAGATTGAAACATATAAATGTATGTCAACAAAGGAAATCCTCAGGTACCCCCATAGCTCTCAGGTTAATTCCAAGTCTAGTGAATTGTCCGGGGCTCTTCAGTGCTTGTCTCCTGCCTGCCTCTCTCTGCGCATCTTCGGCACATCTCTGCACAAACTCTTAGCTGACTTCTTCCTTCATGCTATTTTATCTGCCCTAGAAGGCCCATGCCCTGTTCTGTGATGTTAACTCATTTTTAGTTTTTATTATTTTTTTAAGATTTTATTTAATTAATTTATTTGAGAGAGCGAGAGCAGGAAAGAACATGAACGGTTGGGAGGGCCAGAGAGAGAAGGAGTAGGACAAGCAGACCCCACCCCTGCTTATCGGTGAACTGGTCATTGGGCTTGACCCTAGGACCCTGAGATCGTCACCTGAGCTGAAGCCAGATGCTTAACCAACTGAACCACCCAGGCACGCCTAACTCCTTTTTTTTTTTTTTAAGATTTTACTTATTTATTCATGAGACACACAGGCAGAGGGACAAGCAGGCTCCATGCAGGGAGCCTGACGTGGGACTCAATCCTGGGCCTCCAGGATCACACCTTGGGCGGAAGGCGGCACTAAACCACTGAGCCACTTGAGCTCCTCCATAACTCCTTATTTTTTATACCAGTGGGCCTCAACTAGGGGTGATTTGTCCCCCAGAGAATATATGTCAATGTCTGGAGACATTTTGGATGTCACAACTGGAGGACTACTACCAACTTTGAATGGGTGGAGGCCAGGGATACTGCTAAACATTCTGTGGTGCATAGGTCAGCCCCCTACAAGGGAACTTTCTAGCCCAAATGACTGTAGCCATGCTTGTGAACCCTTGTTCTAAACATACTGTGAGAGTCATTTCTGGAAAGCCTTTCTGACCATCCTTAGTCTGATTTAGAACTCCCTCTTTCTAAAAACAATTTTTAATTTAAATTCAACTTGGTTAACATACAGCTTTGTGTTGGTTTCAGGAGTAGAATTCAGTGATTCATCACTTACACATAACACCCAGTGCTCACGGCAGGTGCCCTCCTTAAGGCCCATCACGCAGGTAGCCCATCCACTCCTGCCCCCCCGCGCCCCCCCCCCGCAACACTCAATTTGTTCTTTTTTTTTTTTTTTTTTTTAAAGATTTTATTTATTTATTTATGAGAGACACACAGAGAGAGAGAGAGAGAGAGGCAGAGACACAGGCAGAGGGAGAAGCAGGCTCCATGCAGGGAGCCCGACACGGGACCTGATCCCAGGTCTCCAGGACCACACCGCAGGCTGAAGGCGGCACCAAACCGCCGAGCCACGGGGCTGCCCAATTTGTTCTTTTATTGTAAGAGTCACTCATGGTTTGCTTTTCCCTCTTTTTTTTTTTTCCCCTCTGTTTTTAATCTTATTTTACCTTCTCTTCCCCTATGTTCATCTGTTTGGTTTCTTAAATTCTACATGTGAGTGAAATCATGTGATATTTGTCTTTCTCTGACTGACTTATTTTGCTTAGCATAATACACTCTAGTTCTATCCACATTGTTGCAAATGGCAAGACTTCATAGAACTCCCTCACCTGTGTTCCTCTGGTACCTTGTGCTTTTCTTCTCATCGCTTATCTCACAGACACTAGGTCTTATTAGGCTTATTGGTGTTTAGATAGTACTCAGTAAATGTCTACTAAATGAATACTATCTAGATTGTTCTACAGTATGGTTTTTGGCTAAACTTTTGAAAGCCAGGTTTTAAGATTAAAGGAAAGCATTACTTTTTTTTTTTTTTTTAATTCTTTTTTTTTTTTTTTAATTTCCTTTTATTGGCATTGTTGTCTTTTTTTTTTTTTTTTTTTTTTTATGATAGTCCCACAGAGAGAGAGAGAGAGAGAGGCAGAGACATAGGCAGAGGGAGAAGCAGGCTCCATGCACCGGGAGCCCGACGTGGGATTCGATCCCGGGTCTCCAGGATCACGCCCTGGGCCAAAGGCAGGCGCTAAACCGCTGCGCCACCCAGGGATCCCAGAAAGCATTACTCTTAATTTATCCTTCCTTGTCCGACTTTTTTTTTTTTTTTTTTTAAGATTTATTTATATATTCATCAGAAAACGAGAGAGAGGTAGAGACACAGGCAGAGGGAGAAGCAGGCTCCATGCAGGAAGCCCAGTGTGGGACTCGATCCTGGGTCTCAAGGATCACACCCCGGGCTGCAGGCGGCGCTAAACCGCTGCGCCACCGGGGCTGCCCCCTTGTCCGACTTCTGATATTAATATGCTATTTCTTTGTTGTCAAAGCCAGGATTCTTTTTTTTTTTTTTTTTAAGATTCTATTTATTTATTCATGAGAGACACAGAGAGAAAGACAGAGACACAGGCAGAGGGAGAAGCAGGCTCCATGCAGGGAGCCTGATGTGGGACCTGATCCCGGGTCTCCAGGATCATGCCCTGGGCTGAAGGCGGCGCTAAACCGCTGAGCCACTAGAGCTGCCCATGAGCCACCAGAGCTGCCCCAAAGCCAGGATTCTTTTGGTTGTAAGGTAGAAAAACCCAACTCCAAGTAGCATAAGCAAACAAAGGATACTAAGGTGTTTCACAGAAACTAAAGACAGGAAGGCCTTCGGAACAAATCAGGCACTCAAAGCCTCAGGACTCTTTGCAGTTCTTATCTAAGCCTTTCTAGCTGTGTGTGTTCCAGGCTTTTCTTTCCATCTGTAGATTTTTGTCTTCCTCAGTCCACATGACAGCCAGAGAAAGACCAACTTAACTTTCTTGGTGTTCAGCTCAAATAAATTCTCAGGGATAGGATCTGTTGGCCCCACTTGGATAGGTTTATCCTTTGCCCAATCAGTTATAGCTTAGGGTGAGGCCTAAGTACTAGTGAGGCAACTCCTGCTGGAGCCATGTGGGTGAGAGACAAAGGAGTATAAGCCCTAGAGTGTGGCCGTTGGATGAATAGTGCCATGAAGTCCACTGTAGCTCTCAATCATTGAGGTGCACAGAGCAAAGACAGTATGGACTGCCCTTGTTCTCTTACTACCATCCTCATTGTTCGGTGAGATGCAATAAGGAGAATCATAGGGGCCTTAGTTACAGGTTTTACATTTTCCTGGGTTATATCTTCAATATCATAGTTCATGTACTCACCCTAATCCATCACTGTTTATAAATTCAAGGGAATTACATCCTCTGGTCTTGGAACAGATCTGAGGGGAGACACATACATGGTTCCCCCCTCCCACCCCATTTTATAGGAGATAGTCTGGCCAAAATGGTTTACACTGACAATTTCAGACGGATCGTTTACAAGTTCTAAGCCCTAGAAATGGCAGAACAGTATATTAGAGAAATGGTGATGATAGAGGTTAGTATAAGCGAAGCAGTATCACGGGGTATCACTGTTCCTATATAAAATGGGTAAAGAAAGATTTTTTGTATTTATTAGGCTTGCGGGGTTTTTTGGTTTGGTTTGTTGTTTTAAGTAATCCTTGGTTGTTTGTTTTTAAGTAACCTCCACCCCCAACATGGGGCTCGAATTCACAACCCCAAGATCAAGAGTCACAGTCTCTACCAACGGACCCAGCCAGGTGCCCCGGGATTTTTATCAGTTGAAAGAAACAAAAACTCAGCTCAAACCAGCCTACAAATAATAGAGAATTTGTTGGGTCCTGTAGCTGATGTTCAGAAGGTGATTGTGGCTTCAGACCTGGCTGAATCCAGGACTTCAGATGATCTCATCTGAATGGTCTCTCCGCTCTGCTTTCTTCATTATTGGCTTCATCTTATAAGCAAGCTCTCCTCATTAATGGCAGAAATGATCTCCAGCCACTCTGGTTTGTACATCCGACCAGCAATGCAACCCCAGGGGAAAGAGCTACCCATGAGAGCTCCAAAGAAGTCCCAGGCATCACTGTCTCTGCTCTGCAGAGGGTCACATGTCCATAAGGACCCAGGTTAGGATTCCTAAAAGAAAACTGGTGCCATTTGCACAATGGGATGTTAGATAGGTGAAATAGGAGATGTCCTCTGTGCCCTCAGTGCTGGAAGCTCCTAATGAAATCAGCATTTGAACATCAAATGTTTTATTGATTTGTAAGGAACTGTGCTTGGTGCTATATTGGATGAAGAACCTAAGTTTCTTCTGCTCTTAAGGAATTTTTATATTTATTTATTGTTTTTAAGTTAAAAAAAATTTTTTAAGATTTTATTTATTTATTTGAGAGAGAATAAGAGAGAGAGAGAGAGCATGAGCCACGGGAGGGGCAGAAGGAGAGAGAGAAGCAGGCTCCCCACTCAGCGGGGCTTGGTTTGAAGGCAGATGCTCTACTGACTGAGCCACCAGGTGCCTAATTTTTTAGTTTTGTTTTTTTTTTAAAGATTTTTATTTATTTATTCATAGAGATACACAGAGAGAGGCGGAGACACAGGCAGAGGGAGAAGCAGGCTCCATGCAGGGAGCCCGACGCGGAACTCGATCCCAGGTCTCGGGGATCAGGCCCTGGGCTGAAGGCGGCGCCAAACTGCTGAGCCACCCAGGCCGCCCTAATTTTTTAGTTTTAATTAATTTGTTCATTTTAAGTAATCTCTACACCCAATGTGGGGCTCAAACTCAAGGCCCTATAAGATCAGGAGTCACATGCTCTATGGACTGAGCCTGCCAGCCACCCCTGCTCTTAAGGAATTTTTAAGGGCACCCCGGGTGGCTCAGCAGTTTAGCGCCACCTTCAGCCCAGGGTGTGATCCTGGAGACCCAGGATCGAGTCCCACGGCGGGCTGCCTGCATGGAGCCTGCTTCTCCCTCTGCCTGTGTCTCTGCCTCTCTCTTTGTCTCTCATGAATAAATAAATACAATCTTTAAAAAGCGGATACCTGGATGGCTCAGCAGTTTGGCGCCTGCCTTTGGCCCAGGGCGTGATCCTGGAGTCCCGGGATCGAGTCCCACGTTGGGCTCCCGGCATGGAGTCTGCTTCTCCCTCCTCCTGTGACTCTGCCTCTCTCTCTCTCTCTATGTCTATCATAAATAAATAAAATAAATCTTAAAAAAAAATCTTTTAAAAAAAAGGAATTTTTAATTAAGTAGTAGACATTTTTTTTTTAAGATTTTATTTATTTATTCATGACAGACACAAACACACACACACAGGCAGAGACACAGGCAGAAGGAGAAACAGGCTCCATACAGGAAGCCTGATGCAGGACTCGATCCCAGGACTCAGAGATCACGCCCTGGGCCCAAGGCCGACAGTCAACTGCTGAGCTACCCAGGCATCCCTCAAGTAGTAGAAATTAGACATATGTATAAATAGTGACTACTGTCATGTATTGAGGCCCTACTATGGGCCAGTAGGCACTTTGCTAAATGTGTGTTTTGTTTGTTTTAAGATTTATTTATTTATTTTAGAGAGCACAAGTGCTAGCAGGATGAGAGGCAAAGGGAGTGAGAAAAGGAGAGAAGCAGACTTCCTGCTGAGCATGGAGCCCAGTGCAGGGCTCTATCTCATGACCCTAGCACCATGACCCGAGCCAAAAATCAAGAGTTGTACACTCAACTGACTGAGCCACCCAGGTGCCCCTAAATGTTTTATATATATTATCTCTTTGTGGATAATTCTGTGAAAGTCACTTCTATTCTTATGCATACCATTTTATCTATTAAAAAAAATGGAGTTGGGATGTTTATGTAGCCTGCCCAAGGTCATATAGCTAGTGAATAATAGAACGGGAGATGAATCCAGTCAGTTTTGACTCGGTCCAGTGCTATACTTTAGCTTGCACTGACCTATCAAGGTCTTTTCTGCATCTCATTCTTTCCACCCTTTCAAGTCGGACAGCCTGATTCTAAATTCCTGAGAACTATCTGACTTAGCTCATCTTTTCTAGGACATCACAGCTGATGGTTAGTCTGTGGTGTGGCTGCCTTTGTACTGGTGCCCATCCTTCATCCATCCAGTTGGCCCACCAGTAGGAAATCTGTAGGAGAATTACAGTCACTGTTCAGCGACTTCTTCGGGTTTGACCCCTAGGAAGCCCAAAGAAGAGGCATGGCAGCCTCACTGCTCTCTGAGTCTTTGCTCTCTTGAACATCCTTTCCCTTTTTTAAAATATTTTATTTATTTATTCATGAGATACACACAGAGAGAGAGGCAGAGACATAGGCAGAAGGAGAAGCAGGCTCCCCACAAGGAGCCCGATGTGAGACTCGATCCAGCATCCTGGGATCATGCCCTGGGCCAAAGGCAGATGCTCAACCGCTGAGCCAACCAGGTGTCCCCCCTTTTTAAAGATTTTATTTATTCATTCATGAGAGATGCAGAGAGAGAGGCGAGACACAGGCAGAAGGAGAAGGAGGCTCCCTGCAGGGAGCCTGATGCGGGACTCGATCCCAGGACTCTGGGATCACAACCTAAGCCAAAGGTAGACTCTCAGCAACTGAGCCACCCAGGTGCCGCTGAACCTCCCTTCTATCTCCCCATCACTACCACTTAAGTTCAGACTGTCACCATCTCTCCTGCCTACACATTCTTCCTGTCTCTAATGTCACCCCTGTTGACAGAGTGAAGAGTACTTTTATACATCATTTCTTTGAAGTCTTTCAGTGGTTTCTCATAGCCTTCAGGATAAACTCCTTACATAAGACTTCTCATGCCTGCCCCTTGTTTGCTTCTCTAGCCTTGTATCCAGACATTCCTTCCTTTGAATCCTTCAAATCAGCCTTTTTCTGAACCACTCAAGAGTTCCCTGAATTCATTGTTTATCCTCTTACTTCTGGATTTTGAATGTGCTGGTTCATTTGCCTAAAGCCCTAATGCTAATACCTCACCCTACATCCATCCCCAACACCTAGCTACTCTTGCTTGTCCTGTTGATGACCCCTAATCTGTAAAACTTCTCAAATCACCCTCTCTTTTCAGCCTGGGTTAGGTGTCCCACATCTTTTGCACTCATAATGCCAAGTGTAGGCATTTGTCATTTCATGTGTTTTTAAAGATTTTATTTATTCATTTGACAGAGCACATGCAAGGGGAGCGGTGGGCAGAGGGAGAGGGAGAAGCAGACTCCCCAGCTGAGCAGGGAGCCCCATACAGGGCTTAATCCCAGGCCCCTGGGAATCATGATCTGAGCCGAAGGCAGATGCTTAACTAACTGAGCCACCGAAATACTTACCATTTCATATTTTATTTTATTTTTAAAAAATATTTATTTATTCATGAGAGAGACAGAGAGAAAGGCAGAGACACAGGCAGAGGGAGAAGCAGGCTCCATGCAGGGAGCCCGACGTGGGACTCGATCCCGGGACTCCAGATTCATGCCCTGGGCCAATGGCACATGCCAAACCGCTGAGCCACCTAGGGATCCCTATTTCATATTTTAAATGTATGCTTATGTAATATTTTCCCCCATTAGAATTTTCTTTTCTTTTTTAAGATTTTTATTCATTCATGAGAGACACACAGAGAGAGAGAGGCAGAGACCCAGGCAGAGGGAGAAGCAGGCTCCATGCAGGGAGCCTGATGTGGAACTAGATCCTGGAACTCCGGGATCACGCCCTGAGCCAAAGGCAGACACTAAACCACTGAGCCACTCAGGTGTCTCTAGAATTTTCTTGAATCAGATTTTTCTTCCCAAATGACTGGCACATAGTATGCTCTCAGTAAGTAATTGTTGAGCAAATGAATGGATCTTGGCAGTAAGTTCAAGTTGGCACATACTTGTAGGTTTCTTCTAAGCTGGCTTCTTTTTCTTCTTGCTCCTTCCAGGACCTGGGTTTCAGTGATGAGACATGGGGTATGATGTAACCCGTTTCCAGGGGGATGTTGACGAAGACCTTATCTGTCCTATTTGCAGTGGAGTCTTGGAGGAGCCAGTCCAGGTGAGTCGGTCTGATGGCAGTTTTGGTGGGGGCAATAGATGACCGTGGATCTAGGAGAAAATATTCATAGGTAATAGGACAAACAGGGAAGTCACTGTGATTTGCCACCCGCCCCCCACCCCCACCCCACGACAACACACATACATAGAATATAGGTTTGGTGCAGAGGATCAATGGTGGCTACAAAAGGAATAGGGCTTTCCAGAGTCTGTCTAGAGGTGGATACCACAGAAGTCTAGTGCCTCAGATTTTCTTCTAGGGTTGCCCTGAGATTTTTTTCTGCTGTAAAACAGTCACCTTTTCTCTGTCTTCTGGCAGTAGCTCAGGAACTTCCTTTCCTCTGCAGGGGCTTTGACTAGCTTCCATCTACCTAGCTATGATTGAACTTCTGGACTTTCCTGATAAGTTCTGAATTTTGATGATGTAATGTTTCAGTTAGCCAGTCTGCCTGCAGTCCTTTTCAGCCTGCCTACTAACTAACAAACAGGAAGTGGGAAGTGTATATATTTTCTTCCTGGGATTTATTAGAAAAAACAGTTTTTGATGCAGCCTTGTACTCTGCATTTTGATATGAAAGCTGCCACCTTCAATTGGTCATTTCTCTGCAAGCCCTGCCAGACGAGAGTCAGTTGTATCTTCCTGGGGGCAAGTATGAGGAGAAACTCATGATTAACAGGCAAGTATAATGAGTGAGATAAATTCTTAACAGTAGTATTTATGGACATCATCCTGCATGGTTCTTACTGCCTGCCCTCTGTAAATACCTATTAATCCTCTGCCACTCCTGGCTAGCTAGACCTAATCACATTTTCTAAACTAGGACAGTAGTCAGTGAGGTCTCATGGCCCTTCCCCCACTCACTGCTTATACAACTCCCAGGGGCTCCTCCTGATTCCGTAAGTTTGTTCTTTTTTTTTTTTTTTTTTTTTTTTAATTTTTATTTATTTATGATAGTCACACACAGAGAGAGAGAGAGGCAGAGACACAGGCAGAGGGAGAAGCAGGCTCCATGCACCGGGAGCCCGACGTGGGATTCGATCCTGGGTTTCCAGGATCGTGCCCTGGGCCAAAGGCAGGCGCTAAACCGCTGCGCCACCCAGGGATCCCCGTAAGTTTGTTCTTACTCTAGTTTTCAGCCACCCAAAGGAACACAGATGCTTCAACTGATTGAAAATCAGACTGCATTCTAGTGGCAGCTAGTCCTGGACCTGTCCCCTGTCTAGGCCTTTGTAGCCTACTGCCATAAGAAGCAGATGTGCTGGGTGTAGAACCAAGCTATTCTGGTGGTGTCAAGAGGTTATGGGGTGTGTCAGTTCCTTCCCTTCCATGGCACTGTCATTTGAGGTGAGTCATGTGTGGAGATGTCAGTGTTGGCTTGTGACATTCTAAGTCAGGAGCCGCCCCCCCACCTCTGCCTTCTGAGGAGCAGGTCAAGCAGATCTCAGGATGCCAGGTTACCAGACACATATCCAAGGGTAGAAGGCACCTGCTAGGAATGCTGATTTCTCTACATCATTTTTTTTTTATTTTAAGTAATACCTACACCCAGTGTGGGGCTCACACTCACAACCCTGAGAATCAAGAGTTGCACACTCTGACTGAGCCAGCCAGGCCCCCCTACAGCATATTTATTTAATTTTTGAATAGGTGATAAATTCATAGGGTTCAGAAATCAACCAGTATAAAAAGACATACAGTGAGAACTCTTACTCCATCCTTGTCCCAATCCATGTAATCCCCTCTCCCCCATAGTTAACTCTTTGTATTAGTTTGTCCAGCTTGCACGGAACATAGCACATTCTGTATATTTTTGCAGGGGTGGCAGGATTGGATAGGCTGGTCATGAGAAGAGGTAACAGTTGGGATGAGATCTGAATAAGGGGACATTCATGCTGAGATTTAGAGAAAGAGCATTTCAGGCAAAGAGGAGCGGCAAAAGCGAAGATCCTGAGGCAGGAGTGAGTTGGGTGTAAACAAAGAACAGAAAGGAGGCCCGACTAGCTTGAACACAGTGCTGGCAGCGAGGTGTGAGGTGAGGAGAGGTCAGAGGCACAGGGCCACATCCAGCAGAAGTTTATAGGTCCTGAGTAGGAGTTTGGATTTATTTTAAGTATAGTGGGAAGCCATTGTAAAGTTTTAAGCAGAGGAGTGATATGATCTAGTTTACATTTTGAAGTGATCACTTTGGCTGATGAAGGTAAATGAATTATAAAGGGGCGGAGTAAAAGTAGGGAAGCCAGTTAGAAGACATATTTAGTAATATAGATGAGAGATGACATCTTGATCTGGGTTAGTGGCAGGACAGATGGGGAAAGTAGACAAGTTTGTGGTTTCTTTCTTTATTTAGAGATAGGGTCTATAAAGATTTTGAAAAGACTCCAATTTGTCTTTGAGTGAAAAATAAAAAACCTACTGACAATTGGATTAGTGACATTGAGAATGACTTTTTTTTTTTAAGACTACTTATTTGAGAGAGAGAGAGAGCGCGCGCCCGAAAGCACATGTGCGCATACCAGCGGGGGTGGGAAGGTGGGGGGAGAGGGAGAAGGAGACTCCCCACTAAGCAGGGAGCCAGACAGAGCTCGATTCCAGGACCCCCAGATCATGACCTGAGCCAAAGGCAGACACTTAACTGACTGAGCCCCCCAGGCACGCTGAGGATGACTTCTTCCCTTAGGAAGCCTTTCTGTTTCAGTCTTTGGTGTCTATGAGCATCTCAGAAGCAGAACCTGTCTTTTGTATTTTAAGCACCTAGAAGAGTGTTTGGGACATAATTAGCACGCCATTCATTCATCAACAACTACTGAGTGCCTACTGTGTTTGTCCTATGCCAGAAGCCAGATAGTGTCTCCATAGATGCTAGGGAATCCTCTCAGTTTGAGGGATTAACTTCAGAGGTTATCTGAGTTATCAAGGAAGTAAGCTGAAATATGATCTTTATGAAACTGAAAAGAATGTGATTCTCTAAGAAAATGGCCCTGTTTGGGAGGATAGGCCTTGCCAGTGGGATTCAGGGCAATGCCTCATGTCAACCCTCATAAAATAGGAACTTGGGCCCATACAGAGAGGACTCAACCTCTCACCAGGAGTTCCAGGCTTTTGTTTTGTTTGGCTTTGCTTTCTTACTTGCATTTTTGCCAGTAAATATATTCCCTGTGTCCTCTGTACTCCTCCTTTAAGGCCCGTATCAAATTCTGTCCTCTCCCTAAATACCTGCCCTGATTGACCTATCCTAGAAAGATCTCATCCTCCTTTGGACTTCTTTGCCAGTTATTGTGTATGCAATCCAATTGGCAATTAATAATCAACCACCTTATGTCATCTCTCCTATTGTCCTAGAATATTATTTGTGCCCCTTATTATGTTAGTTTTTACTTGTCTTATGTCACAATCCATTTGGAATCTAGAGCACAGGAAACCTTTCTGAAGCCTCTCTCTGCACAGTGTCTTGCCCATAGTGCATCTTTACTTTGCTGTGACCCCAGAGACCTCTGGTCCTGGAAGCTGCTCAGAGGCTTGAGTGGCTTTGTGAAGTTATCATATTCAGGCTCTTAGCTCCTGCTAATTCTCTTGTGCCCCTTTTGCCCTGCTCTTCCTTCTAGGCACCTCATTGTGAGCATGCTTTCTGCAATGCCTGCATCACCCAGTGGTTCTCGCAGCAGCAGACGTGTCCAGTGGACCGGAGCGTTGTGACGGTCGCCCACTTGCGCCCAGTACCTCGGATCATGCGGAACATGTTGTCAAAGCTGCAGATTGCCTGCGACAACGCTGTGTTTGGCTGTAGTGCTGTTGTCCGGCTTGACAACCTCATGTCTCACCTCAGCGACTGTGAGCACAACCCCAAACGGCCTGTGACCTGTGAGCAGGGCTGCGGGTGAGATTACTTCCCTTCCTCTGCCCTGCACAGATGAGGGCCTTCTGGTTGATGACCACCCTTCCCGCACCCACACTCCCTGTCCCCAGTCCCCCATCTCCAGAGCCCCTGCTCACCAGCTCGGGAGCTCTCCGAGCGTGAATGTATGCAATGAGCGTCCTTGGCCTCCCTGGCTCCCCGCCCTAAGATCTGACTTCGGTGATGCTTTTTCAACTAGGATCTTTTTGCTCTTGTTTGAATGAAAGAGAGGAGGAAGCAGGTCCCAATCTGCGTGCTAGAACTAAGGGATGACTCCCTCTGTTCTTCCCCGTCAGCCCAGTACTCCTTTTTCTTTGTCACTATGACTGCTCTAATTTCGAGGCTTCTCATAGTTCCTTGCGCCTTGTTATTTTCTTTCTTTGGACTGTGAAATATTTGATTAAATGCTGCTGTCTAGCTAGGGCTGTGAATCTAGGGCTGCTCAGAAGGAATGGGTACATAGGCAGAATCTGTAGGAAGAAAGGAGAGCTGTGTGGCAGATAAAACACTCTTAGAAAGTGCAAGAGGCCCAGAGAAGGTAGAGAGCAAAGGAGCATGGGGGGCGGGGGCACGGGCGGGGCTGCTGGGGAGAAGGAAGTGAAGGGAATAAATAAGAGGGAGGCCTGAATGTTAGACACCTGGGCTAGGAGAAAAGCCTGTCGGCATCTCCTGCCTTCGCCCACGTGACCCATTGAATGCCCCTGTTCTGCTTTCCTCCCCACTCCGGGTGGCAGCCTGGAGATGCCCAAAGATGAGCTGCCAAACCACAACTGCATTAAGCACCTGCGCTCCGTGGTACAGCAGCAGCAGACACGCATCGCTGAGCTGGAGAAGACCTCAGCTGAGCACAAGCACCAGCTGGCGGAGCAGGTAGGGCCCAGAGATCATTGAGAGAACCTGCCTCTCATGTGCAGGTAACTGTGGACAACTGTGTGTGTGTGTGTATGTGTGTGTGTGTGTGTGTGTGTGTGTGTACATGCCACGTGTGTGTGCAGATGACGGGGTAAGAAGCACCCGTGTGAGCAGGTGGGTCTGTGCCTGTGCTCGTGTGTCTGTGTGAACAGATGCTCCGCCTGTGGCTTGGTTGGGAATCGGATGGGAGCTCTTCTCCTTCTCCATCCCGTCAATGTTACTCATTCACCTAACATTTATTAAATGCCCCCTCTAAGAAGGTCCCCGCCAAGCACTCGGGTTACACTAGGAATGAGACAGTCCCATCCCTGTCTTTGTAAAGCTTACAGGTCTGGTTGTTCCTCGCATCTCTCAGCTGTCCTCATTCTAAGACACACTTTCGTCTTCCATTTGTTGTCTACCCTAACCGTCCTCTCTGATTCTCCTTCCCACCCACAGAAGCGAGATATCCAGCTGTTAAAGGCATACATGCGTGCAATCCGCAGTGTCAACCCCAACCTTCAGAACCTGGAGGAGACCATTGAATACAATGAGATCCTAGAGTGAGTGTCACTCAGGACATGGAGTCACTTGCTCCACGTCCTGGCACTGAGCCCTGAAAGGAGGAAGAGCCGGGGAGTGGCAGAAGGAGGGTAGTAAGAGGGCTGGGCTGGGGCCACGGCGTTTCAGATAATTGGGATGAAGGACAGGAAGAGAACTTTCAGCACCACTATAGGATCTTAAATTCTTTTGGGTGGATTGAAGGGAAAGCTTACCCAAGGATTCAATTCATCTGGACTTAAGTGAGTATGCACACGTACAAAGCCATGTTAAAGGCTGTGGGGAAAAAAAAGGCTGTGGAGTGCTGGGAGGGCCAAGAAGAAGGAAATACTGTCCTTATTGTCAGGTAGCTTACAACCCAGAGGAGTGAGTGAGTGCAAATCCAGGAGAGTGATCTAAAATGCAGCATAAACAAGCAAAGTCTAAAATCTGTTTCAGTGCTGGGGTTGTGTACGATTCACAGACTAAATTCTTAGTGTGAATCAGTATATTATATAATGCAAATGGTGCTGTGTGGGACACAGTATACAGGAATAATTGCTTCATCCGATAAACATTTACTGAGCACTTAGTACATGCCAGGCACGTATGTTCTATGTATTGGGGTTTCTAAGAAAGATGACAGGAACTCTTCACTTGTAGAGTTTAATCTGCTGAGTGACATGTTGGGACTCCTAGGGGACCAGCTAGAAAGATGTGGAGTTTCTGAACCAGTGATGGAAAAAGGAAAATGGAAGGTCAGGGTTGAGCTGAGCGCAGAGCAGGAGAAAAAGCCAATGCAGAGAAGGGGAATGAGCTGGAATGACCACCTCTAATCCCCTCCACACAGGTGGGTGAACTCCCTGCAGCCAGCCAGAGTGACCCGCTGGGGAGGGATGATCTCAACCCCAGATGCTGTACTCCAGGCTGTAATCAAGCGCTCCCTGGTGGAGAGTGGCTGTCCTGCCTCTATTGTCAACGAGCTGATTGAAAATGCCCACGAGCGTAGCTGGCCCCAGGGTCTGGCCACCCTAGAGACCAGACAGATGAACCGGCGCTACTATGAGAACTACGTGGCCAAGCGTATCCCTGGCAAGCAGGCTGTTGTCGTGATGGCCTGTGAGAACCAGCACATGGGTGATGACATGGTGCAGGAACCAGGGCTTGTCATGATATTTGCGCACGGCGTGGAAGAGATATAGGAGATCTCGACGGGCTAGCAGGAAGAGATGGCAATCAGAAAACCCATCACTCCAGCAGCTGGTCCCTGAGTCCTCCCTACTATTCATAGTACCGTGGCTTACACATGGGCCACACGTTTCCCTACTCTTCTGGCACTGAAGGGCCCAGGGCACTTTGCTCAACCTTTCAGGTGGGAAACCCAGATTCCTTCCTTTTGCCTGATTTCTTCCCCTAAGATGTCTGTAAATTTTCAGTCAGTTTGGGAAAGTCCCCACCTCTATATCTGTTTTCCTGCCTAGGGTCCCTGGTTCTAGATATTTTTAGAAAGCACAAAGAATTCATTTTCTCTAGAGGATCAGGGTGGAGTGAGGAATATCTAATCGTTCCCCCTCCTCCAAAACCAGGGAATCGGAGCAGGCAGGCTGGTTGACACTAAACAGCATGAGAGGGCAGCTCTGGGGAGCAGACATCCTGAAGAAATGGTAGGGATGGAATCAAAAACCCTAGAAATTAGCAATGAGGCCAGTAACTGGCCCCCTTAGGGGAAGACTGGACCTCTGTGCCAAGCAATATCCTGTCCGGCCCACCTTACAGGTGTAGGCTCCTGCTGGTTCTGCAGGTGTGCAGGTTGGGATGCTGAAAATTTCTAGGTGACTCTTCTTTCCTACATTTTTTCATAACTAGGGAATGACAGGGTTGGGGGTAGGGGATTAGTCTGTTGGGGTGGATGTGCTCAGCAAGAAGCAGCTCTCTGGCTTTTGCTGAAATCAGGTAGGCACTGCCTCTGGCATGGGCTGTAATAGTTCATAGACCCTCTCCAGCCCTGTGATTGTAACTAGTTATTTTGATAATTTCCTTTGGCCATTGTTGTTTGTATTTCCTTCCTTTCCTTCCTTCCCACCTTTTTTTTTTTTTTTTTTTTTTAGAATGGCCTGGTTATAGCTACCCCACTTTTCCAGCCCGGCCACATTGTTGGCAATCTAATTTATTTACTTTTTTTTTAAGAAAGGAAAAAGAAAAAAAAATTAACAAAGCTGAAAACTTTCTTTTTGATGTTCCTATTGTGGGGATTCTGGATAGGGTGGGACAGGGATGGGATCTGTTTTATATTTTTCCTTTTCAGCACAACCTTTGGCTTTAATATAGGAAGGGCCAAGGGAGTCCTCGGCTGAACCTTTGTCTGCCCCAACCCTCCATAAGCCTGTCTGAGAGGCGCTTCCTCTCTTCAGTGATGGCTGTGACAGTCCATCAATGCCTGTGCCCTCTGGAGAACTTTGCTCCCACCTCTTCCATGAGTCTCCTTGTCAAACTTTGTATTGATAGAGTATTAATTTTGAAGACTCTTCCATCCCCCAACCCTCAGTTTCCTTGGAGATACATAGTTGGATTCTAAGCTTCACGAGCCACAATGGGAGAGATGTGTCTCTGAGTACAGGCAGTGCTCTGGTCTCACCCATGCCCTCTAGGGACTTCAGCGCCATTTGAGGCTACCCGGGCATTCCTCAGTCTCTAGGGTGGCTGATAGAGTGAGAGAAAACAGGGGAGGGATGGAGAGGAGGTGATTGATTGTTTTAATAGGCAGGTCGGAGTGGGGTTGACGAGATATGGCCATATAACGGCTTCTTCTCTCTTTTGGAGTTTTATTCCAGGTCAGCTTGCTGTAGGTCTGGGGAGATGGGTCATGGCTCCACTGGGAATGGGGTGGAGGAGTACAGCTTGAAGGGAGTAGGGAACAGTCCTGAGTTCAGCTCCAGGACATTGTGCTCAGGAACTTGAAAACGCTGCTATACTTAGTCTGGTTACTACATCTCTTCCACTCCCCTCTGCCCCCGCCTGCCTTACCAAGGCCCTCCTGTTGTCACCCTCAGACAGAGCCAGGAAGCTCATTTAAGGCTTCCCTCCCCGTCGCACTAGCGTCTCTGTGGGTTGCTGGTGGTGTTATACGTGCTGTTCCACAGTGTTGACTGCACTAATAATAAACCTTTTACTCAACTCTCAATTCTTAATCCAACATCACTCCCTTTCTTGTGAAGCTTTCTCCTCTGCTTTGGCTTTTCTTTCACCTTGATTCCCCTTATTTCTTGCTTTATAACCTGCCCTTGTCTTAGAACTAACTGCTGTTCTAAGAGGATGTCTGTCTGGGAGCATACCCCCCACTTTTTTGCCCTTTATGACCTCCTCCTACCTTCCCTCCTATCTCCTGTTCTGTAGCAGCCAACACATTTTCTCCAGTGATCTCAACTGCATTCTTTCCACAGTTTGCCTTTGCCCCAAATTCCATGTCATCCCTAAGTGCTCCTGGAGTTTTAGGACAGTTTCGACAGAGGATATGCCTGCACCCTTCTCCCTTGTCCCACAAGCACCTTTTGCTTTGGAATCCAAGATTCCATCACCAAACATGAGGAAGGGAGCCTGAGGTGACTGTACTGCTGTGGTTGTCAAATCTCAACAAAGCCTTACATAAGCATTTGCTATCACCTCCTCCCAGTCATGAGAAAAAAGAAATCTTTTCCCCTCGTAGTGTATTTCAAATTTGTTGAGCATTTATGATGTATTTAATGTAAATCCTTTAGCACTCTGGATACTCTACTGGGGCTAAAAAGCAAAAGAGCACAAGGACATCCCTGCACCTACTGAGTCCATTATACTTGCATGTACACAAGGTCTGATTATAAAATACATCACTAAGAGGCAACATGTATAGTATCTATTATCTAGAGATACCAGGAGTGTTCTTTTTTTCCCTGAAGCTCTTTCAAAATTACTTTCAGAACCTGCTGCTGATTCTTTAATGGCGCCAAATCATTCTTTTGGGGTAGATTTGGTTTTGGGAAACAATATTCATTGAAAATTCTGCAAGGAACTCAAGTGGACATGGGTGTCTTATAGCACAGTGGCACCTAAAATGTAATAAATGTGGTAAGTAGATCTACAAGCAACGTGAGCAGAGGGAAGATGAAGGCACGGAATTTTTTTTTTTTTTTTTTTTTTTAAGATTTTTATTTATTTGACAGAACAAGCAGGGGTAGCAGCAGGCAGAGGGAGAAGGAGAAGTAGACTTGCTGTTGAGCAAGGAGTCTGCTGCAGGGCGTGATCCAAGGACCCTGGCCAGGATCATGACCTGAGCTGAAGGCAGACACTTAACCGACTGAGTCACCCAGGCGCCCCTCTGATGGGTACCAGGAAAGACTTGTTTAGGAGAAGTATTTATTCTAGATCAGAGGTTGGCAAACTAGGGCTTGCATCCTGATGCCTGCTTTTGTAAAAATGTTTTATTGGAACACAGCCATGCCCATTTGCTTATGCATTGTCTGTGGCTGCTTTTAGATTACAACAGCAGAGCTCAGTAGTTCCACAGAACTATGACCCACAAGGCCTAAAATATTTGCTATTTGGCTCTGTAGAAAGTTTGACAACCCATTTTAGGTCAGGAGAAAGGGTGGGGAAGTATGAAGATTGGTTTTGATTTTTTAGTTTGAAGAACCAGAACATTTTTCTACATGGTTAACATTAAATGCTTAAAATTAGCCTATATTCACATTTCTCCAGTTGTCTCAAGAAAAGCTAATTTTTGTCCAGTCTTGGATCCAATCCAGGAAGCATGCATTATACCAGGTTATGTTAACTATCTTTTATACTCTTTTTAAAAAGAATTTATTTACTAATATAAATTCGGGGGTGGGGGGAGAGTGCCAAGGAGACTCCCATGCTAAGCATGGAGCCTGATGTGGGGCTCCATCTAGGACCCTGAGAACACAGCCTGAGCTGAAATCCCGTAGTCTGATCCTTCACCAACTGAGCCAGCCAGGCGCCCCATATAAACTCTTAATCTAAATTCCGGGAACAACTGTTTTTGTGACAGTCTTTTGTTGAAGAGATTGAGCCAATTGTCCTGAGAATGGTCTTTTGGATTTGATTGATTGCTTCTTCACAGTGCTCCTTAACTTCCTCTACCCCTATTTTTACTAAACAGAATTAGATCTAGAGTTTGAGAGATTCTAGTTGAGCAGTTCTGAGGATAGAAGACATCACAGGAGGGACGCCTGGGTAGCTCAGTGGTTGAGCGTCTGCCTTTGGCTCAAGCCGTGACCCCGGAGTCCTGGGATCGAGTCCCACATCAAGCTCCCTGCATGGAGCCTGCTTCTCCCTCTGCCTGTGTCTCTGCCTCTCTCTGTGTCTCTCATGAATAAATGAATAAAATCTTTAAAAAAAAAAGACATCACAGGAGAGATGTTCTGAATGTTGTGTAACATCAGGAGATAGGCCCAGTTGTCCAACCATTAGCCTGATTTCTTCATTTACACTTGGATTGTTGAGAGTTGGGTTTTTGTTTTTGTTTTTTTTTCTTTCAAAGCTGGCTAGCTTCCCTGAGAAGGGGGCAGCTGGCAGTATAGCTCAGGTAGGTTGCTGCCGTACAAGAACAGGGGCCTCATGTTGTCGAATCTTATTTTTCAAGAACCATTGGCCATCGTAGTATTTAGTGTTTATGCTAAATATCACAAATTTTAAATGTTGGCTCAATTAAAAAAAAAGTAATTGTGGCCTCCAAAAAAATCTAGGGTCCATAGTTTGCAACTCTGCTTTATTTATTTGTTTGCTTGTTTATTTATGAGAGACACACAGGTAGAGGCAGAGACACAGGCAGAAGGAAAGGTAGGCTCCCCGCAAGAAGGCCGATGCGGGACTTGATCCCCGAACCCCTGAGCTGAAGGCAGACGCTCAACCGCTGAGCCACCCAGGCATCCTGTAACCTCTGCTTTAGGTTGAGATCATAGCATGAATAAAAACAAATGGAAGTGAAGGATATGTTGAAAAAAGAAGAAACTATTGGCATCTGGAGCAAAGAGTATGTTGAAGGAAATAATAGAAGATAAGACTAGGAAATTGCTATTTTGGGGCCAATTCTTGGGAGGCTTTGAATACATGGCAAGGAATTTGGGCTTTAATTTCACAGGTAAGTTTTTGACAAGAGGAGTAACTTCCAGCTCATGATTCTGGTGGCAATGGGAAGACAGTGAAAAATTGAAAATTTGGTGACTATTAAATAAGCTTTGCAGTAATTCATGCAGGAGGTTTAAAGCTTTGAAAGAACGGGAAAGAGGACGAGAGACCTTAGGGAAGAAAACTGACAGGCCTTATTACTGACTAGATTCATTCAGCCAACATTTATAGTACACCTGTCATGTGTCACATGTGGCGTGGTGTTAGGCATTTGAGATACTCAAATAATTGAAGAACAAGTCCTTAAGGGAATTTGCAGTTTAGGTGACATATGCTGGAACACAGAATGAGAAATCCAAAATAATTCATTGCTAATAAGGATTAATTATAGTGGGGCAATGAGGAGGAAAGGGGTCACCTACTACTAATGATGAGATGTTTCTCTGGAGAATCACTGAACTGAGTTCTGAACAGGATCAGATACTGGCAGTGAGGAAAAGGAGTTGAGCATTTATTGTGAGTCCAGCACAATTGTAAGTATCAAACATTTCAATTTACCAACAGTTTTATTAAAACGCACCTTTGAAATTTTTTTAAAAAGGCACTATTGCTATCTCCATTTTCTGTGTGGGGAAATAAAATTCACATGGGTAATAATCAGAACTGGGATTTGAATCCAGAATAATTTCAGAGCCTGAGTTCTCCCAGGCGTCCCATAACCACTGCACATAACAAGGGGCACATAACCAAAGATGAATCACAGATAAAGACTTTGATTTTTTGCTGGTAATGAAAGGTTAGGTCATTCTCAACCTGAAAAGGGAGGAGGAGAGGATGAGGAAGTTTCAGGGTGAAGAAATGAGCTCGTGGGGGACTTCAGGGTGAAAATGCTTCCACCCAAAGGTATTTAGCCAGTAAATGAAAATGTGAGTCTGGAGCTTCAGAGCAGGAAGTTAGGGTTAAAAATATGGCTGTGGGAGTTATCTGCCCAGAAGTGATCAAGAAATTCTAGGAATGTATCATAAATGGAAAAAAAAAAGGGGGGGGGAATCCCTGGGTGGCGCAGCGGTTTGGTGCCTGCCTTTGGCCCAGGGCGCGATCCTGGAGACCTGGGATCGAATCCCATGTCGGGCTCCCGGTACATGGAGCCTGCTTCTCCCTCTGCCTGTGTCTCTGCCTCTCTCTCTCTCTCTGTGTGACTATCATAAATGAAAAAAAAAAAAAAAAATTCTAGGAATGAATACAAACACTAATAAAAGAGGACAGGAGAAAGGCTAAGAATGGGACCTTGGGGAATTCCAGAAGTAATCTGGAAAAGAGATGCATGATACAGTTGGCGAATGCCTCAGCTTTTTAAAAAATAATTCGGAAGGAATTTTTTTTAGTATGATAATAGGATTGTGTGTGTGTGTGTGTTTTGAGTACAGTTGACAAGTAATGAATCATTTAAATATAGCTCATAAACTAGCTGTGAAGGAGTTCCAGAAATGTTTTGTGCAATAACCACATTCCTGAGATAAGTGTAGGTTGAGATCATTTCAGTTGAAGTCCTCTAATGATTTGCTTTGCTGGATAAACTACAGAGATCCAGGCCTCTTAACATTTGGAACAAGTCAGCAACTTGGGACCGTAAGTTCTTGTGTATCAGATGTCCCCACGTTAGCTTTTTGATCACATAAGGGCAATTTTGGTTCAGATATAAGAATTTGTCACTGAAAAGATTAGTATGGAGTGGCATTAGCTCCTTAGTTATAAGGTGAAAGAGCTGCAAGAGAGAAAGAATTAGGCTGTCACACAAAGATGCTCAGCCTGAATAGATTGGGGGTATCTTGCTGGAAAGAAGGATTTTTAAAAATGGGTGATTTAGGCAGGGTGTATTGAACCGAAGAGCAAGGGTGTGATCAGATGGGGCGCTGTAGTCCCTGGGCAGGGGAAGATGACAGCAGTGTTGTGGAGCTCTGAGAGTGGTGAAACTGGGGCACCTGGAAGGCCAATGTAGCAAAATACATGCTGTGGTAGAAGAATCAATGATTGATGGATGTCAGGCAGGGGAAAAAGGAAGATGCCAGAATCTTCAGGTTGGAAAGTAGATGGAATTGTGAGAATAGTATTAACAGAAATGGGAAAAGTCAAGGATGTCATTTTAGAAAAGAAGTTTTGTTTGCATTTTAGGTGATATAGCTAGCTGGAGGTATGGGTTCAAAGTCTGGCTTGGGATTTTTGTCTTGGGGGGAGGGAAAAAGAATGAAGCTTTTGGCAGAATTCCACAGGAGGAGGAAGACAACAAATGAGACGGAGAAACAATGTTCTAAGAGAAATAGGAGAGTACAAGATCTCAGAAGTCCAATAAGAAATTAGTGGTTCCGGGATCCCTGGGTGGCGCAGCGGTTTGGCGCCTACCTTTGGCCCAGGGCGTGATCTTGGAGACTCAGGATCGAATCCCATGTCGGGCTCCCGGTGCATGGAGCCTGCTTCTCCCTCTGCCTATGTCTCTGCCTCTCTCTCTCTCTCACTGTGTGCCTATCATAAATAAAAAAAAAAAAAAAAAAAAAAAAAAAAAAAAAATTAGTGGTTCCAAACACAGCAAAGGTTTTAAAATGCAACAGGTTATTAAGATAGTGTGAAGCTGGAGGCAGAGTATACATTCTATTTCAAAAAATAGAAGTAGGAGCTCCTGACTGGCTCAGTGGAGCATGGGACTTTTGATCTTGGGGTTGTAAATTTGAGTCCCAAATTGAGCTTAGAGATTACTTGAAATCTAAAGAAAAGAAAAAGAAGTAGAAAATACGATCATTTGAATTCTCAAGTGAGGGTAGGTTCTGATTTAATGGATTGATCCAGTAGGATACAATTTGAGTTTGTTACGCAAGTTTTTTGTTTTTTTTTTTTTTAAGATTTATTCATGAGAGACAGAGAGAGGGAGAGGCAGGCTCCATGCAGGGAGCCCCACGTGGGACTCGATCTCGGGTCTCCAGGATCACGCCCCGGGCTAAAGGCGGCGCTAAACCCTGGACCACCAGGGCTGCCCTTATGCAAGGATGTTAATGGAAGTTTCCTTAGGAGGTTGAAATGAGTGGGATTACAAGCCTACGTGGAGAAGGTAGCTTTAAGGCAGATGAGCAAAGTCAAATCCTGAGCCAGAAACTAAAGAATGCGTGGGGGCACCTGATCAGGGAAGGAAGGGAACAAGGTGAAGAGGAAAGGGGTAGGAACTGGGGAGTTCAGGTGGGCTGTGGGGATGGCAGGAATTTGAAACTAACTACGGCAGTTACAAGGGAAGCGTCTGAGTGAAAGGCAGGACCTCCAAGGACCAAACCACCTCTGCCAGCTTCCCGTCCAGGTCCTCCATTTTGTAAGCCCCGGTGCCGCCTCCCCTTCACAGCACGGTTGCTGGTTGCCCTCTGCTGGTCAATGTTGGTCTTGCCTCTCCAGACATTTAAATCTGAGCATGCGCAAAATGGCACTTGGTAGGAAACCGTACGGAGCCTCCTGGAGTCTGTTCGTTCAGTACGCATTTGATCGTATTTGCGAATAAAGGCCTAGCAAAGGGAATACGAGCAAAAACAAAATACACAGTCCTGACTCTCAGCATATAGCCCAGTCTGAGTGAAGGCTTAAATAAATGTATATATAACTGCTCTTAAAAAAAACACATTTACTCAACAAAGTTTTGTTTTTGTTTTGTTTTTTTAATTGAGCGTCTTATATGTGCCAAGAGTTGATATTCCACTGGGGAAGAAAGAGTTCACAATAGATGATTAGGATATGGTGGGTGACAAGTGATCAAAGACTTCCTAGGAAAACAGACATTGATGTGTGGATTGGAGGCTGAGTAGAAGGTGAGGATGAGAAAGATTGTTTCAGGCAGAGAACAGCATGAACACAGACAAATCCTATACCAGGAACTAAAAGAATGCCAGTGGATGGAAAGTCGTGAGTAGGGAAGAATGGCGCGTGGAAAGGGACCAGGTCATGAAACAAAGCAGCCATGGGAAGATTCAAGTTCTCCGGCTACAACTGGATGCCCTAGTGCAGCTTTACATACATTAACTCATGTGGTTTCACTACTTTCCTAATGACTCCAGCAAGTGATCAGTCTAGCCTGCACTCACCCTGAGAAAAGTGAACAGATTTAAGACCTATTTAAGAAGCAGAATACGGATGCCTGGGTGGCTCAGTTAAGCGTCTGCCTTCAGCTGAGGTCGTGATTTCCGGTACTTGGGATGGAGCCCCCTGTGTTGAGCTCCCTGCTCCATGGGGAGTCTGCTTCTCCCTTTCCCTCTCCCTCTGTGATCTCCCCCACTCTTGCTCTCCAATAAATAAAGTCTTAAAATACTTTTTAAATTAGTTCTTGCAGGGCAGCCCCTGGTAGCGCAGCGGTTTAGCGCCGCCTGCAGTCCAGGGCGTGATCTTGGGGTCCTAGGATCGAGTCCCACGTCCGGCTCTGCATGGAGCCTGCTTCTCCCTCTGCCTGTGTCTCTATGAATAAATAAATAAAATCTTTAAAATAAAATAAATTAGTTCTTGCAGCGGTGTGTCAAAGGAGATGTCTTGCATGCGACCTAGTCCATGGTGGCGGTAGAATGATGGGTTCCAGCTGAAGTAATCAAGAGCCTTAAGAGGAAGGATAAAAAGATGTGCAGGATGGGAAGTGATAGATGATGGAGGTGCTGGGGTGGGAAGGAGACAGTGGTGAGGATGATCTCAGGGTAAGAAAGTGGGAAACTGCAAGGTACAGATGCATAGAAAGCTCTTGAACTACTCAAGTAAATGTGAATTACTCTTGAGCTCCCTGATCCTTCTTGGAGAAGATGATGCTGTGCAAGAAATGAAACACCAAAAGAACATCCCCAACAAGTATCATTCCCCTCTAACCTCTAACCGGGGGAGAACAGGAGGGTTAGAGGTTAAAGAGGGAATTAATTCCCTAGCTTGGTTAATACACGGAGAATTTAGAACAGTACTTGGCACATAAGGAGCATTCGGTAAAAACACACATTCGGGGTGTTCTCTGCCGCGCTCCAGCTCCAGCTCGGGCTGCAGTGTTGACGTTCCAACAGGCTGTCCTCCTAGCCCTGGAAACACCGAGAGGCGCCTCCTCACATCAAATGAGACCATGCCTTTTCTTGGGGCTCAATTACAACCAGACTTCCGGTCATGAAATCCAGAGGTGCCCTCTTTTCCTGGAAACTCTAGTTTTGAGTATCCTAGCACAACAGGCATCCACATTTCCAAAAACCTAACCCTTCTTCAAATCCTTTGCCATTCGTTTCCCCAAGAATGAAAACGTGCGCCAAAGCTCTCAGACCCGAAGCCCCAGGACGCGGCAAGTGCCTTGCGTCCGGGCAGACCGGCGGCTGTGCGAGGGCAGGCTTCCCTCGCTCACCTGCATCCCGCCCGGTCGTGGGGAGACCTCGGGCCGAAGGGGAGTGCGCGAGGGGCACGGGCGCGGGGCCCCTCGACGCCTCCTGAGCGAGAAAAAAAGCGGCCGTCACGAACAGGATTCGAACCTGTGCGGGGAAACCCCATTGGATTTCGAGTCCAACGCCTTAACCACTCGGCCACCGTGACTCCCCAGACCGCGCTCCGCCGCGCGCTTACAGGAGGGGCCGCGCCCCCGGGCCCCCCGCCTCCACGGCGCTCCGAGGACAGCCGGGCGGCCCCCGGAGGGCCCGGCGGACGGGGGTGGCCCTCCCCGGGAGGACGGGTCTCCCAGGCGCCGGCGAGGCCTGCGGGGGGCCAGCTGGGGGCAGCGGCCGGCCGGGGCGGCGGGGGGCGGCCGAGGGCTCCTCGGGTCACCGCGGCAGGGGGCTGGCCGGGCGTGGGGGGCTCGGGCGATGGGAGCAAGGCGCTTCCTGGGCAGGGGGCCGGGGTGCCCGGGCCGTGCGGGCTCGGGGACTGGGAGCGCGGGGCAGGGCCGGCCTGGCTCCCCGGAGGGCAGGGCCGGGGGGCCCTCCGGCGTCCGCTTGGGGCGGGTGGGCGGCCCCCCGCGCCCTGGGCTGAGAGGCCGCGGGAGGAGAGGCTTCGCGCCGGGGAGGCCGCGGGGGAGGCCGCCGGGGAGGCCGCCGGGTGCGCCCCGCGTCGGGAGCCGCGCCGCCGCCGTGGCCGAGCGGCCGGCAGGGGGCGCTGCGCGGGCCGGGCCGGCCCAGGCGGCGGCAGGCGGCGGCCGCGGCGGCGGGAGGCGGCGGGAGGCGGGCGGAGGAGGAGGCGGAGGAGGCGGGAGCTGAGCGGCGCGGGGCGGGCGGCGGCGGGCCCGAGCCCGAGAAGATGGCGGTGCGGAAGAAGGACGGCGGCCCCAACGTGAAGTACTACGAGGCCGCGGACACCGTGACCCAGTTCGACAACGTGAGGCTCTGGCTCGGCAAGAACTACAAGAAGGTACGCGGGCAGGGCCGCGCGGCCGGGGGCGGGACAAAGGCCGCGGCCGCCCGCGCCCCCCGCGGCCCCCGCGGCCCCCGCGGCCCCGTTTCTCGCCGCCGCGCGGCGAGTCCCGGCGCCGACCGCCCCCGCCCGGGGCCACAGCCCTGCGGGCCCTTCCGGGAGAGGCGGCGGGGGGCGGACGCGGCGCCGGATGCCCCCGGCCCAGCCCGCCCGCCGGAGCTGCCCCGAGCCGGGCCGGCGGCGCTGAGGCCTCCGCGGGCTTTGTGTCCGCCCGGGAGGCGGTGGGAGCGGGCGGGTAAACAGGCGCCGGGCAGGCCGGGCCCGCGGGCGGCAGCGCCCCCCCACCTGTCCCCGCCGCCCGCCCCACGGGAGCCGGGAGCTCGCAGCCCCGGGCACAGCCTCCTGCCACCTCACAATGGAGCCCCCGGCCGCTGGCCTCGCACCGCTCGGGTCCGGGGCGCCGGGCCCAGGACGCTGCTGCCTCAGCCCCCGTCCGCGCCTGCAGGTGACAAGCGGCTGAACAAAGGGCTCAGAAAGCCTTACCTGACTTTCCGTCGAACCTCCCCCGGCGCTGTCTTTGTCTCGGGGCCCGGCCGAGAGGGCCGTCCGCCCCGGCTGCGCCCGCGGACAGCTCGGCCTCCGCCCCGCGCCGCCCGGTGGGAGGCTCGCCGTCGGCCCGGCTCTTCCTGCCCAGCTCCGCAGCCTGTCAGGAGCTGCCGGGCGCTTAGGAGTCCGCCCCCCGGCCCGGCCGCGGCCCTTCCCCCGCGGCTCCTGACAACCAGCTGCCGGGCCGGGGGCGCCTGCACCCCAGCGCGAGGCCTCGGCTCCCAGGCCTCCACCTTTGACCTTCCGGAAGGTCCGGAAGGGAGATGAGCGGGGGCTTAGTCTCTGGCCGGGGGGCGGGGGGGGGATGGGGGGGCTGACGGCCCTTTGTCGCTTACCCTCTGGTGCGAGGCGCTCTCTACATCTCCCACTGAGAGGAGCGCTGGTCTCTGTGACTAGGGTTGAGGAAGCAGGGGTCAAAAGGTAAAGAGAAAGTTAGCCTCCTGGCTCAGATTTAAATTAGAACAGGAGGCTAGGATACTAGGTAGCGGCACATGGAAATGCGTGAGAAGGCCCGGGGTTGCTTGTCTCAGATACTGTTTCCTCAGAAAGCATCAATGTTTTCTTGCTCTTCCTCACCAGGCTGGGTAGGAGCTGGTCCTTGCCCCCTCGAAGGCGTTTGTGCCCAGTTCCTAGCAGAAGCAGAAGGCCCGGCTGGCACTCTCCGTCTGTTTGGCGTGCCTCACTTCCTTGCACCTTTCTTGTTAGGCTATGTTGCAGGGGGAGTCTCGGCCTCCACAAAGTTACCCCCAAGAAATACACTGTGGTCTGGCTTAGAGCCTCAAAGATACTGCTTCCTTTGCCTGCATTTACTGAACCTTCAGGATCTTACCGCCCTCAGTGCTGTTGACTAGAAATCAGGATCCTACAACTAACAACCAGTTTCAGAACGTAGCTGACAAGTAGGAAGCCCCACTTGCCTCCAGCACCGGCTGCTGGCAGGCTGGGTTGGGGGCAGCAGAATTTCAGCTTCCGGTGAGGGGCTTAGATGCCTTCCCTTCTGCCATTTTCTTTATAGAAACTAGACATGTGGGGGAAGGAGACACTATTTTTTCCACCCCAGATGCTTCCAGGGCCCCTTGGGAAAAAATAAGGGAGATAGTGGACAGTTTGTCTGAGGTCTACTTCTCTTCCGTTTGCCTCTGTTTCCCCAGTATATACAAGCTGAACCACCTACCAACAAGTCCTTGTCTAGCCTGGTTGTACAGTTGCTACAGTTTCAGGAAGAAGTTTTTGGCAAACATGTCAGCAATGCGCCGCTCACTAAACTGCCGGTGAGTGCAAATGCAAGGGGATGAATCCTCCAAACTGGAGAGGGAACTGTGGGGTTTTTGTAAATCTCATACTTTTGGAGATGTGGGTAATTGCCTGTTATCCCCATTCCTGGTCAGGGCGTTACTGGCTTGCCTTGGTCCCCAATTTACTCCTCCCTTTGTCTTAGTAATACTTGGTGCAGCGAGGTGCACCTGACTGGCTGAGTCGCTGCAGTGTGCTACTCTTGATCTGGGGGTTGTGAATTTGGTGTTGCGTGTAGAGACTTCTTAAAATCTCTATTCTTCTTAAAAAAGAAAAAAAAACTTTATTCAACAGGTTATATGTCTGAGCTCGTACATGAAACTCTTGTGGCATGGTTGAAAGGGTACAAGATTGGGATTTGCATTGGCTTGTGTTCAAATCCTGGCTCTGCCACTTGGTATCTCTGTGATCTTGGGCAAGCCATTTAAACCTTTTAAGTGTCTGTTTTTCATCTCTAGATGGGAATAATATCTCTACCTTGTAGGGTTTCTGTAATGGTCAATGAGGTGACCCAGTAAGTACGTGGCACAAGATGGGGCTTTGTGAATACTGGTTTTTTTCTTTCCCCCTTCTTCCAGGCCACGTGATACTGTGGCATAAGGGTTAAAGAATTCCACCTTTGGGGGCACCTGGGTGGTTCAGTCGGTTGGGCCTCCCAACTCAATTTTGGCTGAGATCTCGAACTCAGGGCTATGGGATCAAGCCCTGCATGGGGCTCCGTGCTCAGCGAGGTGTCTGCTTAAGACTCTCTCCCCCTCTGCCCCTCCCCCCTGCACAGTGTTTTTTTTTTTTTTCTCTCTCTCCCTTTCTCTTAAATAAATAGAGAAATCTTAAAAAAACATGAAAAAGAATTCCAGCTTTGAGAGAGATTAGTTCAGCATGGGATTTTGTGGAAGGATTGTTAATAAGAGAATTTAGGATATAACTCTCACATACTACTTTCCTATCTCAATTTTGTAGATCAAATGTTTCCTAGATTTCAAAGCAGGAGGCTCCCTGTGCCACATACTTGCAGCTGCCTACAAATTCAAGAGTGACCAGGGATGGTGAGATGCCTACTTCTCTATGCTTCTTACATTAGAGGGGACTCCCCCTTTATGATTCCCTGGGTCTTTCTGGAGGTGGGAGAGCATAGGTAGACATCCTTGCAAGTCTCTTGCTTTGCTAGGTCAGTAACCTTGACTTGCTAGGTCAGAAGAGTGGCTGAGTGTCAGAGCCAAAATAGTTTCCAAGAGTGAGTGAGCATGTATGTATATGTGCATCAGTGTGTGTATTGTAGAGGAAAGGGGATTCTTAGGTTGGCATCTCAAGCTTTTCTTCGTCCTTTCAGACTAAGTACAAAGTGATTCATGGAGTTGAGATTAGTGAACCCAAGATCCCAGGCCATTTTGGCAACAGTTGCGGGCAAGACTGCTTCCTGATTTCCCATGTTAAAAAGTCACATACCCTAACCTCATCTTCAGACCTGATCTATACCACTCACTAGATTATTGCCTCTTCTCAAGGCGGCGTTACGATTTCCAGAATCCATCACGCATGGACCGCAACGTGGAAATGTTCATGACCATTGAGAAGTCCTTGGTGCAGGTAATAGTCAAGAACCTCTGCGGTCCGTCTCCTTTCCCTCAGTGAAAATCCAAAATATGCTTTCCCCATGATCCTATCCCATCTATTTCTTCTCCCCACAGAATAACTGCCTGTCTCGACCTAACATTTTTCTCTGCCCGGAAATTGAACCCAAACTGCTAGGGAAATTAAAGGACATTATCAAGAGACACCAGGTGAGTGGGTGTGTGAGAAGTTTTGGAAACTCCATGCTTCTTTTCCTGATGTTTTCTGTACAATAAGCAATCTTTAGATGACATGTTTTGTACTGCAGAGGCTGCTCTGCCTACTTGGAAAAAGATTAAAGCCTTGAGCCTCTCTTTCTCAGTTCACTTTTCCCATTTCCCGGTCTTGACAGGTTTGGATTACTATTCCTAGAGACTGCATTGGCCTGAGGGTGAGGAAAGCCAGAGATTTCCTGATTTCAGAGAAATGAAACCTTTACTCTAGAACTCTGTAATAACAAGCAGATGCCATTGCTAGGGACATATAGTCAGCTTTACATTTCCCATGTGCAGATTATCTTTTCAGAGGATTTTTAGAGCAACTTTTAGTTCTTTAATTTTTCTTCATTATTAGCAGTATCCCAGCTATTTCCCTCTGCCTCTCAGCTAGTATGTGCTTAAAAAATGCAAATGGGGGGATCCCTGGGTGGCGCAGCGGTTTGGTGCCTGCCTTTGGCCCAGGGCACGATCCTGGAGATCCGGGATCGAATCCCACATTGGGCTCCCGGTGCATGGAGCCTGCTTCTCCCTCTGCCTGTGTCTCTGTGCCTCTCTCTCTCTGTGACTATCATAAATAAATAAAAATAAAAAAAATAAAGATTAAAAAAAAAAAAATGCAAATTGGGGGCAGCCCCGGTGGCGCAGCGGTTTAACGCCGCCTGCAGCCCGGGGTGTGATCCTGGAGACCCAGGATCGAGTCCCACATTGGGCTCCCTGCATGGAGCCTGCTTCTCCCTCTGCCTGTGTCTCTGCCTCTCTCTTCGCTCTCTATGAATAAATAAATAAATAAATCTTAAAAAAAAAAATGCAAATTGGGATCCCTGGGTGGCGCAGCGGTTTGGCGCCTGCCTTTGGCCCAGGGCGCGATCCTGGAGACCCGGGATCGAATCCCACGTCGGGCTCCCAGTGCATGGAGCCTGCTTCTCCCTCTGCCTATGTCTCTGCCTCTCTCTCTCTCTCTCTGTGTGTGTGAGTATCATAAATAAATAAAATTAAAAAAAAAAGAATGCAAATTAACTTAAATACCATTCTGAGCAAAATATGATTAGGAAGGCCAGTCTGTGGCTAAATCTTATTTTGGCTTATTTACACCTGTGAGTAATTCAGAGGGAACTGTGTTTACCTGCTTTTCCTTGTGCCATCCAGGGAACAGTCACTGAGGATAAGAACAATGCCTCCCATGTTGTGTATCCTGTCCCAGGGAACCTGGAAGAAGGTAAGAGACCTGAGTTTTCCTGGCCTCTGCAGTGGATGGCTTGGACTAAGACCGGGGGACTATTCAGCCCCCGCACACTGCCTGGGCTTCTCCTCTCTCCTTTGAACCCTGAGCCCTCCCACTGCCATATGTTTCTATTTCCAGGTCCCTGGCTGCAACATGAGTTGTGAACAGTTAGTTACCTTTTGTGTATCCCTTTAGCTTATATCTCTCCTTGTTCTGTCTCTATCCCCAGAGGAATGGGTACGACCGGTCATGAAGCGGGATAAGCAGGTTCTTCTGCACTGGGGCTACTACCCTGACAGGTGAGGATAGGGTCCTGGGGCAGGTTTGAGTACAGAAACCAGACCGAGAAGCCCTAGAACGTCTAGCAAAGCAAGCAGGCACTCTTTGGGGGTTATTTTTAGGTCTGTTTTGTTGGGGGTTGTTTTGTTTTGTTTTGTTTTGTTTTGTTTTGTTTTGTTTGTTCTCCTCCTCTCCATCATGAGAATCTGTCTTGGGAGAGGTTTAGACTTATAGATGAGGATTAAGCTAAAAGGATGGGGGCTTTATGTGTGAAATGATTATTCCAGTGTTATCTGCGATAAGTAAATGTTAGAAACAATCTAAATGTCTTTAACAGTGGGAAAATGTTTTAGCAATTTATGTATCTATTCAGTGGATTAGTATGGAGCCATACTAATAGAAATACATACAATAGAAATAACATGGAAAAAAAGAAATGACTGGATAATTTATAGAAAATGTTAAATGCAAGTTGTGAAATAACATAGTAACATTGGAATTATGTAAAAACAAAATTGTAGGGGCACCTGGGTGGCTCAGTGGTTGAGCATGTGCCTTTGGTTCAGGTCATGATCCCGGGGTCCCGGGATCGAGTGCCACATCGGGCTCCCTGCAAGGAGTCTGCTTCTGTCTCCGCCTCTCTCTCTCTGTCTCTCATTAATAAATTAAAAAATTGTACAGGAAAAATTTACTGGAAAAAATATATATACCAAATAGTTGTGTTGGGCTGATTCTTTTTTTTCTTTCTTTCTTTCTTTCTTTTTTTTTTTTTTGGAATTGTTTTTTATTCATAATGGAAAAAAAACCCGATGTTAATAGGAAAAACAATCATACCAAAAAATAACCCAACAACCCAATGCTTTTTATAAATGGAAAAGGTAAAAGATTTGTACTTTACTATTCTACAATTCCATCCCATTGATCCCATTTCACGCTCAATTTCCCATGGCAGTTATGACACGTGGATCCCAGCCAGTGAAATTGAAGCATCTGTGGAAGATGCTCCAACTCCTGAGAAACCTAGGAAGGTGAGCATTTCTTGCCCCCTGACCCCAAAACGTATTCCAGGGGGTACCTGGCTGGCTCAGTTGGTAGAGCATGCAACTGTTGATCGTGGGGTTGTAAATTTGAGCCCTGTGTTGTGTGTAGATGTTACTTAAAAATAAAATCTTTTTAGGGGTGCCTGAGTGGCTCAGTCAGTTAAGTGTCTGCCTTTGGCTCAGGTCATGATCTCTGTATCCTGGGACCCAGCCACCTGTGGGGCTCCCTGCTCAGTAGGGAGCCTGCTTCTCCCTCTCCTTCTCCTTCTGCCCCTACCCCCTGCTCATACTGGCTCTCTGCCCTTTCTAATAAATAAATAAAGTTTCTTCAAGAAGTTTAGAGTTTACATCAAAACTTTATAGTTGGGGGATCCTTGGGTGGCTCAGCGGTTTGGTGCCTGCCTTTGGCCCAGGGCACGATCCTGGAGTCCCGGGATCAAGTCCCACGTTGGGCTCCTGGTGTGGAGCCTGCTTTTCCCTCCTCCTGTGTCTCTGCCTCTCTCTGCTTCTCCCTCCTCCTGTGTCTCTGCCCCCCCCCCTCATAAATAAACAAATAAATAAATAAATCTTAAAAAAAAAACTTTATAGTTAAAAAATAATAATAAAATAAAATCTTAAAAAAAAAAAAAAAAGATGTATACTGGGACCAGACCACTCCTTGGAGGTCAAGCACAGGCTCTTGTCTCCTTCAGCTCTTCTCTTAAGGGCCCCCAGACAGGGGCACCTGGGTGGCTCAGTTGATTGGATGTCTGCTTTCAGCTCAGTTCATGATCCCAGGGTGCTGGGATTGAGCCTGGCATCAGGCTCCCTGCTTAGCGGGGAGCCTGCTCCTCCCTCCCACTTGTGCTCTCTCTTACACTCGAAATTGCTCTCTCAGATAAATAAACAAGATCTTATAAAGGGGGGACCCACAGACAGCTGTGGCTTTCAGGCTTCTCTCCAGCACAGTCTGCCTTTTGTACTTCAGGTTCATGCAAAGTGGATTCTGGACACAGACACTTTCAATGAATGGATGAATGAGGAAGACTATGAAGTAAATGATGATAAAAGCCCTGTCTCCCGCCGAAAGAAGATTTCAGCCAAGACTCTGACGGATGAGGTGAAACTTCCTCTTCTTTCTTCCCTGATCCCTTAGCACAAGCATGGGGATAAGTCTTCAGTGGGGATTGTTGGCTGACATTCACTCCAATTCTCCAACCTGCAGGTGAACAGCCCAGATTCAGATCGACGGGACAAGAAGGGGGGCAACTATAAAAAGAGGAAGCGCTCCCCCTCTCCTTCACCAACCCCAGAAGCTAAGAAGAAAAATGCCAAGAAAGGGTATGCCAGCCGCTACCCTGCCCCACCTTCACCATTCTCTCCATGTTGAAGGAAGGAAGGATAGACTCCTTCCTGTGACTACCTGGCCCTGACTGGGGTCGGCCCTGCTCCTGTAGGTGTCCTGAGAGGGAGGGTGAGGTCTTCTTTAGCTGCCCACTTGTTAGTTCTAGTTGCAGCCACTAGTGACCTCAGAGTGACATCTTCAAGGGAAGACCTTTGCACTTCCCTGTCCTCTGTAGTGATGCATGTCTATGCATGCTTAGCTCCCCCTTGGGGATTCTCTCTTGCTTTACTCCCCTTGAACCTCAGCTTCCAGGGACTCCTTGCTTAAGGGTGACCAGGTTAGCTTTCATTACCTTTCCTCCCCTTTCCTCCCCAGTCCCTCAACACCTTACACCAAGTCAAAGCGTGGGCACAGAGAGGAGGAGCAAGAAGACCTGACAAAGGACATGGATGAGCCTTCACCAGTCCCCAATGTAGAGGAGGTGACGTTACCTAAGACAGGTACGGGCCACACCAAGCTTCGGGGACCTACCTTCCTAGAGGGCTGATTTCCCAGGCCGAGCTCCGGGTCTTGAGGATCTGGCCCTTCAATTTAGCTGTTTATTAAAATTATTCTCAACATGGGCAGTCCTCTGACTTGAGCCACATCTGAGTTGTGTACTGTGCTTGTACCTGACAGTAGTTGTTTCTGAACTGTTTTTGATCACTTACCCCCTTCAGTAAAGTATTTGATCACAGATTATTATTATTATTATTTTTAAAGGTTTTATTTACTTATTCATGAGAGACACAGAGAGAGAGAGGTAGAGACACAGGCAGAGGGAGAAGCAGGCTCCACAAAGGGAGCCCGATGTGGGACTCGATCCCAGGACCCCGGGATCATGACCAGAGCCGAAGGCAGATGCTCAACCACTGAGCCACCTGGGTGCCCCTTGAGCATGAGTTATATATGTGCTGCTGTACCGTTGCTTTAGGAACATCGTGAGACACATGCAAACATTATCTAAAAAATGGGAAAATGTAAAGGATAAACTGAAAAAAACAAATATAAAGAGAAGTTCTGTTATTCTCTACCTGTATTCCACTGGACCATCTCTTGCCGTCCTGTGTGAGAACCCCACTTTGGAGACCATTGCTTTGCAATGATAGAGAGTTGTATAGCTGCAAAGGTGGACTGCGATCTGTATTCCATAGACGAGCTCCGATGTCAAGGAGTGTATTTCAGGGGTTGCGGTGGGGGCTACTGAGAGAGAGGAGTGCTGGCCTCAACCCCCTTCATCAATCACGGCGGCTCTCTTCCATATTCGTGTTTTCTCCTGAGCTGTTGTGTACGGATTCGGTTAAGAGAAGCCCCCTTGCTTTCAAAAATGTTGGCGATCCAACCAGTCCTCTCCAGAGTGATTTGGTCAGACTCTGTCTCAATCCATTAAGAGTTCACAGACACACAGATGGAGATAAGAGGGGCCTGTTAGAGACAGGAATGCTTGATGAGTGTCCGTAGAGTGGAAGATGCTTCTGTATAGGAAGAGTTAAGTGACCGTTTGGCAGGGGAAGGAGGGAAAGTGGCAGTTGAGTTTCAAGCCCCAGAATGACTGTGCCTGGAGGGAGTTACCGAACCCTTTTTGTGATCAGAGATCTCTTAGAATTGTTAAAGGTGGAGAGTTAAAGAGTTGATTCGGGCAGACCCTGTCTGATAAAATGACTCTCTCTCCTGGCAGTCAACACTAAGAAGGATTCAGAGTCTGCCCCGGTCAAAGGAGGCACCATGACTGACCTGGGTAAGGAGAGGAGGCTCTGCGGCCCGCTTCCCCTAGCCTGCCACGGCTTTTCAGAGGGCAGGACTCTTGCTGCTGCTCTGGAGGCTCCACTCCTGATTTGCTCACTCTCTCTTTCAGATGAACAGGAGGATGAAAGCATGGAGACCACGGGCAAGGTGGAGCCAGTTTAGAGAGGCCCTCTCTACCTCTCTATGGGATTCGGATTTGCGCTTCTAAAGTTCCTTCTACCCAGAACTTTCTACTGCCTAGGGTTTTCCCACCTTAGTCTAGTTTTAGCTGTTGTTCAGAACTCAAAACTCTGACCCTTTCTAGGTCTTGGGGCCCTTAACAGTCCATTCCCATGGCATCATTAGTTCCCACTTTCCCGGGGTGTGGGAGAAGCAGAGGGTTGCCAGGGGCAAAATGGGAATGCTGAGTGTCCAGCGGCCTCCATACTTTTAGGATGAGGATGAAAACAGTATGGGGAATAAGGGGGAGCAGACGAAGAATCCGGACCTGCACGAGGACAACGTGACTGAGCAGACCCACCACATCATCATTCCCAGCTACGCTGCCTGGTTTGACTATAATAGGTACTCTTGCTCTGACTTCTCACTGCATCCCTATTTCTCTGCCTCCTGAGGCCAACATGTTGTTCCCCTTCTGTCTCCAAATAAATTATTTCTTCATCAACCAGGTAGACTGGGATACGCTTCAGTGTTGGCGGAGCTTCTGGTCTCCTTGAGTCTTACCGCCCTGTGGGGGGTTCTCCCCAGGGAAGGGAGAACTGCCGTGTCCTCCCTCCCTTCTAGGCTTTTCCCTCTCTTTGAGGCTCCCGTCTCTGCTCGGGCGCCTTCTGAATCTACTCTGTCTTCTCTTGCAGTGTTCATGCCATTGAGCGGAGGGCTCTCCCCGAGTTCTTTAACGGCAAGAACAAGTCCAAGACCCCGGAAATGTAAGGAGATCTCAGCTCTTGACTCTTTCTCCCTCCCGTCCCTGATCACCCTTCCTGACCCAGCAGGATTCAGTTTAGCAAATATTTCTTGAGCTCTCCGATGAGCTAGGCATTGTGCTACTCTCACAAAGATGTGATCTCTCCCACGGGCAGCCCCAGCCCAGCACTGTGGCCACAGTAGAATGCTCTCTTGGATTTGCCTGGGGGCAGGATTAAGCATGGTCTTCTGTCCAAAATGGGTACCTGCTCTGATGCCTCCATCTGCTATTGATGCCTCAATAGAGGACAGAGCCTGCCAATCCATAAATAAATGAGGTATCTAGAATGCAGATGTCCCTAGCATAAATAATAGCTTTGACTAAAATGTAAATGGCCATGCTAGTCCCAGAGAGTAGATTTTAGTAGAAAAACAGGAGAAGTCATGAAGATGCAAGACTTGGAGTGAAGGGATGGAGAAGGCTTCCTGGAGAGAAGTGTTCTGTTTCTCTGTTTCTAAGAAGTGTGGGCTTAGGGTTTAGAAGTCTTTGTCATCTTCAAAATGTTGCCTCAAGCCAAACCTGTTTGGCTTTGGATGAGTCTTGGCAATCTTCTATGGTTAGGGATGCTCCAGGATAAATATCAGAATGAAAAGAGTGAGAAAGAGTTGATGCCCCTGAGAACTGAACAAGCTTGCTTCCCAGCTGTTCCTCAGCTTCCCCCTCTCTGGGGCCATCTTGCCATCCCACCATGCTTCTTTCTCTGTAGCCTGGTAGGGTTCTCTCCTCTTCCCCGGGGAAAGCAGTATGTATGAAGAAGCCTCACTCTCTCCAGAGGAAAAGGGAATAATGAACTGGTGACAGGAATTCAACATGGTCTGTAGGCAGGGTTGGATCTGGAACTGTTCTATACTTCGTTCTCTTGACGTAAGATAGTAAATAGTGATAATTGCCTGCGTTGACTGAAAGTTTACTATCTCCTGGACACCATACCAAGTATCTTACAGGCATTGACTAATCTTCACATCAGCTTTAGAGGTACATCCTCTTATCCTCTCCAGTTTACTGATTAGGAAACTGAGATACAGAGAGGTTAAGCCACTTGATTAAGGTCACCCAGCCAGTGAATAGAAAAACCAGGATCTGAATTTTTTTTTTTTTTTTATTCATGAGAGACAGAGAGAGAGAGGCAGAGACACAGGCAGAGGGAGAAGCAGACTCCATGCAGGGAGCCCGACATGGGACTCTATCCCAGGTCTCGAGGATCATGCCCTGGGCTGAAGGAGGGCCTAAACCACTAAGCCATCCAGGCTGCCCAGGATCTGACTTCTTTAGACTGGTTCATGTCCTCAAACTTTATGCTATACCACACAATAGCCACCATTTGCTGAGCTCCTAAAGTGTGCCTGGCACTGTACTAGACTAGATCTTTCTAGTCCTCAGCAGACACTCCATGGTACAGATTAGGAGACTGAGGTTCAAAAAATGTAAGTAACTTGCTCAAGGCCACCATGGTAGAACTGGGATTTGAACTTAGATCTTTTCCACCTTCAAAACCTATATTGTAGGGGGGCCTGGGTGGCTCAGTTAAGCACCCGACTTTTAATTTCAGCTCAGGTCATGATCACAGGGTTGTGAGATCGAGCCTGGCATCAGCCTCTGCAGTGGGCATGGAGCTTACTTAAGATTCTCTCTCTCCCTTGGGGACCTGGGTGGCTCAATCGGTTGAGCATCCGACTTGTGATTTCAGCTCACGTCATGATTTCATGGGTCGTGGGATCAACCCCCAGTTTGAGCTCCATGCTCAGTGGGGAATTGGCTTGAGATTCTCTCCCTCTGCCCCTCACACCACTCACATGTGCTCGCTCTCTCAAATAAATAGATCTTTAAAAAAAAAAAAAAAGATTCTAAAAAAAGACAAAAAAGATTCTTGGGGCACGTGGGTGGCTGTTGGTTAAGTGGCTGCCTTCGGCTCAGGTAATGATCCCAGGGACCTGGCATTGAGCCCTGCATTGCACTCCCTGCTCAGCAAGGTCCTGCTTCTCCTTCTCCTTCTCCTTCTACCTCTCTCCCTGCTTGTGCTTTCTTGCTCTCTCTCTAATAAATAAATAAAATCTTTAAAAAAAAAAAAAAAAGGGACATCTGGGTAGCTTAGTGGCTGAGTGTCTGCCTTTGGCTCAGGGCATGATCCCAGGATCCGGGATCGGGTCCGGCATCAGGCTTCCTGCATGGAGCCTACTTCTGCCTCTGCCTGTGTCTCTGCCTCTCTCTGTGTGTCTCTCATGAAGACACATTTTTTTTTTAAGATTTTATTTATTTACTCATGAGAGAGAGAAAGAGAGAAACAAAGACAGGCTGAGGGAGAAGCAGGCTCCACGCAGGGAGCCTAACGTGGGACTCAATCTCCAGGATCAGGCTCCCAGCCGAAGGCGGCGCTAAACCGCTGAGCCACCAGGGCTGCTCTCTTAAAAAAAAATCTTAAAAAGATTCTTCTCCTGCCCTTTGCCCGTGCACACTCTCTCTCCAATAAAAACATAAATAAATAAATATAAATATATATGTGTATATATTTTTTTCTTTTTTAATGAGCTCTACATCCAGTGTGGGACTTACTTAAAAAACAAAAAAACATTCCTTATAGCACATCGTGCTGACTAGTTGGATGCAGGGATAAAGACATCCCCTTAACACTGGCTTTTGGAAATAAGGGCACCTTTTCTTGCGTTTTGGCTGCTTGTTCAAAAGTTGGATGAAACTTACCCAAGTATAGCCAGGGAGACAATTAATTTAACTAAGAAGACCCCATCAAGGAAAACAGGGCAATGTTTGAACCCCTTGCATCTATCTAGCACATGTAGACCCGCAGTGTTTTCTGAGGCAGACGATCCACTCTGTTCTCTTCACAGAGTGGTTCACACAGGAGGAACCATCACCTCTTCTATCACTTTTCCTACCCTTCAGTCCTCAGCCGACTTATTTTCCTTCCTCTCACCTCTCTGTCTCTCCCCCCAAGCTACCTGGCTTATAGAAACTTCATGATTGACACTTACCGGCTGAACCCCCAAGAGTATCTCACCTCCACTGCCTGCCGTAGGAACCTGGCTGGTGATGTCTGTGCCATCATGAGGTGGGTCTGCAGCTGAGGGGACGGGGGTACGTAAGAATGCCTGCCACGGATGTCTCTTGGCGTAAGGGGAGCTTCCAGCAAAGAGCATAGGGGAACAAGTAGGGAAAAAAAACACCTCTAGAGAAAGGCACGGTTCACACTCAGGGCATGTGTGACTTGCGAGAATGGTAGTGGCCTTCTCTGGTGTGTGGAAGAAAGAAGGAGTGTGTCTGTAGTTGAAAAATCCCGGTTCAATTTTCCTGGCTCTCCAGGAAGAGATGTTTACTAGATGGGTGGATATGGAGAGAGGTCTTGACTGGAAATGGAGGCCTGGGTGTCACTGGCACTTAGCGAGTGAGAGGAGGTGGGATTTGCCAGGGAGTAGAATGAGCAGAGAAGAGAGCTGGGGAAAGAGCTTTACACCCCACCTCTGCCCCTCTCTGGCTGCCCTGTGTGACGCTGTCTCCCCTCTTTCCTGCCAGGGTCCATGCTTTCCTAGAGCAGTGGGGTCTCATTAACTACCAGGTGGATGCCGAGAGTCGACCGACCCCGATGGGGCCTCCGCCCACCTCTCATTTCCATGTCTTGGCAGACACACCATCGGGGCTGGTGCCTCTGCAGCCCAAGACCCCGCAGGTAGGGTGAGGGGCTGTGGGGGCGGGGGCGGGGGTACTGGGAAAAACTGGGCTTCTTCGGACTTTTCTTTTTCTGGTTTTTTAGGGTAATGGTTCAGGAGTGTTTTGAGGCTTCTTCCTTTTCCATGGGATGCAAAGGGCCACAGGAATCAGCCCCGTGTGTTTAGCACCCTCTCTCAGCCTCTGTACCTAAGACTGCGAGGACTTGCTGAGAGAGAAGAGATGCTCCTGGTCCTCGAGTAGCAGACAGGCCAGCGTAGGGCATGGAGCAGTTAGGGAAAAATGGCTTAAAACTAAGTTGCATGAAATTTTTTAACTTTGTCGTGTTTCCAACTTTTTTTTTTCATTTTTGCCTCAAACTATTATCACTTCCATTTTTTTTTCCACTTCCATTCCATACATTACAAAGCTTAAGAGGAGACAGATTACGTGGCTTGCCCAGGGTCACAGAGTACCAAATCTAGGATTAGAACCTAATTGTCCAGCTCCTAAAGGAACTTACAAAGTTTTACATGAATACCAATGGGGATCATGCCAGCTATAGATCTAACTGATCATTAAGGGAACATGGAACCGTGGCATGAGTGCCCCCAGAGCTTGCAGGCCGCCCAGCATTTGGTCTTGAGGCCTCCAGGGCCTCGGCCTGGTCATTTTCTGCCCAGCCTCCATGACGCCAAGCTCTGTCCCCCAGGGCCGCCAGGTTGATGCTGATACCAAGGCTGGGCGAAAGGGCAAAGAGCTGGATGACCTGGTGCCAGAGACGGCTAAGGGCAAGCCAGAGCTGGTAGGTGGGGTGTAGACCCCGCTGGGCTTCTTATTTGCCCCTTTATTGGGGGGCCCCTGCCCGGGAAGAAGAGACGTGAGAGCAGAGGAGCTACAGCAGTGAGGGAGGAAGCCCCACCCAGCGGTGTCCCTGGCTTTGGGAAAGAAGCTCCTTCTGTCTGTTTTCTCTCTCTGTCGGCCTCTGGCGCACGTGGTCACCCGGACTCACCTCTTTCTTTCCCCTCCACAAATAGCAGACCTCTGCTTCCCAGCAAATGCTCAACTTCCCTGACAAAGGCAAAGAGAAGCCAGCAGACATGCAGAACTTCGGGCTGCGCACAGACATGTACACAAGGAAGAACGTCCCCTCCAAGGTACGGAGGGGGAGGTGCGGGCTGACTTCAGCGCTGGAGTGTCCTTGTCCCACAGGAGCCAGGGCTCCTGCCTCTGACCCGCCCGTTTCTCCTGCAGAGCAAAGCTGCAGCCAGTGCCACTAGAGAGTGGACGGAGCAAGAGACCCTGCTACTCCTGGAGGTAATTGGGGCAAGGGAAAGAGGGTTTTCCATGACAACAGAAGTGGCCAGGGTGCCAGCCGCGCTCATGAGTGGGGAGAGCGTGATCTCATCCCCAGTCTTTCTCTTCCCTGATGCCGGCCGCACCTGCCCCGGGGAACAGCTCCCGGCCAGGCATTTGGGCCATTTCATTAACTCCATATCCTTTCGTAGTGCTACTTGGAGATTCCCCTGGGACCCAGCAGAATCCACAAATACCACAACCAGAGAGCTTTGAAGCCCGCTACCCTTAGTAGGATGGGGGGAGTTGACCTTCAAGGAAAGTGGCTAAGTAAGGAAGTTGTGTCTCCACCACTACCACCAGGCACTGGAAATGTACAAAGATGACTGGAACAAAGTGTCAGAACACGTGGGAAGCCGCACGCAGGATGAGTGCATCTTGCATTTTCTTCGTCTTCCCATTGAAGACCCGTACCTGGAGGACTCGGAGGCCTCCCTGGGCCCCCTGGCCTACCAGCCTATCCCCTTCAGTCAGTCAGGCAACCCTGTTATGAGCACTGTTGCCTTCCTGGCCTCTGTCGTCGATCCTCGAGTCGCCTCTGCTGCTGCGAAGTCGGCCCTAGGTAATGTGAAGGGGTCCCAGCCTCTGTAGTTTTGGTTTGAAAGGCCCTCGAGTGTGGCTGCCCCACTGGCACTGTCTGCTGCTGGTGTCAGCGCAGGCACCTGTCTAGCTCCACGCCGGTCTAGATGAAGAGACGGGCTTCTGAGACAGCTTCCACAGGGACAGCCAGACCTGCCCGCCCGCCCCTGCCCCCAGCCTTGTCCTCTCTGCACCTTGCAGAAGAGTTCTCCAAGATGAAGGAAGAAGTACCCACAGCCTTGGTAGAGGCCCATGTTCGGAAAGTGGAAGAAGCCGCCAAAGTGACGGGCAAGGCCGACCCAGCCTTCGGTCTGGAGAGCAGTGGGATCGCGGGGACCACCTCCGATGAGCCCGAGCGGATCGGTGAGGCCTGGCAGGGTCCCGGATCTCTCTCCTTTTGCCAAGAGCCCGAGCCATCCCGGGGCCCTCCCTGCCTTGGGTCATCCTCAGAGCACGAGATGAATGGGGAGAATCGGCAGGGCTTGTATTTCCCTCGGGACCCCGCCTTTGGGACCGTGGCTCTCTGCTAAGATCTTGGCTAGGAGAGCAGGCTTTTGGAAAAGTTTTACAGAGACGGACTCTGTAGCAGACATTTCCCATTTTCTCTTCCCCCGGGCCCAGAGGAGAGCGGGACTGATGAGGCACGGGCGGAGGGCCAGGCCACAGAGGAGAAGAAGGAGCCCAAGGTATAGGGAATGAGCGGGAATGGGCTGGGCTGTGAGGCTGGGGCATGGGGCGCGGGGAGGGGAGGCCGAGTGCCTCCCCAGTAGGAGGTGGGAGTTCACCTCCCAGTCTGGCCCTGTGTGTACCAGCTACCCTGACACCGGCTACTTTTCTTTCACCGGGATGTCAGGAACCCCGAGAAGGAGGTGGGGCTACTGAAGAAGAAACAAAGGAGAAGACCAGCGAGGTCCCCAAGAAGGATGAAGAGAGAGGGAAACAAGGCGACAGTGAGAAGGAGTCAGAGAAGAGTGATGGGGACCCCATAGGTGAGCCTCCGCACCTGGTGCTTGGTGTCCAGGGAAGAGAAGTGGGCTGCCGGCCTAACCCCACCTTCTTCCTGGCCCAGTTGACCCCGACAAGGAGAAGGAACCAAAGGAAGGGCAGGAGGAAGTGCTGAAGGACATGGTGGAGTCAGAGGGGGAGAGGAAGACGAAGGTGGAGCGGGACATCGGCGAGGGCAACCTCTCTACTGCCGCCGCCGCCGCCCTGGCCGCCGCCGCAGTGAAGGCCAAGGTGAGGTCCAGGGGCCCAGAAGACCCCCAGGGAAGGCACTGCCTCTTCTCTGATCTCACTTCTCCTGCGGGAAATTTTTCTGTGCTCCTCATTTCCATAACGCTGGCCCATTTCCTTCTCATTTTGATCCCAAGAGGGAGAGTTGGTTGTCTCTTCTCGAAGCTTTTTAAAGCATGCATTTATTTGTTTGTTTGTTTATTTATTTGTTTGTTTATGATAGTCACATGGAGAGAGAGAGAGAGGCAGAGACACAGGCAGAGGGAGAAGCAGGCTCCATGCACCGGGAGCCCGACGTGGGATTCGATCCCGGGTCTCCAGGATCGCGCCCTGGGCTGAAGGCAGGCACCAAACCGCTGAGCCACCCAGGGATCCCCTTTTTAAAGCTTTTTACCATTAGGCCTGTGTCTATCCTCTAATTATTTGACCTTATCTTTTGCCACTCTCTCTTTTTTCATGTTCTTTTAAGAATAAGAAGTCTTTGCTACTCTGTGGGTTGTGACCACAGCAAGTTCGTTCTTTCTTTTTTTTTTCTTTTTTTAAAGATTTTTATTTATTTATTCACAAGAGACACAGAGAGGCAGAGACACAGGCAGAGGGAGAAGTAGGCTCCCCACGGTGAGCCTGATGTGGGACTCAGTCCTGGGTCCCAGGATCACGCCCTGGGCCAAAGGCAGGTGCTCAGCCACTGAACTACCCGGGCGCCCCCAGCAAGTTCTTTTTTTTTTTTAAGATTTATTTATTTATTTATTTATTTTATTTATGATAGACAGAGAGAAAGTCAGAGACACAGGAGGAGGGAGAAGCAGGCTCCATGCCAGGAGCCTGACGTGGGACTCGATTCCAGGACTCCAGGATCGCTCCCTGGGCCAAAGGCAGGCGCTAAACCGCTGAGCCACCCAGGGATCCCCCCAGCAAGTTCTTTCTTAAAACCTGTCAGCCTCACCCTACAGCTCTCTCCCGGACTTGTCTCCCCTGGGGCCCTCCGGCTCATCTGCCGCCCTCCCCGCCTTCCCTAGCACCTGGCCGCTGTGGAGGAGAGGAAGATCAAATCGCTGGTGGCCCTGCTGGTGGAGACCCAGATGAAAAAGTTGGAGATCAAACTCCGGCACTTTGAAGAGTTGGAGACGATCATGGACCGGGAGCGAGAGGCAGTGAGTAGCAATCCCTGGGGGCCAGTGCAGCCCAGGACCACAGCCTGACACTGGGCCAGGCCTTGGTTGAGGACGGGCGTAAACAGCAGTGGAGAAAGCCTGAGAGTGGCAGAGCTTCGTGGCGGAGGGGCAGGAGGATCCAGCCCTGGGCAGTTAAGGACAAGTGGCTCACAGGGGAAGCCTGGAGCCCGAGGTCCCACACGATGTTGGCATCATGGGGCAGAGATTCTAGTTGGTTTTTTGATTGCCTCAGGTCCAGGTCCTTGAGCAGTGTTTGGCCCATCGTAGACTCTTGGTAAATAAGTATTCGTCGAGTGATCGAGCAGGTTTAAGGGATGATGAGAGGGAAGGGGCTCCAGATCCAGGAGGTGAACAGGAAAGGGTATAGAATGGACATGGTATTGAACCATTTTGGCTTTGAGATGATACAAAAAGAAATGTAAGACAGGGATCCTAGCAGAACCTACCGCTTAACCGGAGACCCCGATATCCAGTATGGAGGCGTCAAGAACAGTGAATGCTTAAAGTAGCTGACAAATTCAGATTAAAAGTCCTGAGAGATAATGAAATAAAGGCAAAGCTCGGAGGCCACAGAGTTGATCTGGGATGGCTTCCTACGCTTGGTAAGCATTTTGCCAATTTTGAGGAAAGAAGAGACCATGAGCTGACCTTAGGAACGGGAAGCATTTTCCCAGTGAAAATCATGACCGATTTCGAGCTTTGGAGCTGAAATGAGTCAGGGCTCCCACTAGATGAACTCCACCGCAGTGAGAAGCCACACGGGCAGCCGGACACCGCGGTGGGGATTCTGGAGCGGAGAGGGCAGGGCAGGGCCCCTGGGAAGGCCAAGCCCAAGATCTTCCCCCTTGGGAAGGCCGAGCCCAAGGTCCCCCTTGCTGCAGGGAACTGCCAGAATGAGAGGTAGGGTTTGTCGGGACGGAGAAGGCGGTGGGGCGTTTGCCTTCGTGGGCTTCTGCACGTGGGTAACGGTCCCCACTTGGCACCGGCAGCTGGAGTATCAGAGGCAGCAGCTCCTGGCAGATAGACAAGCCTTCCACATGGAGCAGCTGAAGTATGCCGAGATGAGGGCCCGGCAGCAGCACTTCCAGCAAATGCACCAACAGCAGCAGCAGCCACCGCCAGCTCTGCCCCCGGGCTCCCAGCCTGTCCCACCCACCGGCACTGCTGGGCCGCCCACGGTTCACAGCCTGGCCATGGCTCCGGCCTCCGTGGCCCCCGCTCCTGCTGGCAGTGGGGCCCCCCCCGGAAGCTTGGGCCCCTCTGAACAGATTGGGCAGGCAGGGTCAGCCGTGGGGCCACAGCAGCAGCAACCAGCTGGAGCCCCCCAGCCTGGGGCAGTCCCACCAGGGGTTCCCCCCCCTGGACCCCATGGTAAGTGACGGCTTCTGGAACTCCTGCTGACCAGGGGGCCCCCGGTGAATGTTTGGATTCCCTCTTGAAAGGGATATGTGACAGGACGAGATTTCTACAGATGGGCTCTCCTCCCTTCTACCCCTGAACCAACAGGGCTCCCTCCCCACATCCAAATCTTTGAGTCTCATCCAAGGCTTTACTGCTTACTCTCTTGTCAGGGAAGGTGGTGCTGAGGAGTGGCTAGGTGATCCTTGCTAGCACAATGAGTCGGTAAGGGAGATCTTACGCCTCTAACCCTCTTGACCTCTTCTCTTTGCTCCCAGGCCCCTCACCGTTCCCCAACCAACAAACTCCTCCCGCAATGATGCCAGGGGCAGTGCCAGGCAGCGGGCACCCAGGCGTGGCGGGTAATGCTCCTTTGGGTTTGCCTTTTGGCATGCCGCCTCCTCCTCCTCCTGCTCCATCCATCATCCCATTTGGTAGTCTAGCCGACTCCATCAGTATTAACCTGCCCCCTCCTCCTAACCTGCATGGGCATCACCACCATCTCCCGTTTGCCCCGGGCACTCTCCCCCCACCTAACCTGCCTGTGTCCATGGCGAACCCTCTACATCCTAACCTGCCGGCGACCACCACCATGCCATCTTCCTTGCCTCTCGGGCCGGGGCTCGGATCCGCCGCAGCCCAGAGCCCTGCCATTGTGGCAGCTGTTCAGGGCAACCTCCTGCCCAGTGCCAGCCCACTGCCAGGTGAGAAGGGTCCTGGAGGGGAAGAGGGTGAGGGAGAGGGGTCCACATGGAGGGATGGGGGTCAGCTAGGGGAAGGGCTTAGGTCATAGAACTTCCACAATCCTTTTTGAACGCTCTGGTAAATTAGAACACAGGGGGAAGGGCCTCTCTGGCTGTCCTCCACCATTCCCCACCCTGGCAGCTGCCACCTCTGGGATGACGTTGGGGCCTTTCACTGGTGGGTCACGGAGGAGTCCTAAGGCACAGCGTCTCAGTTGTAAACTTGAAAAACAGCTACCTGTCTGCATGATGATTGGCATCCCCTTTGCTTGTTCCTATCACGTTCAAATGCCCCATTTAGAGAGTTCCCTTGGGGGCAGGAGGATTGTGGGTATTTCCGTCTGCCCAGTGTGAGGTGGGAGAGGGTTTTGGGGAAAGGCTCCCTCGGTCACCTACCCACCCATTGCATGCCATGCCCAGTTCTGTTCGTCTGTGGTGGCCTGGGTCTGGATCCCTCTCCTGCTCACCCTAGCTGATTCATCTTCCTTTTCTCCACAGACCCAGGTACCCCTCTGCCTCCAGACCCCACGGCCCCGAGCCCAGGCACAGTCACCCCTGTGCCACCTCCACAGTGAGGAGCCAGCCAGACATCTCTCTCCCTCACCCCCTATGGAGATCAAGGTTCCAGGAACAGCCCTCTCCCCACCACTGGGACCCTTCCCCAGCCTGGAGAGTTCATCACTACGTAAGGAAAGCTCTTCCTGCCCCTCCAAAGCCCCCATCATGCCTGTCAGAGGCATGCATTTTTATATCGGATTATTCACGGACTTCTGTTTAAAAGATGTTTCTAATGTCTGGGAGAGAGGATAGGATTGGGGATGCTGCCCTCAAAGGGCTGGGGAAAGGTGTTTATACAAGGTTCTAATTAACCACTTTTAAGGGTGCACCCCCTCAAAACTACTGCATTTTTTATGGATGAAAAAAAAAATGAAGCCCTTTAAAGAAGTAGAGAGATAAAAAAGCCACATTGGAGCTCCCTCCACCCACTAAAAAAAAAAAAAAAAAAAAAAAAAATTCCACCTTTTACATTTTTTGGAGGAGGGAGGTGACAGGAAAGGGGAACTAAGGTTCTGGGAGAGCTCTGGGGATAGAGTAGGGTGCAGAGTCTGTCTCCTCCAGCCCTTCATTAGTAACCGAATCCACTCCCCAACCCCATCAGCCACCCCATCTCCGGTTTGTTCCTACTAATCTCTCCTGTGCTTCCTCAGTGTTGCTGTTTTAGGTCACCCCAACTCAGCCAATGACCCCTTCCCCCCCCCAAATGTCAGTTTTGTGTTTTTAAAAGTCACCTGCGTAGTTGATGTCAGCGTATGTGTATTTGGTGGGGAAACATATTTTGGGGATTCCTGTGGTAGGTAATAGAGGAAGGAAGAGCACCGTTCCTCTTCCCTGGGCCCTGTCACTGGGCGCCTAGAGGACATGGAAAGGGGAGCTAGAGAGGATGGGGAGCTGTGGAGCTGTAAAAACCTGCATTTTTCAAAAAGCACTTAAGCACCTCCTTCTTCTGACTTGGTGGGTCACCCCTCTAACCTCTTCCCTTTTCCACCGAGACCATCAGAACCTTGACTGGTAGCTTGGGGTTCCCTGGGATTTGGAGACAGTGGAGGAGGGGTGCCCAACCTAGGGTAGTGCCTACCCCAGCTTGCAGCTTGGCTCTGCCCCCTGGATTCCACGGCCTCCCATCTTTCCCTTCTTCATCCTTGATGTGAAGGTGGACAGGACCCCAGGCGGGCTCTCCACTAGTTTGCCTGGTCCCTGCCACCGGGCCTTTGTCGCTCACGTCCCCGTGTTTCTCTTCCTTTGCGTCTCGGCACCTTTCTTCTGTTCAAAAGTTTTCTGTAAATTTTTTTTCTTTCCTTTTTTTCTTTTCCTTTTTCTTTTCTTTTTTTTTTTTTTTTTTTTTTTATAAATTAATTTGCTTTCAGTTCCATCTTGTGAATGCCTTCTGTGTTCTCTGACCTGTGGCTGCCAGGCAGGGGGTTGGGGCTGGGGGCAGCCTTTCCAGGGGCATTCGCCTGGGCTGGAGAGGCACTGGACGGCCCATAGACACGCAGGCACTAGGCCTCTCTCCACAACAGGCTCAAGGCAGCACAGCTGTCAGGACTGTGCACTGTTTTGGGAGCTGGGCAGAGGCTCTCACCTGCCCTAAAAATAGCTGTTTGAGACTTGGAAGGACATCCTCCCAACCTGGAGATTTTGTATATTTATCCTTTCAGAAGTAATGGCTTCATTCCTTCCCTTATTAGGCAGGAAGAAGGCAGGCAAGTCACATACTTCTGTTATTACTGGCCACTAGCCCTACCGAGGTGACAGGCTCAGGCAGTGCTAATATGGCCTGGCTTTAGCTCCATTAAACACTCCCTGGGCTTCCCCCACAAAAGGCCATCAGTGCTTGGGAGAGGGACGGCTGGGTTTAACCAGATGGGAGGGCTAGGCGGACTTCCTGAAAGGAGGCAGACCGAGGATGGCCAGCCTTTGGTCCTACAGGGATTTATGGCTTCCTTAATTCCCCCAAGCGGTAGCCTCTGGAACATCAGTGAATGGGGCCAGTACTTTTTAAATGACACAAAGATGGATCCCCCAAGCCCTTCCCCAGCTTTTTTGACCCCTGGTCTATTGACCATGGATGGTCTTTCCTCCCCTTCACCCTGCTCAGGAAGGAAGGCAGAACCGTACTTAGGGCACAGAGCAAGTTTATTTGGTGACTGCTGATAGCAAATATCCAAGAGAGACAAGCTGGCAAAGGTGCTGTGACAAGAGGACCTAGGACGCCTTCGGGGCTACATGCAGTCTCACACGGGGGAAGGCACGGGGCTCGGGCACACCAGGAACGTCCTCAGCCATTCAGCACCATACGGACGAGCTCTGTGGATCGGAGAAAGGGGTGAGCCAGGGAGTAGGGCCAAGGGGAGGGGTCCACCAGGGGCCAGGAGACCACAGGACCACAAAGGTAGCATGGGTATGTGCCCGCAGAAACCAACCTTGGCTTTGCAGAGGAGCCACCTTGAGTCTGCCCAGTTCTCTCGGCCCCCAGCTCCCCTCCCACCAGCTGTTAGCCCCCCACCCTACCCTGAGCAGCAAGAACACAGCAGGAGGCAGAAAAGTTCTCAACTACACCTACAGCTATTGTCAGCCATTGGCAGGAGAAGACAGAGATTTGGGTTAGGGTACCTCCAAGCTGCCCAGCAGAAGGAAGAAGAAATGACTATTCTGCTACAGCAGCACAATGGGGCAGGCGACACCCCCCCCCCCATGCCAACCACCTGGGCCCCAGGGCCAAAGGATCACCCTGAAGCAAGATGGGGACCGGCTGGTGCAAGTTCCCAGACACCGGCACCTGGACCCTAGAAGCAAAACCTCAGAGCCCATTCTAGGAGAGGAGGTACCACACCCCCAGGCTGTCTTCCTCTTTGAGGAACCCCTCCCCTGCCCAGTCAGCTCCATGCAGAAACATGCTAGGAGGAAGTCAGATGGTAGTAGGGGAGGGGCAGGGACTAGAGAGCAGAGGTTGGGGAGAAAAACACTGGGGAGGGCGACTAGAGAAGGGAGGCTGGGAGGAGCCGTACCCGCCCCATGGGCCGGTCACCCCGACAGGATATGCCTCACAAACGCTGCAGGAAGGAAGAGACACTCATGGTGAAGACAAGACACAGACATGGGGTGAAGGGTTCAGGTGGTGGGGGAACAGACATTCCCTTTATTTTACTTCCCGTTCCTTCCCCACCCTTCACACATTACCCTTTTCTTTCCTGTCATATACCCCCATGGCCTCCCGCTCCCGGGCTGGGCCAGGCCCTGCCCTTTGCCTCCGGAGCCCCAAACACTTGGGCAAGAGCTGCCTGTACAACCGCTTCCTCCACGAGAGCCCCAAGTCCCTCACCTTCATAGTTGATACAACCATTGCTGTCCTCATGCCCCGCCACCAGCATCTCTACTTCTTCCTCCGTCATCTTCTCACCTGCAGAAGGAAAGAAAAGCATTCTGGGATCTGGGTGGCAAGTGTGTGTCAGGTGGCACCTCAGCTCAAAGGAGCAAGGGCAGAGCCTTACCCAGCGTGACAAGAACGTGCCGGATTTCAGCACCCATGACGGTGCCATTCCCTTCCTTGTCAAACACCCGAAGGCCTTCGACGTAGTCCTCATAGGTGCCCTGGTCCTTGTTCTTGGCCACAGTCTGCAGCATGGGCAGGAAGTGTTCAAAGTCCAGCACCTTCACATTCATCTCTGCCATAAAGGAGGGGGAAGGAAAGTCACCCGGGTCCTCAGGACTGAGGAGACTACAGGGCTCCCACGGGGGCAGGGGGCTCCCACTGAAAGCAGGAGTAATCTGTGGGATTTGCTAGTTGAGACAAATGTGCTTGAGGTCTGGGCCCATGAAGATAAAGGGAAGCTCTTAGCTAAAGAACTGTAGGCCCATTACCACACTGAGGAATAGTTCCTGAGGACCCTCACCATCGCTCTTGGGGTTCCCCAGGACCTTGAGCACCTCGGCGTTGGTGGGGTTCTGGCCCAGGGCCCTCATCACGTCCCCACACTGGCTGTACAGGATCTTGCCATCCCCTGTTCGATCGAACAGCTGAAAGGCCTCCTTGAACTCTGAAGATTCAGACAAGATCAGCACTGAGCATGCGGGGGTTGACCCAAACCCTGCCTCCCAAACCCCCTCTGCCCAGTCAACTCTTGATCATGCTGAGGAGACCAGGTGTTTGTACCACTGTACGCCCAGGCCCGCTGAGAGGGATCTAGCGTCCCTGCGTCCCTGCTCAGGCGTTCCACATAACGACACGGCCTCCCCCTCCCCAGGGCTGAAGGGTAACAGCCACTTACACGCCCCTCTGCCGACAGCAAGCCCGCCCAGCCTCCTCACTACACTCAGGGCAGGAATTCGCCACCGCCCAGTCTGGGTCCTGTCCTTATAAGGAAGAGGGAGCAGCAGCCGGGGACCGGGGTCATCCCTGCCTGCCACTTCCCACCTCTCCGGTACAGACTTCTAGAGGGCACTGCTATGAAATATCCTCAGCAAATTCCCGTCCCCATTTTCACAGAATTCCAGGTCACTGCTTTCTACACTCTTCACAATTCCGGACTGGGCGGGGGGGGGGGGGGGAGGGGGGGGGAGCTGGGGGTGTTGTTATCACAGGAGGAGGAAAGAGGCAGAAGCTGATTAAGGGACGGAGGAGCGCAGGCAACTTAATACACCCTCCCCGCCCCGCACACACCGCAGGCGTTAGGTGACCAAGTTGTCTCATGCCCACACCGCCTAACACTCACCCGGGGCTTGGGGCTCGGATCTAGAGTGGAAGGGGAGGGAGGAAGAAAGAGTGAGAAGAGAAAATGGAGGATGCCGAGGAGGGAGAGGAGACGGCAGGAAGTAGGTCCCGGGGGGAAGAGAGGGCCGGCCTGGTGGGGGTAGTGCTGGAGGCGGGGGCCCCTCTCCCGAGACGCGACCTCAGCGGGTCGGGGCTTACGTACCGGCGGTCTGGTCCTCGGTGAAATCACACTGCTCAGGGAAGAGGGGGGCCGTCAGCATCTCAACTGCAGCCCCCAAGCGTCCATCCCCGTCCCGCCAACTGAACCACTAAGTCCTGCTCCGTGCTGGGGACTCGCTTCCCGCCAGGACAAGACCCCCGAACTCTCCAACCCCGCCCCCGACCTGCCAGGCCCTCGGGTTCGCTCCGCAAAGCCCCGCCCCGGCCTCCCGCCTCGCCCCGAGCCACGCTCCGCGTCCCGGGCCCGGGCCCCACCATCGCGACGGCGCGCCTCTGCGGGACCCTCTCCTGCAGCAATGGCTCCGGCGCCCGGCCCTGCCCTAGTCCTCGTGCGTCCCCGTGACGTCACAGCGCCGGCCCAGCCAATAGAAACGGCGGCCCGGCCTTATGCAGATGAGGGCGCTACGTTAGTAATGAGGTGGGCGGGGCCTCCGCTCCTCCCTCTGGCGCCGCGCTCCCTGCGGGGGGCCGAGCTGCGGCGGCGGGTGGAGCCAGGCGCGAGGAATCCGAGGGTCGGCGATCCCGGAGAGGAGAGGCCGCCCCCCGTCTCCCCCCCCACCAAGAAAGCAGCAGTCGGACGCCTAGGGAGGAGCCGTCTCTTTATTTTGAAACAACAGGGGACCTCCTAGTGGCAGGAACGTGCTTCCATCGCCGGGGAGGGGCGCCGAGTCCAGCCCCACCGCGCCTGTGGAAACGAGGCAAGCTGCCGAGGGCGGTCGCTCGCGCGGCGCCGTGGGCTCGCCTTCCCGGCTCCGTGGCCCCGCCGAGGGGAGGGACGGAAGCTGCCTCGAGCGCAGCGGGACGGCCCTACCTGTAGGAGCTCAGACGCTGAGGATGTGCTTCAGGAAGGCTGCGGAGACGAGGCGGGAGGGTTCAGAAGCAGGCCCGGCTCCGGGTTCAGATAATCCGGGTCCGTCCCCCCCACCCGGACCGCGAGCCCCGGCCCCGCCGCTCCCGCCGCTCCCGCCGCTCCCGCGGCCCCTCACCTTCATAGTTGATGCAGCCGTTGCTGTCCTCATGTCCGGCCAGGACGGTCTCCACCTCCTCCTCAGTCATCCTCTCTCCTGAGCCCGACAGAACAGATCAGTCCCTGCCCACCCCCCCGCCCTTCCTCTTCCGGGCGGTGCCCCCCCCCCCCCAAGCTTGGCGCCGAGCCGAAGCCCAAAGGAATCCTGGTAAGGGCCCCTCAGTGTGCCCTGCCTCTCCCTCCCACTGCACCTGCCCGCGCGCCTGGTCAACGCCTCCACGGAGGGAAAGGGGACGGGGGCCCCAGGTCACAGAGCGCAGGCCTCTCTCCCACAGCAAAAAGTCAGGCTTTCCACCTCACCCCTCTCCTCTGTCCTGTGGGAGGCAACTGCACCCCCTCCCCTTACCTTCGGGTTCTGCCCCAGGGCTCCGACCTCCTTAGCCCCTGCCCATGGCCTGTAGGGCGGTAATGCTTCCCGGCCCTGCCTCCGTGCCTACTGGTCTGGCCCCTGCTCCCCGCCCGCCCCGAGTTCCGTCCCTGCCTCACCCAGGGTGGTGAGCACGTGTCTGAGCTCCGCGCCCATGACTTTGCCGTTCCCCTCTTTGTCAAACACTCGAAGCCCCTCCAGGTAGTCCTCGTATGTCCCTTGGTCCCGGTTCTTGGAGACTGCTTGGAGCATGGGCAGGAAAGTCTCGAAGTCCACACGCCGGGACTTCAGCTCTGGAGGTTGGAAACGGGAGGGAGGGGTCACTGTAGTGTCACCTTGGGCCCAGCTCCATCCCTACCACGAAGCTTTTCATCCCATTCAACGTTCAGGATGTTTTTTTAAAGGTGTCTGACAGTGTTTGAAGTCCCAAGAGCCACCCCAGCATCCTTTGTCACCTTGCCACCATTCCTCGGTTCCACCACCACACTGAAAAACCGCATTGCTCCAGGCATCCCCCTCACCATCACTCTTGGGGTTCCCCAGGATCCTGAGCACCTCGGCGTTGGTGGGGTTCTGGCCCAGAGCCCTCATCACATCCCCACACTGACCATACAGGATCTTGCCGTCCCCTACTCGATCAAACAGCTCAAAGGCCTCCTTGAACTCTGAAGTACAAGGAGAGGTCAGTGTTGAGACCAGGGGTTCCCATCACCACCCCCCCACTCCACCCCTGACAGAAAGGAGGTTCAGAAACTCCGAACTAGAGCTAGGCAGAACGGAGGACACAGAGCACTAGGAGGAAGGTTCCAAGGTTGGGACTAGACGGTGGCGCTATCCAAGGTTGGGCTAGGGGAACAGAAAGAGGATCTGACCAGGGGCTTGGGGCTAGACGGTGCGGCTTAAGGGACCAGCTTCTCCTCACCCTCCAGCTGGTCCTTGTTAAACTCGATCTGTGGAAGAAAAGAGCAGGTGAGGAGAGATGACAGGGCTCACTGAATCTCTCTCCAGCACTCCTCCCAACCAACTGGCAGCCACTTCTGGGGAGGGGCCCAAAGAGACCAGGCTGGGAGCCCAGCCACCTCAGTCCCATTCCCAGCTCTGGACCTTGGGAGAATCCCAAGAGGAGGAATTATGGGGGGGAGGGTTTCCTGGGAACAGGGTTAATCCCATGCCACCTGTTCCCCTCCCTCCAGTGCCCTGAGCTCTGCATCCCTCACATAACTGGGGGCTGAACAAAGGCTAAATTTACCCCTGGCCCCCAGCTGTGATTGTCTAACAAGTCTGTCCTCCTCAGCCTTCCCTCCTGGGGTTCAGAGTTGTGGCTTTTAGAACCGAACAGTCAGCCAGGCACAGGCACCAGCTCCCTCTCTTCACCTTGAAACTGTCCTCAGAACCCAGATGTTCCCCATCTCCCAGGTCCCTGCCGCCAGCAGAGGGGTCAGTGAGAATGTGTGTATGTACCCACACATATAGTATAGGTTAGAGGGAGAGAATAAAAAAGAACAGCAGTCATAAGCCTGGATGCTTCCAAATAGGGGACCAAGAGGGATCTCCAGTATCCGTGCAGTGCTCACCGAGTCCCTATCTTTTAGATACCCCTAACCACCTCGGCTGTTTCCCACCCTGTACCATCCCTTACAAATTCTTCCTCAGTCTCCCAAGACTCACCACCACTTTGGAGAGATCGATGGGGGGCTCCTGGGTTTTCTGAGGAGCTGGAGGGACAGCTGGAGCTGGCTCAGCCTTGGGCTTGGCAGGAGGGGCCCCTGCTGCTGGTTTGGCAGCAGGCTTGGAAATAGAGGGTCCCGCTGGTTTCTTCATAGGAACATCCTTCTTGGGAGGCATGATGTCCGGTGGCCAAAGGACAGTGTGCCGATGGGGGCACCCATCTCTGTTTAAATAGCCAGGGAGTCTGGGATGTCAAGGGGCGGGGGCAGGGGCAGGGAGCCAGTTGGCGGTGAGGAGGGTGAGATAGAGGAGAGATATGCCGGCCTGCCCTGGACTCCTATGGTTCAGGACTCCTGCCCCAAGGTCTTCTCTCTTCTGTTCACTAAGCCCCAAATGCTAGCCAGAACAATGGCCCCTTTGGGGGCAGGGGAAGGAAGCCAGAGACTGCCCAGAATGAGGGAGTTAACCTCCGGGGTAAGGATAGGATGCTTGCCAGTGACAGACACTGACACAGGGGTGAAGCAAAGAAGGGGACCCAGGCATTCCAGGCCTCGACCCCCCTCCCACACACACAGAGTAGCCCTTTTGTTTTAGCAGCTTTAGACCCTTAAAGGCTGAGGCAGGGAGGGGGCCCTTGTGAACTGGGATTGTTAGAGTGGGGTCTGGGAGGGGCACCTGGCTGGCTCAGTCAGTAGGGCATGTGACTCCTCATCTTGGAATTGTGGATTTGGGCCCCACACTGGGTGTGCAGACTACTTGAAAATAAAATCTTAAAAAAAAAAAAAAAAAAAGTGGGGTCCAGGAGCAGTTTAAGATGAAAAAACCAAGCAGCTCTTCTACTCCCCTCTGACTATAGTTGAGGAGCAGGGGCAGTTGACCCCACAGCCTTTAATCCCCAAATCTTACAGTCACTGCCACCGTCTCCCAGCCCAGAACTGGAATTGTGCCAGTATAGATAAAGAACAGTAACATAAAGGAGTGTGATCACACACACACACACACACACCCCATGATCTCCTGTTCCCAATATGGTTTTAAGGGTAAGGGTGGGAACAAGGATCAGGTTTAACACCCACCACCCACACACCAAGGAAGGAACCCTTTTCCACAGGCCCCATGGTCCATCAAGTCAAAGGAAGGTAGGGAGCCTGCGGAGCCTGCAGGGACTCTGTGGTGCACCTGAGAGGAAGGGCAGGCCCTGGGAGGCCAGGAGCCTAAATCCTAAAATCTCTAATCCAAAAGGATGTGGGAGGTCCTATGGGTTCCAAAGGTACTTACCCACCAAGCAGAGAATGGTAACAACCCTGGCCCTGGCGCCAGGTTCCAAACCTTGCTGGGGGCACCGGGTAGGGTCTAAGTCGGAGGTGGCGGGGAGAGGGGAAGGGGTTGCGGCTACTTTTGTTCTTGGGATAAGAAAGGAAAAGATTTAGGCAGCATTCTGAGGAAGAGTAATGATTCCACTTAGACCCTGGGGTTCAGAGATTTGATGATTCGTCTCTCACTTGCAAAAATGCGTCTGAATCTCATTACTGAACACTGTCCCATTTTAGAAAAATCGGAATCGTTCCAGCCTCCCAGAACTCATCTCACTCACACACACGCACATGCACACGCACGCACCCACACCTCAAATCAAGCTTAAATAAAGGAAAGAGTCCCTCCCCAGCTCCCCAAAACTCACCCTGCGGGGTCCAGGTGAGGGCGGAGGCGGGGCTGGGAGGCCGCGGGCCCCGAAGGGTTAACGCCAGCGGCCTCGGAGCATGCCGGGAGTCGTAGTCCTCGCGCGCCCGCGGCCTCACGGGAAGGCCGCTGGCAGCTGGGAGACCTCGCCCGAGCGGCGGCTTCCGGCAGGTGGCGGCGGCGGTGACTCAGGCCGTTTGGGCGCCCTCCGCCTCCCGGAGCTGAGCGGCGGTGACCGCTCTACAGCCCCCCCCCCGCCCCGGCGCCAGAGCCGCGCGGGCCCGGGCATCTGCGACGCTGAGCGGGGGCTCCCGGGGGGCGGGGGAGCGGGCGCCGCCGAGGGGCCGTGTGACTTGGAACAGCAACTCCACCGAATTCTCCTTTCTTTTCTTTTTTCTTTTTTTTCGGTAATGAGCTGCTGGTAGTTGAAGTAAATGTTAAGATTTGGGATTAGGCCTTGGCCACCTGCCCCGGCTCCTCCCACTGTGCAAGTTTCTCCATCCCGCGGCGCGGGGCCTCGGCTCTGCCTGGAACCGCGGGGCTGCGCCGCCCAGCGCCTCGGGCCTCACGCCTCCGTCCGCGCTGGTCATCTCCTTCCCGAGACGCCCCGCAGCCCTCCGGGGCTGGGGCTGCGGGGGCTCGCGGGGCTCGCGGCTGACAGGCCGAGGGTCAGAGGAGGGGGCGGGCGGTGGGGGTGTGCAAGCCGCTCGGAAGAGTAGGGACGGTTGCCTACAGCCTAACAGGAGGTGGAGGAGGAGGTCAGCCGCTCTCCGCGGAGGCCTTCACCAAGCCCTTTCCGCTTGGGCTGGATTACCTCCGAGGAGCAGCCGAGGGGGAGCTGAAGAGAAGGGTCCCGCCGCGCCCCGCGCCCCAGAGAAAACATGAAGACTCTTGGCAAACAGACTGGCAAACCCCTCATTTTTGCATTATTCTTGTCTTCTAATCTGGGAGCCCAACTTGGGACCCTGACAGCATGACCTAACACTTAATCGACTGAGCCACCCAAGCACCCCATAAAGAAGGTCAGGCATGGCTCCGTCTTTAAGGAACGGGAAACTGAGACTCCCAGAGTCTCTGCTGCTTCTTTCTTTCTTTTTTTTTTTTTTATTTATTTATGATAGTCACAGAGAGAGAGAGAGAGAGAGAGGCAGAGACACAGGCAGAGGGAGAAGCAGGCTCCATGCCGGGAGCCCGATGTGGGATTCGATCCCGGGTCTCCAGGATCGCGCCCTGGGCCAAAGGCAGGCGCCAAACCGCTGCGCCACCCAGGGATCCCGAGTCTCTGCTTCTTTTGCCAGTGTGATCTAGAGTATGGGAGCAGAGTCAAGGTTCAAATGTAAATCTAAAAAATAAAAAGCGAATCTAACTCTAAAGTCCTTGTTTTGTGTTTATTTTTTTTTTAATTTTATTTTTTTAATTTATGATAGTCACACAGAGAGAGAGAGGCAGAGACACAGGCAGAGGGACAAGCAGGCTCCATGCACCGGGAGCCCGATGTGGGATTCGATCCCCGGTCTCCAGGATCGCGCCCTGGGGCCAAAGGCAGGAGCCAAACCGCTGCGCCACCCTAGGGATCCCTATTTTTTATTTTTTTAAGTAGGCTTCATGCCTAGGGCAGAGCCCAGCTCAGGGCTTAAGCTCAAGACCCGAGACAAAAAAAAAAAAAAAAAGACCGGAGCCAAGATCAAGAGTCAGACACCCCCTTTGCTAGTTTCATTTTTTAATTTTTATTATTTGATAGAGCACACAAGCAGGGGTAAGTGGAAGAGGGAGAAAGAAGCAGGGAGCCCAATGTGGGGCTTGATCCCAGGACTCTGGGATCATGACCTGAGCCAAAGGCACACACTCAACCGGCTGAGCTACCCAGATGCCCCTAGTTTCATTTTTTTAATGCTCTAAACTAGCGGTTCCCAGATTTAGCTGTTCTTCAGAATCTCCTGAGAACTTTGTAAACAGACAAACTTGCAGACTCTGCCCACAAAGATTCTGACTCTGGGTCTGTGTTAGGGCCTGGGAATCTTTTTTAAATATTTTTAGCTATGGAAAGGACAGAGAACAAACTAAGTTAATTACAGCTTTAAAAATATATATATTTTGGGATCCCTGGGTGGCGCAGTGGTTTAGCGCCTGCCTTTGGCCTAGGGCGCGATCCTGGAGACCCAGGATCGAATCCCACGTCGGGCTCCCGGTGCATGGAGCCTGCTTCTCCCTCTGCCTGTGTCTCTGCCTCTCTCTCTCACTGTGTGCCTATCATAAATAAATAATAAAAAAAAATTTTTTTTTAATAAATAAAAATATATATATTTTATTTTATTCATGAGAGACAGAGAGAGAGGCAGAGACATAGGCAGAGGAAGAAGCAGGCTCCAAGCAGGGAACCCAATGCAGAACTCGATTCCAGACCCCAGGATCATGCCTGGAGTTGAAGGCAGATGCTCAACCACTGAGCCACCCAGGCAACCCTAACTACAGCTTTAATAAAAGGAATGATCTTTTCAGAATGTGTATTTGATCATGTCATCTCCCTACCTAAAATCCTTCCATGTATTTTGGTAAAGACTAAATCTTTAGTTGGTTCACAAAACCCAGCAGTTTCAAACACTGCTTCCTTGTACCAGTTACACCTCTATACCAGCCATATCTACTAGCTCGCAGATCTTTAAAGATGTCCTGGTCCCTTTTCTCAGGTTATTGCTACTGTCTTTTAGATCTCTGCTCTCCCTCCCTTCCAACACGCACTTTCTAGGGCCAAGTAGGGTACGGTGCCTGGCATATACTGGGCAAATATCTGTAGAATGAATGGATATTTGGATAAAAGGGAAGAATCAAGGATAGACGCTGATACTAGTAAGTTGATGAGATAGATTGGGGATTCAGGAGATTGAGAGAGTTCCCAGGTATTCTTACCTTGCATTAGAATATGAGGTGATTGATTTGCTAAAAGAGGATATAGGAGGAGGTGGCTTGAGAAGGTAGTGAAGGTTTGAAACAGGTACTGTGGAAAGTGGGAGACAGCTTACTGGGGAGCCAATCAATACTCAATTGAGATGTACTGAGTGCCTACTCTGTGCTCCCTACGTGAATTTGCTGAGCAGCTTAAAGGGTGGTTGCAGTGGGAGCTCATGTAACGATGCCAGGTAGTGATTTCCTCCTTCCGACAGTATTCTGCTGCTTGGACGATGGAGCTAGAGCAAAGAGGCAGCTGGAATGGTAATGGATCTAGACAATGGAGTTTTGTGGAGTAGGGATGATGGATGAACATGAAAGTGAGGAAGTTGGGAGTCTGAGTAAAAGAGGGTTTGTGGGGATCCCTGGGTGGCGCAGCGGTTTAGCGCCTGCCTTTGGCCCAGGGCGCGATCCTGGAGACCCAGGATCGAATCCCACATCGGGCTCCCGGTGCATGGAGCCTGCTTCTCCCTCTGCCTAGGTCTCTGCCTCTCTCTCTCTCTCTATCATAAATAAATAAAAATTAAAAAAAAAAAGAGGGTTTGCGGTCTAGGCCAAATAGAGGAGTAAGTACAGAAGTGACCCATTAGGACGTGTGGCTGTGTCAGAGGATAGAGTGTGCAACCTGTGATCTTAGGGTCATGAGTTCAAGTCCCACATTGGGTGTAGAGCTTTCTTTAAAAAGGTGTAGAGCTAAAAAAAAAAAAAAAAGTGTAGAGCTTTCTTCAAAAAGAAAGAAGAAAGAAGAAAGAAAGAAAGAAAGAGAAAGAAAGAAAGAAAGAAAGAAAGAAAGAAAGAAAGAAAGAAAGAAAGAAAGAAAAGTGACCTATTAGATTGAGAGAATATAAAAAGTCACTAACAGTCTTGGGTCTCAATGAGGTTGAGAAGTAAGATGCTTGGAGATCTCACAGCTGTTGAAGGAAATAGTGCATTTGAGATTAAAATTCCAAAGACTATAGAGGAAGACAGGAATAGGGTGTGAATGGTTGAAAGGGTAGAGACGTGAAGGTTATTGGATCTGAGGAGAATGTTCTTTAGGGCTTTTTCGATAGCAAGTAGCAAAAATCTGACTAAACCTGGGTAACCAATAAAGAGGATTTATTGGCTTATGTAACTGAAAAATCAAGAGGTAGGGTGGGTTTCAAGTTCATTTTGATCCAGAATTTCATGACATCACAAAAGGATTTTCTACTTTTCTGGCCACTGTCCTCCATTTGTTAGCTTCTTACTTGAATTCCCTCCTGGAGTCATATCTGGCTTGGCTGTGCAGGCATCACATCCTTATACCACAAGAGGAAAAGAGTGAGCTTTTCTTTTTTAATTTGGAAGTATTTATTTGTATTCTTTTTAAAGTAAGCTTTATACCCAACATGGGGCTTGAACTCATGACCCTGAGATCAGGAGTCTCCTGCTGTCCTGACAGAGCCACACACACCAGAGGGAGCCCTCCTTCACCATTGGAATCGGTTCCTGAACTTCACTCTGACTCGAGGGACTTAGAAAAATGCTGCCATCAAGCCTGGAATTCATCACCATGACTAGGGAAACAGCATGCCCTGTGTGGCAACGGCAGGGGTTTGCCCGCCCCCACGACAAGGAGGATGGCATTACCCTGCCCCACAGGCCAGTTGGGGTTTGTCTGCCTTTGGAGGTGGACTGGAGCCCATCCAAACGGGAAGGAGTAGAAGGACACTGGGGAGGAAGCCTACGTTGTCCGCCACAAGGAGGAACTCTGATGGTGATTACCGAAGAGCCTGTGGCATACGTTGGAGACACGGGGTGACAGCAGTATTCAGGGGGCCGTGCCCTTCGATAAGTATGGAGTGGGTGTGTGGTTAGTGAATGACAGAGACGGTAGAGACGGTGTATCAACTCGAAAGGAGCTGAAATTTTATTTATTTATTTATTTATTTATTTATTTATTTATTTATTTATTTCTTCATGAGAGACACAGGCAGAGGGAGAAGCAGGCTCCCCACCGGGAGCCCGTCGCGGGACTCGATCCCAGGACCCCAGGATCACGCCGGGAGCCAAAGGCAGACACTCAACTGCTGAGCCACCCAGGTGTCCCAGGAGCTGAGATTTTTTATGAGAATAACAATGGGGAAGCAGCTTTGGGGTGCAAGGAGAATGTGGACCCCACCTCCCAGATGAGTGAGGTCTCTTGGCAGGTGAGCCAGGTTTCAGAGGAGGCCAGAGCGAGCTTTGTTTAAATAAAGGTAAAGACTTTTAGGGGGTAGAGTGGGTAGGCAGTGTTAGGTAGACACAGGTTTGCAGAGATGACATAAGGCCCCTCAGCTGCACTCTTAGCTCCCCTTTATCCTCCGACCCTCTCTTATGTTCAGTTGTGTGTGTATATTCACTCTATTGCCTGAGCCTAGATTTTTAGCTCTTTCTGTTGAGGTATAATTGACATGTAACATGAGTTTTAGGTGCATAACATAATGATTCTCTATTTATATATATTGTGAGATAATCACACAGAAAAGAATTGTTTTCTTATGATGAAAACTTATAAGATCTCTCTTAGCAACTTTCAAATATGCAATACAATATTATTAACTCTAGTCACCATGTACACGTATATTACATCTCCAGGACTTAGTCATTTTATAACTGGAAGTTGGTTCCTTTTCACCCATTTCCCCACCCTCAGAGCTGGATCCCCCAAACAACGATTCTGTTCTCTGAATCTGTGAGCTCAGTGTTTTATTTTTTGTGTATTTTTACATTCAGGTGAGGTAATACGGTATTTGTCTTTTCTCTGTCTGACTTTCTTTTTTTAACAGGAAAGACCTCCAAATGCAGTGGTCTCTCCTTTTTTTTTTTTTTAAGATTTTATTTATTTATTCATGAGAGACACAGAGAGAGAGAGGCAGAGGCACAGGCAGAGGGAGAAGCAGGCTCCATGCAGGGAGCTTGATGTGGGACTCGATCCCGGGTCTCCAGAATCACACCCTGGGCTGCAGGTGGCGCTAAACCGCTGCGCCACCGGGGCTACCCTGTCTGACTTATTTTATTTGGCATAATGCCCTGGAGGTCCATCCAAATTGTTGCAAATGGCAAGTTTTCCTTTTTTTTTTTTTTTTTAATGCTGAATAATATTTCATTGTATGTATATGCCCCATGACCCTAATTTATAAAATATGTATTCCTTAATCATGTTAGCTTTTCCTCCTTATGTTAGTCACCTCAAGGCCCGAAAGAAGGCGGCTGCTGCTCCAGGCATCACATCCTTCCAACAGTGACCCAACCAAAAAGGAAGGAGGCAATGAGGGCTTTCTTCTGTTGACACTCCAGTCCCCAGCTGACTTCCTCTTACGTCTTATCCGGCACACTGCCACCAGGAATGCTCTGGGATTCTGTATGTAGGGAAGAGGGGAAGGTGGCTGTTGGGCAGACAGTGGTGTTGCCACACCCAGTGAACCACAGCACTTTGGGCCAGTAAAGCCACATTTCAAGAGTAGCATTTGTGGGACTGGCTCAGTCAGAAGAGTATGCAACTCTTGATCTTGGGGTTGTGAGTTTGAGCCCGCCATGGGGTGTAGAGATTACCTAAATAAAAATGTTTTTAAAGGTCGTAGGTGGGGGCACCTGGGTGGCTCATTGGCTGAGCTTTTGGCTCAGGTTGTGATCCCGGGGTCCTGGGTTTGAGTCCTGCATTGGGCTCCCTACAGGGAGCCTGCTTCTCCCTCTGCCTATGTCTCTGCCTCTATCTCTGTCTCTCATGAATAAATAAATAAAATCTTAAAAAAAAAACTGACATGATTCATAAATTGAAAGGCTTTTAAAAAAAATTTAACTTTGGGCCCCCTGGGTGGCTCAGCGGTTGAGCATCTGCCTTTGGCCCAGGGCATGATCCGGGGTCCTGGGATCGAGTCCCGCAGCTGGTTCTCCACAGGGAGCCTTCTTCTCCCTCCACCCGTGTCTCCCTCTCTGTCTCTCAAGAATAAATAAAATCTCTAAAAATTTTTTTGACTTGTATCTTTTCCTTTTTTTATTAAAAAAGTAACATTGACATAGAATATCGGTTGCAGGTATACAACATAATATTGTATACATCTCAAAACGACAAACAGGGGCAGCCTGGGTGGCTCAGTGGTTTAGCGCCGCCTTCGGCTCAGGGCCTGATCCTGGAGACCTGGGATGGAGTCCCACGTCGGGTTCCCTGCATGGAACCTGCTTCTCCCTCTGCCTGTGTCTCGGCCTCTCTCTCTCTGTGTCTCTCATGAATAAATAAATAATATTTTTAAAAATCAAAATGACAAACAGTACGTCTAGTTTACACTTAACATCCATCATCTTACATAGTTACCAAAAAAAATTTTTCCTGGTGATGAGAACTTTAAGATCTGTTGTCTTAGCAACTTTCAAATATACAGTAAAGTATTATTCACAATAGTCATCATGCTGTACATTGCATCCGGAACTTATTTTATAGCTGGATGTTTTTTTTTTAAGATTTTATTTATTCATGAGACACAGAGAGAGACCAAGACACAGGCAGACAGAGAAGCAGGCTCCTCTCGGGAGCCTGATGTGGGGCTCGATCCCAGGACCCTGGGGTCACGCCTTGAGCCCAAGGCAGACACTCTCAATCCCTGAGCTTCTCAGGTGTCCCATTTGGCTGGAAGTTTGTATCTTTTGACCCCCTTTACCCATTTTTCCCATCTCCCCAACGCCCACCTCTGGAGTCACTGACAGTGTTCTCTGTATCTATGAGTTTTTAGTCATTATTAGTTTCCACATATAAGTGCGATCCTACAGTATTTGTCTTTGACTTGTTTCACTTAGCATAATGCCCTCAAGGTTCCTTCATGTTGTTGCACATGGTAAGATTTCCTTCTTTTTATGGTTGAATATTCCTGTGTGTGTGTGTGTGTGTGTGTGTGCATGCACACATGCAAACCCTCACATTTCTTTATCTGTTCATTTTTCAGGGGTCACCTAGGTTGTTTCCATGTCTTGACTATTGTAAATAATGCTGCAGTGGATATGGGGGTGCAGGTATCTTTTTGAGACAGTGATTTCCTTTAGCTATAAACCCGAAGTGGAATTGTTGGATCACATGGCAGTCCTGCTTTTAATTTTTTGAGGACCATCCATGCTGTTTTCCGTAGTGCTTGCATCAGTCTATAACCCACCAGCAGTGTACAAGGGTTCCTTTTCCCAGCAACACATGTCATTTCTTGTCTTTGTGATGATAGCCATTCTAAAAGGCTTCGAGTGATATCTGATTGTGGCTTTAATTTGCATTTCCCTGATGATTCATGATGGTGAGCATCTTTTCCGGTACTTGTTAGCCATCTGTATGTCGTCTTTGGGGAAAAGTCTATTCAGATCTGCCCTTTTTAATTTGGAGATATAAACTAATTAATTAATATATTTCTGCTATTGTGTGAGTTCTTTATAGGTTTCAAATATTAAACTCTTATCAGATACATGATTTGCAAACATTTTCTGCCGCTCAGTAGTTTGCCTTTTTGCTTTGTTGGTTTCCTGTGCTAATGCAGGAGCTTTTTAGTTTGATGTAGATGAATATTTTTGCTTTTGTTGCCTTTGCTTTTGGGTGTCACATTAGAAAACATCATTGCCAAGACCTACATCAAATTGCTTATCACATCTTTTCTAATTTTCAGGTTTCAGGTCTTATATCCAAGTGTTTAACCCATTTTGAGTTACTGTTTGTGAATGGTGTAAAGCAATGGTCCAGTCTCATTCTTTTGCATGTGGTTGTCTAGTTTTCCAGTACCATTTATTAGAGAAACTGTCCTTTCCCCATCGTATAGAATACTTGGCTCGTTTGTCAAGATACAGATTTGCCAGATACAGATATCCCCTGCTTTATGAAAGTTCCTGTTAGGCCATTTTGCTTTTAAGAAAGACCTCCGTTAGGACCTATCTTCACTCATGAAAAGAAATCTAAAGGGGATTTTTGCTTTTATGAAATAGGGTGAAAAGCAAAAAACGACATTCAGCTTTTGTTTTGCAGTGAGCCCTCAGAGGCCGTGAGCACCCCACACTGGGAGAGCCGCCCACCAAGTTTCCCTGGGGATTACATGTCGCATCAAAGTGCCCTAGCTTTGAACTAGGAGTGTCCAGGCAGTATTTCAATTTGATTTTTTATTTATTTTTAAAAATATTTTATTTATTCATGAGAAACAGAGAGGAGAGAGAGAGGCAGAGACAGAGGCAGAGGGAGAAGCAGGCTCCATGCGGGGAGCCCGACGTGGGACTCGATCCCAGGACTCCAGGATCACGCCCTGGGCCACAGGCAGCGCTAAACCGCTGAGCCACCCGGGCTGCCTTCAATTGATTTTCTGCGTCTGTTTGCAAGAGGTGTCCCAAAGCATCAGAGAAGCCTCAGAGATTATTTTGGGGGTCTGGGAATTCTCAAAAACTCCTCCATGTAAGCTAAGGGGAATCAATTTTTCACTTTGTATCAATCATTTTGGCTTACGCAAGGTTTCACAGGAACACTGCTTCCAAATATGGGGGGAAACGTGTACCGCGCAGGTTTGTTTCCGGGCTCTGCTCTGTTGATCTAGAGGTTTCCATGCCGATCCCACAGTTTTGATTAGAATATACTTTGAGGGGCAGCCCCGGTGGCGCAGCAGTTGGTGCTGCCTGCAGCCCACGGCGTGATCCTGGGGACCCTGGATCGAGTCCCACGTCGGGCTCCCTGCATGGAGCCTGCTTCTCCCTCTGCCTGTGTCTCTGCCTCTGTCTCTCACTCTGTGTCTCTCATGAGTAAATAAAACAAAATCTTTAAAAAAAAAAAAAAAAGAATATACTTTGTAATCAAGGAGTGTGATGTGATGCCTCTAGGGTTGGGGACTTCTGTGGTTCCATACAAATTTTAGGATTGTCCATTTCTGTGAAAGATGCCATTGGATTTTTTTTCTGTCACCTAGATTAACCCGTTTACTATAGGCTAGCAAGGCTTCAAATGGTGAAGCTTCTGCTGGTCCTTCAGTCTCCTGATGGCGGACTTTACCGTGACTGCACAAGTGGTGCCACAGGCCCAGGCGCCACGGCTACAGGCTCCACGCAGGAGCCCGTATTTACCCACAGTTCCCACCTTCTTGGGGCGTCTAGCCGTCACCACAAACTAGGTCCGAGCCCAGAGAGGAGAGCTCTTGGACTTTTGGACAGTATGGATATTTGCACAGTACTTCAGTCCCTGAGCATGGAATGTCTTTTATCTGCATCTTCAGTTCCTTTCCCCAATGTCATGTAGTTCTCTGTGTATGGGTCTTTTACCTCCTTGGTTAAATTTATTTCTAGGTATTCTCTTTGAAGCAACAGTAAATGAGATTGGTTTATCTAATAGCTATCGGTGTATGTTCATTCTGTGTGCTACAACCTTCCTGATTTTTTAGTTTAACAGTTTTTTGGTGGTGTCTTTAAGATTTCCTCTGTGGAATTTGTCCTCTGCAAAAGGTCACAGTAGGCTGGGTTCCCCATCCTTAAGGAAAAGAGCCACAGCTGGTTTGAGTACAACGTTTAATATAAGGTACAGTGGCTTGGCAGAGCTGGTGCAAAACCAAGAGATCCCGCTCTAGTCTGTGAGTTAACAGCGTAGGCACCTGAACAAAAAATTGGCCCTGCTGGCCCATCGTCCAAGGCCCTCTGCACAGCACCAGCCAGAGGCCCCAAGGCTGATAGAAATTCTATCTGTAAGTCTTCAAGTTGCGGCTACTGTGTTCTAGTCCCCAGAGTCAATCAGAGGCTGGCCCTAGTCATCACAGCAGGTGTAATCTTAGGACAGACTTGAGACGTGGGGACTGGACACAGGGCCTGGTTCCTATCCATTTCCTACATGCAGCAGTCCAGGAGGCTCTCGGCCTGAGTGGCCATTGGCCTGCCTGCCTTCCCAGCCGGCTGTTTGCCCTCCCTGACTGCTCATAGTAGGGGAAGAGGTGGCATCCGACTAAAGAGAAAAGGTCTTTCCAAAAGCAGTATTTGGCATAAGCTAATGCCACTGCTAGTGCTGCCAGTGGCCAGGCACAGGTACAGAAGGCCCTGAGGAGTTGGGGCGGAGGGAGAGGAGCGTGCAGGCAGAGCGGAAACAAGCCCGCTCGCGTGTCCGCCCCGGGAGCCCGGAGGGTAAAGGCCATGCAATAAAGGGTAACGTGTGGTCCTCCTCTTTGGTCAGGCAAGGCCCTGGCAAGGGCCTGGGGGGGGAGGGGGCGGAGGGCCGAGGGCACGGGCTCTGCCCTCGGGCCCAGCATTAGGGTCATCATGTTGAGGTGGTGATGCAGCGAGGGGCAAGGCAAGGAGACAGCAGTCGGGCTGCTAATCTGTGATCCTAGGAGCTGCCCTTGTCCTTGTCATCCATGAGGTCATACCTGTGGGAACAAGCAGAGAAAAGCTCGGGTAGAAAGGGGACTTGTGTACCCTTGTAAGTGAAACATGACCCGAGGGCTCTTGGACTTCAGAGAACCAAGGGCTCGCACCTCAGAATGCATTCCTTTCTCCCTTCCCCAGGATCGGGATCTCTCTTGCCTAAATATCCAGGCCCACCCCCAGCCTGCCGCACTCACCATTGGGCCGTTCCCTGGGAAAGGTCTATCTCGGCAAGGTCCAGCTGCACCTGCACGGGAGGACAGGGGGCAAGCTGTTATGTCAGCATCTCCAGTCTCCCAACATCACATGCTCCTGCTACGAACCAGTCAGAAGGGAGCGGGTCACGTGGGGAGCTCTCCCCTGCCGTGCCCCCTCCGCAGGCCCCTGACTACCTTTGCCTTGCTCATCCTCACCCCCTTACCTTTCCCAGCAGCTCGCGCTCTCGTGACATGAAGGAGGCGTTAGACTTCACAGACACATCCAGCTTTCGCCGCTGCGCCTCATCCAGGGGCAGTTCCCACTCGAATCTGGGGGGCACCGGGTGTTAGGGCCAGGGGTTCCTCCCCGGCTGCCTTCTCTCCCACCTCAATGCCCACCCGCTGACCGTTCGTTGAATTCAGGACTTAGGGTCTTCTTCTTTTGGGAGGTCTTCCTCTTGGTGGCCCGGTTCTTGTCCGGCAGCAGCAACAGGGACACGTAGGGGTCGGGGGCGTCCCGTCCATTTTGTCGAAGGGCCCTGCAACAGGGAGGGTGGGGGGAAGGAGGCAGCTGGGACGGGAGGAAGGGGGGGCAAGAAGGAGGTGGGGAGGTGGGGGTGAATGGGGGGGCTCACCGGCAGCCGTGGACGATGCTGACCAGCCGCCGCTCCTCAGCGTGGTACCACACGGTCAGCTGCACCTGGCCCACCTGGCCCGGGGGCCCGGCCGGGGCGTCCTGGGGCCTGGGGACACAGGGGTGCTGGGAGCCTCTCGCCCAGGGGCCCGCAGCCCGCCCCTCAGCCCCCGCCCAGCCCCTCACCTGTCCGCGTGTGGCAGGCGCTGCCGCAGCTGCGGCGCCGAGGAGGGGCCGTGTGTGAGCCCCCCCCAGAGCTCGGGCTCCTCGCTCAGGGATGAGGAGCTAGGGCTGAGGCTGGGAGCCCCCCGTTCTGAGTGCTGGGCCACCAGGACCTGGGGGCAGGGGGCCGTGAGCAGGCACAGTGGGCCTCAGCGACCTCGGCCCAAGCGTGGCCCTGCTCCCTGGCCTCTCACCCCCGAGTGCCCACCCCACGGGCACCCACCCCTGGGCACTCACCCCCTGGATGCTCACCCCCGGGCGCCCAGCCCTGGGCACCCACCCCGGGCGCTCACCCGCAGCTGCGCTCTCAGCAGCACCTGCCCCTGCCCGTTGTTCAGCGCGAACCACTGGTCCAGGCACAGCTGCTCGGCCGCCAGGAGCTCCGGGAGGGGCAGGGACAGGGAGCCCAGCCCGCCGCCGCCCTCGCCCCGGACCTGCGGGGGGGGGGGGGGGGGCAGCCTGCGTGAGCGCCAGGTCCGCAGCCCGCTGCGGCGCCGTCCTCCTCCCCCACCCCCACCCGCGGCGCCTCCGCCGGAGCTCAGGCAAAGCCGACCCGGGGCCGGAGTGCCTGCGCTGGGGGAGGAGGCCGGGGGAGGCCGGGGGAGGCCGGGGCAGGCGGGGGCAGGCGGGGGCAGGCGGGCCGGGACAGGGGTGGAGGCCGGGGCAGGCGTGGGGGGGAGGCCGGGGCAGGCGGGGCAGGCGGGGCAGGCGGGGGAGGCCGGAGAGGCGGCCTCCACCCGCGCGGGGCGGGGCTGAGCGGAAGCCGCGTCCAGGCCCGCGTCCAGGCAAGACTCGCGGAGGCGCCGCTCAGTACCCGCCGCCCCCGCCGCCCCCGCCCGAGCGCGTGCTGCCGACAGTTACTTCAGCTTAACTTCTCCTGGTTTCCGTTCGTTCGTTCGTGTCATTCTCTATCGTTTTACCAACTTTGGAAAGCACTGGACTCCCCCCGGTTGCAGAGGAAGCGCGCCCCAGATGACGTCCGGCACCCCACCCCCTCCCCCGCTCCCAGCCGTCCAGTTTGTTCACACTTGAATCCACTGAAATCCAGCTGCTTCCCGGCTGCAGCATCAATAATCGTGACCTCGAAGAGTCCGTGGTGCTCAGAGATCTCATTTTGTTTCTTGGTAACATCTGGCCACTTCCTATCTTTTCAAACACTCCCCGCTGGCTTCTGTACCCCCTTCTTTCCTGGTGGACGCCCCACTGCCCTGGTGACACCTCAGGCCCCTTGAGGGCTCTTCTCCCTCTATCTGCGCTTTCAGTGCTTCGGGGCTCACGTGTCCCCCGTGGCCTTGCCACGGTGCAGGCCCTAGGAATGGCCCTTCACACCCACCACTACAGCTGCTATGTGATGCTTGCTCAGGGCTGGCTAACGGGAGAGGAAGATAGCGGGCCACAGACCCACCTCCTAGAAGGCCGTTTCCCCTTGGATGGTCTCCGAAGCCTCAAACGTAAAAACTCCTGCTTTGGGCATCCCCTGTGTTGGCAACGGCACCTTTCTCTGTCCAGCCCCCCCCACAATGCTACAAGCCCCGGAGTTCGCGTCTAGGCTGTTCTGCAGTTCTCCTCCTCCCATGTCCAAATAACCCCACTAAGTAGCCTGTTGGCTGACCTCCCTTCCAGCACCTTCTCCCTTCAGTCTGTTCTTCCTCCTGCCGTCAGCATGACTTTTGTAGAGTGCAGATCTGGGTATGTCACCCCTCACTCCTCCGAATGTTTCCCTCCGCCTTCAGGATAAATCCACATTCTTCGCGTAGTAGTCAAGAGCCCTGGTGACCTCACGCCTGTCTGCCCCCGTGGCCTGTACTTTGCTTCTTTCTCCTCATTCTCTTCCCAGCCTTGAGCCTTCCTCCTCTTCCTGGTCAGCGCCTGCTTACCCTTAAGCTCAGGGTCGTCTACGGCTGCCACTCGCAGCCTCCACGTTGCAGCCTCCACCACAGTGCCCTTTACCTCAAGCAGTCGCCAGTCTGGAAGCTTTCCCTGGTTCTTTTTCTCCCAAAAGAGAGTGTGAGCTCCATAAAGATAAAAACTGGCTGTGCTCTCTCTGACCCTGTGCCTGGTTCAGGGCCTGGCCCACGGTGGCAAAATGGTCACCGGAGGAACTTCCAGTACCTGCAACTCCAGGCTCTCAGCATGTGGTCTCTTGACGAGAAAGGAGGCACTCTCCTCCCAGACTGGGGCTGAAGTGTGAGAAAGAGTCTGGGGGAGGGCAGGGGTGGTGGTCAGGCCTTGGAATGCTCTCCGTTGCCTCCACACCCCTCCCAGGCAGCCCTGGGGCATTCCCGGGTACCTTTGTCTTATAGGAAGCGTCCCCCATGGTGAGAGTGGCGTAAGGGCTGGGAGGCTTGGTTCCCTTCCGGAGCTAGAGACAGAATGTTGTGTCGCTTATTAAATAGGCTCTAGGGGATCCCTGGGTGGCTCAGCGGTTTGGCACCTGCCTTTGGCTCAGGGCGTGATCCTGGAGACCTGGGATTCAGTCCCATGTTGGGCTCCCTGCATGGAGCCTGCTTGTCCCTCTGCCTGTGTCTCTGCCCCTCTCTCTCTCTCTCTCTCTCTCTCTGACTCTCATGAATAAATAAATAAAATCTTTAAAAAAAAAAATAGGCTCTGGAATTTAGACCTGGGTCGGCAGCTCCCTGCTCCCCCGCCAGCAGGCAGGGCCCAGTGTCACTGCCACCGCCACCCTCGTGGCCGTGAAAGGCCACTTCTTCCCGCCCCAGCACCACCACGGCCCTGGGAAGGGGAACCCGGAATTCACTATTCCAAATACACCCGCAGCATCGCAGCATCAGAGCCTGAGGCGGCTGGGGAGGCCAGGAGGGGGCGGCGGGGCTCACCGGCAGGTCCTCCGCACGCTCCACATACACAGTCAGCAGGGCCGCGGCCAGCTCAGTGCTCTTCTGCGTCTGGATCAGACTGTTCACCTGCAGCACCTGCGGGAGGACACGCGGCCTTGGGGGGCTGGAGGACACGCGGGGCGCACATGCCCTCGAGCAGGCAAGGGTCCTCCGTGATCCCTCTGGAGCCCCCCACCTACCTCCTCTAGCTCAGCAGCAGAGGCCCGGGGGGTCAGACGCTCCAGACGCAGGTGCAGGCGGCCAGATGGCACATCTTCCAGGGTCAGCCACTGTGGGCGTGGGTGTGGGCAGGCTTAGACTTGGGGGTGTGGGGACAGAGGGGCTAGGAGGACGAGCCGCAGGTTCTAAGTCCTTGCTCACCTCGTCAAGGAAGCCGGTGTTCAGGACCGCGGTGAGACCCACTTTACACCTGGAGAGGAGAAAAACCAAAACCTGAGGCCCGCGGTCGGAGCTGAGTCTCTGCCTCCCCAGAGCCAGACTTCTGTGGCCTCCCGACGCCCAACCAGCCTTCCCCTCTGGACTTCTGTCCTCTCACCTGCCCAGAAAGTCATCCTTGTCCAGGTCCTTGTCAAAAACCTCAAGGTCTAGCTCTTGGCCTGGAATTGATGTGACAATTACCTAGCAGGATAAAATAGCAGAGGCAGATTTTTTTTTTCTTCTTCAAATAACTGGGAATGTCCCCCCTCAATCACCTGAACCCCAGAGGGCTTTTGGACCATTCTCAGAGCTAGAGGAAAGAAGGAGGAGGACTCCGAGGAGTCCTAGCCATTCAATTCTGACCTCAAACACCTCGTTCCAGCGGGGATTGAGATCTTCCCGAACAACACGGCTCCGGAAGCTTTGTCCTGCCAGCTTTAGTTTGACATAGGGGTCTGACTTGCCTTTCACCAATCCCCCCAAGAAACGGTCTTTGGCAATCAGGTCCTGGGCCTCTAATACATGGATCCGAAGCACATTCTGCAAAAGGGACAGATAGGGGCACCAGATGGCAGTCAGAGAGAAACCTGCCAAAACCAGCCCTGGAACAGGCTTTGCAACACTTAGACCCTCGCCAGTGCTTTCCAGATAGACTCACCTCAGTCCCAAAGTGACTATCAGGAGTAGTGCGATAAGGCCGAGGCGGGGCATCCACGCTGCTGCCTGTCTGGGGGTTCTCACTGTCTGGGTCCCAAGCACCAGGACTTCCAGGCACAGTGGGAAAGTGCACTCCTGATGAATCCAAGTACAAGATCTGGGAAGGGTGGTGTAATTGTGCAATCAGAGAAGTGCAGCTAGACACCCGCAAGCAAGGTCCGTGGGGGTTGGAGGCGGCGCAGAGGCTCTGATGGGGAAAACAGGTCCCTGCCTTGGCTGGGCTAATCTCTAGAGGGTTCCCCCGACACTCATCCTACTCATACACCACTTCTTCCCCGGTTTGGGCAACAAACATTTTTTGTGTGGCTGCTGGGTGCTTCCACATATACTAGCTCATTGGATCTTAGAGGATTTCCTCCTCTTTAGTCTTAATAGCAAGGAATCCACGAGGCCCCTCCAACCCTCAGTGCGTGCTCCGTCTCCATACCCTCATAACCAATTTCATGTAGAGCCTGGAGTTGGGGCCAGAGCTGCTGAGCTGGAACCACTGGTCCAAGGTGAGTTCAGGGGCAGTCAGCAGGCGAGCCAGAGGCACAGTCAGTGCCCCTAAAGTCAGGGCCCTGGAGTCATCCTTCACCTAGAGCCCAGGAAGAGGGGATGTAGGGAAGAGCAAAGGAAAAAGGAGGGGCGCCCAGGTGGCTCAGTTAAGCATCTGCCTTCAGGTGGAATCCTCGGATCCCAGCCATTGGGCTCCCTACTTGGTAGGGAGTCTGCTTCGCTCTCTGTCCCTCCCCCTCCTCATTCTCTCTCTCAAAATCTTAAAAAAAAAAAAAAAGTAGGGAAAAGGAGAAATACTGGGGAAATCGTAACATGGCTCCAGTTTCACTTTTGCTCCACCAACCACACAACTTTTGCTCCACTCCAGCCAGGTTTTCTTATGCCTATTCCGTGGTCCTTTCTGCCTTTGCTTATCCTGTTCCCATTAAGTTCTCATTCTCCTCCCCTCAGACTATTTTTTTAATTTTTAAATTCTTTTTATATTATTATTTTTTTAAGATTTTATTTATTCATGAGACGGGGCCGGGGGAGGGGAGGCGCAGAGACATAGGCAAAGGGAGAAGCAGGCTCCATGCAGAGAGCCCGACATGGGACTCAATCCCAGGTCCCCAGGATCAGGACCTGGGCTGAAGGTGGCGCTAAACCGCTGGGCCATCCGGGCTGCCCTAAATTTTTATTATTTTTTAAAATTCCCCTCTCTGGGGATCCCTGGGTGGCTCAGCAGTTTGGCACCTGCCTTTGGCCCAGGGTGCGATCCTGGAGTCCCAAAATCGAGTCCCGCATTGGGCTCCCTGCATGGAGCCTGCTTCTCCCTCCGCCTGTGTCTCTGCCTCTCTCTCTCTCTATCATAAATAAATAAATCTTTAAAAAAAATAAAAAATAAAATAAAATTCCCCTCTACTTAAATCTTATTTATCTTTTAAAGCCCATCCTTCACAAAATCTCTAGTTACTCAAGCCTCTGCAGCTTTTTTTTTTTTCGGCCTCCGTACTTTTTTTTTTTTTTTTAAAGATTTTATTTATTCATGAGAGACAGAGAGAGAGAGAGAGAGAGAGAGAGAGGCAGAGACACAGGCAGAGGGAGAAGCAGGCTCCACGCAGGGAGCCCAATACGGGACTCGATCCCGGGTCTCCAGGATCACACCCTGAGCCAAAGTCAGGCACCAAACCACTAAGCCACCCAGGGATCCCCTGGCCTCCGTATTTTTCTTTGGCGAGCCTTAGCACTACCCTATGGACATTTTATTCCCATTAGTTAGTTCATCATCTTTAGATGGCTTTATACATGTGTCCAGTCTATGAAACTAGCCAGTAAGCTTCATGAAGGCGGATACTATTCCATGCTTTTTCTGTGACCTTTAAGCTTCTAGGTGTCTGCAGGGCTTCTCCTCTGGCATGTTTAATTGTGATGTTTATTTACTTTTTTTTTAAAGATTTATTTATTTATTTATTTATTTATACATACATACATACATACATACATACATACATACATACATACAGGCAGAGGGAGAAGCAGGCTCCATATAGGAAGCCTGACGTGGGACTCGATCCCGGGTCTCCAGGATCACACCCCTGGCTGCAGGCGGCGCTAAACAGCTGCACCACCGGGGCTGCCCTAATTGTGATGATTAAAAGACATCTTTGGGGATCCCTGGGTGGCTTAGCGGCTTGGTGCCTGCCTTTGGCCCAGGGCGTGATCCCGGGGTCCCGGGATCGAGTCCCATGTCTCTCTCTCTCTCTCTGTGTCTCTCATGAATGAATAAATAAAATCTTAAAAAAAAAAAAAAGACATCCTTGCAGTTTAAGATGACACTTCTAAAATAAAATTCTCTCCTGATCACAACTTGAGCCCTGCCACTTGATGGGAGAATCAGCAGAACCTGTAGGATCTTTTTTTTTTTTTTTTTTTTAATTTATTTATGATAGTCACACACAGAGAGAGAGGCAGAGACACAGGCAGAGGGAGAAGCAGGCTCCATGCACGGGAGCCCGACGCGGGACTCGATCCCGGGTCTCCAGAATCACGCCCTGGGCCAAAGGCAGGCGCCAAACCACTGCGCCACCCAGGGATCCCTGTAGGATCTTATTTGGGATCGACATTCTCTATTAGAATTTGTTCCTACATTTATTTATTTATTTATTTATTTATTTATTTATTTATTTATTTATTTATTTATTTATATTTTTAAAATTATTATTATTATTTTTAAAGGTTTTATTTATTCATTCACGAGAGACACACACACAGAGAGAGGCAGAGACACAGGCAGAGGGAGAAGCAGGCTCCATGCAGGGAGCCTGACGCGGGACTTGATCCCAGGACCCCAGGATCATGCCCTAGGCCAAAGGCAGGCGCTAAACTGCTGAGCAACCCAGGCGTCCCTTGTTCCTACTTTAAAATTTTCTTTTTTGTTTCAGTGGAAAGAAGAGAGGGCACTCAGTTTCATTTTGTTTTTAATTAATTAATTTTAAGATTTTATTTTTAAGCAATCTCTATACCCAAGGTGGGCTTGAACTCACTACACAAGATCAAGGGTCTCATGCTTATGGACTGAGTTAGGCAGGTGCCCCAAGGATGCTCAGTTTTAAATGTTGAAACCTTTTTTTTTTTTTTTAATCTTATTTAGTTGAGAGAGAATGAGCAGCGGGGAGGGGCAGAGAGGAGAAAGAGAAGCAGATTCCCCACTGAGCAGGAAGCCCAATGCAGGGCTCGATCCCAGGACTTGAAGATCATGAGCTAAGCCAAAGGCAGAGAGGTCCAACCGATTGAGCCACCCGGTGCCCTCAAATAAATGAAATCTTAAGAAAAAAGTTGATTACATAATCTCCGCTCCGAACATAGGGCTCGAACTCACATCCCAAGATCAAGAGTCACATGCTCTTCTGACTGAACCAGCCAGGCACCGCTATAAAGAATGATTCTAGGGACACCTTGGTGGCTCAGTCCATTGAGCCACCAACTCGGTTTTGGCTCGGGGCGTGATCTCAGAGTCTTGAGGTAAAGCCCTAGAGTCGAGCTCTGCACTCAGCAGGGAGTCTGCCTGAGATTCTCTCTCCCTCTGCCCCTCCTCTCATTCACACACACACACACACACACACACACACACACACACATATACGCAGCCTCTAAAATAAAAAAATAAATCTTACAAGGAAATACGATTCTAGAGAGATGACTGGGGAAGATGGGGAGAGTCTAGGTAGATGGACTGGAATATGATCAAAGAGGGACATGGTACGACCTGGGAAGGCAAACGGAACACCCAGGAGGGGCTCAGTGAGTTTTTATCTCACCTGCACATCGAGCTCCTGGCTTCGAGGGTCTTGTAGGAAGAACCGGAAAGCCTCCTCCCACACCGGGGAGTTGGTGCAGTAGACCGCCTGTGCAGGAGGGGAGAAGGGTATGCGCTGCGGCACCATTCCTGTTTCTTCAGAAAGACTTTGCTTTCACAGGCCGCCTAAAGGGGAAACTTCATCCCAAGAACAGTCCTCCCCAGCCAGATGTGCATGCACGTGCGTGCACACACCTCCCACCATGACACCCCGGCCCTCACCTTGCTCTCCTGGGTCATATCCTGAATTGACAGCTGTACCACGGGGTTGGGCTCCCTGTTCCCCTTCTTCAGCTGTGGGGGCAGAATTGAGAAGTCACCATCTTGGGTGTTTTTGGTTTTGTCCCAGTGAAGGAAGGTGGGCTCTCATCAGGATCTTTTCCCTGAGGTGGCTCTGATCCCCTCCTGGGACCCCTGGCATTCCATGCTGCTGCTTCTGAAGCCACGTGGGGAGGGACAAGAGAGGACGTGGGGATGCTGCGTCCAGAGCTTCCTGTTCAGCCGCCCTCGGGAGCCACACTCACGGGAAGATCTTGGGCCCGGTCCAGATAGACAACTAGGATGGCAGCTGATGGGGGCTCTGGTCGGGAGGACATGCCGCGATTCCACTGCAGAACCTGGAGGGCGGGCGGGGGTGGGGGGTGGTTGTCACACCCTCGCCCCTAGTCCTACACTCGCAGCCACCTCTTTCCCCCCTGTTACCTTCCCACCTTCCCATGTCCCTTACCTGCTCCAGTTTTTCTGCATGTGGCAAAAGCGACAGCCATTCTAGCCTGAGGTGGACTTGGCCTAGCCCACCTTGTAGAGGAAACCACTGGAGGGAGAGCAGAAAGTGAAGGGTGAGGGATCAGACATTCGCACAACCTCTTCCCCCAACGTAGCGATGACTGTCAGCCCAATGGGTGAGACTACCCCCCCCTTCCTCTTCTCTTAACTTACGTCATCCAGGACTCCAGCCTGTAGTACCTTCCCTACATCCAGCTTCATCCTGGAGGGGGCGGGGAGGAGTGGCAGTGAGCAGAGGAAAAGGAGAGTGTTGTCATTAGTAGCGTGTCATTGGCCCTCCACTCCCCCGCCTAGAAATAAAAGGCAATTCTCAGACTCCCTTCTTCTGTTCAGCAGATATTTGCGTGCGTGTGTACACGCGTGTGCGTGATGGCGGCGAGGGTGGGGAGGTTGGGAAGGAAAGTAATATACAATTCCCAGGCCTGCAAAAGGATTAGGATTACCTCTGTGACCCTGGTAGCACCGAGGCTTTAGAATCCTAACAGGCCGAGGCTCACCTGCCCAGAAAGTCATCTTTGTCTGGATCCTTGTCAAACACCTCCACCTCAATCTCCTGGCCTGGGACCTCGTGTACCATCACCTGAAGGACACACGGGAGAAGGGGCTCAGGGGCTACATTGTGAGGGTCCCTCAGCACCTTCCCACACAGCCTCCCAGGGCCTCCCTATTTGACACGGCCCCACTCCTCAGGTCTCCCACCTCGTAAGTCTCCCCCCACTGGGGATTGAGGTCCTCATCGATAACTCGACTGCAGAATGCCTGGGTGCCCACTCGCACGAGTGCATAGGGGTCTGACTTGCCCTCAATCAGGCCCTTCACGTATTTGTCTTTGGAGCCCAGACCTCGGGCAGCCAGCAAGTGAATCCGAACAATGCCCTGTGCAAAGCAATCCGATCATGAGAACCGAAGGAGCGGGCACAAGGTCCCCGAGAGAAGGATCTATCTGATGGGGGAGAGGCCGTACCCTGGGAAGAGGGGAACGCAGCTGGGCTGCATCACGAAGGTCAGGCACTAGTGGCACCAGTAACCGGTTGGGCAACACAAGGAAGGCAGCGATGGAATCCATGATCATGGTGTCAGAGAGGGAGCTGATGGGGGAACAGAAAGGAAGGTGTGTGTCCCCAACGTCCAGAAGCCCCCCACCCCCAGCTCTGTTGCCCACAACCAACAGAGCCGTAAAGCTAGAGGAACATCCTTTCTTGAAGAGCTTTTTTGGCTGCTCTCCTACCCTCACTCCCCACCTACTGCTCTGAACCTTTGCTGCCACCCCAGCTCGCCTTTTGCTTCTACCCCTATGGAGCGGAGCAGCCTGCAACCCTCTTTGCTCCCCACCCAAATGTGTGCTCCCCGACAGGATGAAAATCACAGGGGGGTTTGTCATCTCTCCAGCTAGGATGATCAAGACTCCCAGAGGGTGCTGGCTACATCTCTTACTGTTTTGTATCCCAAAAACCCACAACCAAGGGCTGGAATACTTAGGGGCTCCATAAATCCTTGACACCTGAGTCCTGGGATATCCAGCAGGTTGGTCATCCCTGTCCAGTTGATATCTAGGGTCTGGAAGGAAGGGGCAAGGGGAATCAGGACAGGGCACACGGTGGCCTGGTCACACCCATCCAACAGTTGCCAGATCCCTCAGCCTCTCCTCCCCCAAGCCCCAGAGCTGGCCACCCTGTTCCTCCCAGTCCTCTATTTTCCCCTTCCCCATGCCCCTCAGTGTCTTCCCCTACCGGGCGTCGGATGAAGAACATCGACACAGCCCCCACGATGGGAAGGTCCCCGATGAGTGGCTCGAGAATCACCCGCAAGACACCATGTAGCTGGGAAGAGAAGAGCAAAGCCTTTCTCCACAAAAGGCCTTCTTTCCATCCCGAACTGCCCCAGCCTTGGTTTTTCCAATTTCCCACTTCCCCATATCCGACGAAATTTAGGGCAAAACAAGGCTCCCTATTATGGGGGCCCCTGACATTTGCCCACCTGCATGCCTTTGACTCCTGCTTTGCAGAAATATTTCTTCACTTCCACATCAATCTGCACGTCACCTACGTAGCTGGGGGTTGACGGGAAGAGAACAGAGAGAGTTGGTACTAGGCTGAGGCGGGGAGGGGGTGAGGCAGGCAGTGACCAGGATGGCGAAGGGGGAGCTGCGACAGTGAGTGGGATTACCTGATGCTCAAATCCAACAGGATCTGCTCTTTGCTCTGGCCAGCATGAACCTTGACTCCTACGATGCGCAGCGGCTGCGGAGACAGGACTTCTCAAGAGAGAGAAGAGGGAAAGGGAGGAGTAGCTGAGCCCCTTTCCGGCTGGCCAGCCCCCCCCCCGTCCTGCCTCCTCCCTCCCGCTACTTTCCTTCCTACCACACACACCTTCTCACCCAGTTCCACTCGTGTAAATGTGAATGTTTGCAGGTGGGGGTTAGAGCCTCGAACAGCGGGGGCCACAGTTTCAGCCAGAAGCTTCTCCATGTACTGGCCCAGGAAGGGCCAGACCTGGGCCACAATCTGGAAGGAGAGGGAACCTGTCACAGGAGAGCCTGATCTTCTCCCTAAAGACAAGCTCCTTAGAATCCTCCCCACAGAGAGCACAGGGGCTACCCCTGGGGTGTGCAGCGTCTGGCTGGAGATATGAACCCCGTTCCCTGCTTATGAAACATAAAAGAACCAACCCTCACCTTATTTAGCCACTCGGCCTTTTCCACGTCTGGAAAGCTGACCTAGAGGTGAGGAAGGGAGAGAGGGATGAGCACCCGCCACCGGTGGTTTCCTACTGAGATGCTGGAGGCGCCCACAGAGGAAAGGAAACAAGGTGTGACAGGACCTTGGCACGCCCAGGGGCTGGAGGGGAGGGGCTGGGATGCCCTGAGCAGTCCCTCCTCCAGGGTTTCGGGGTGCCGAGGTGTGATGGGGGTACCCACACGGTGTGGGCCCCACAGAGTCGTTCTGTGGACAGCCGGGGATGTGGGGATGTGGGCCGGGGACAGCTCCGGGGCGCACAGGGGGACGGCGGGCGGGCACATTCTTGCTGGACAGGGAGGGCCTGACCAATCAGAGTTTAAGGAGGAAATCCTGGGGTGGCGAGATCTCGGTTCCGTTTTGCCCCCTTCCCGCCTCGCTACCTACTGGGGCCTCTTCTAAGCCCAGAAGTCAGAGGAAAGCGGCTCCTTGAGTTAGGGAGGGAGACGAGCTACCGGGCCTCAGCCGGGTCGTCGTCGTCTTTTTTTCTTTGGATCAGTGTGACTCCTTTTATGGGAAAGGACACCTGTGCTCCACACTGGGGAGGAGGAGCGGTGCTTCAGGGACAAGGCTGCTTCCCGCGGCGAGGCGTGGGGGCCGCGGGGCTGCAGTGCCCTGGGACGATCGCGCCCCCCCTCCCGCCTCGGCCCGCGCGGCGAGGCCCCGCCCGCCCGCTGTCGGCTCGGATTCCGCTCTCGGGCCGCAGACCCGCACCCCTGCCGGGAGGGCGGCGGCCGGCGGGCCGGGAGACGGGCGGCGCTGGGGGTGCGCAGTCGGGAAGAGGGTGGGGCCGGCCGGGCGGCCGAGCGTGGGCCGCGGGCGCCCTCCCCTCCCTCCCCCCGCAGCGGGAGCCCTCCCCCGCCGCAGCTGCGCCCTCCCCTGCCCTCCCCCCGCCCCCCGGCGCTGTGGCCCAACCGCCAGAGGCTGCAAGGCCAGGGCCAGGGCCAGGGGCGGGGCGGGGGCCGCGGCTCCCCCGGCAGTGCTCCCGCGGCTGGGTCCCGGCGGGTACCCCGGGGGAAGAGCGGGAAAAGGAGGAACCTCAGGGCCTTAAACCGCAAACGATGATAATACAGAAAAAAGTCTGCAGGAGGACGGGAGAGAGGAGGGAGCCCTCGGAGCCCCACGCGCCGTCCGGGAGCAGCGGGGAGCGCTCGGGCGGCTTGGCTGGGGGGGGGCGCCCCGGCCGAGCCCGGCTCCCCAGGGGTTCCCACCGCCTGTCCTGGCGCCGAGGAAGAAGCACGGATGCGGTGGACAGACCGGGATCCGGGCGCGCGGCAAGGGGGGTCTGCTCGGTCCCCGGAGAAGGCGGCCGGCGGGGCGGGGGGTGCTCCCGTGCTGCCAGGGTGGGGAGCGGACCTCGGGCCTGGAGGGAGACCCCGGCAGCGGGGCGCTCGCTCACCCAAGCAGGTAGCTCTCGGTGGCTCAGGTAAAGCGTCTGCGCCGTGAGCCGCTCCTCGTCGTCCAGCAGCTGCCGCGCCGCTCGGAGGCTCCGTTCTTTCCCATCGCGGACGCGGCGCCAGCCCAGGTAGAGCGCGAGGCCGAAGAGCACGAAACCCACGCTGAGTCCCACCGCCCCCGCCAGGTACACCGGCACCAGCACCAGGAGCCGCCGCCCGAACGAAGTCAGCAGCGCCAGCGCCTCCGCCGCCGCGCCTGGGCCCGCAGGCTGGTTCCCAGAAGTCCGGTCCCGCTGCGTGTGAGCGCCGGGGGGCCGGGCCGGGGGGTCCGAGGGAGCAGAGGCTCGCTCCACGAGGCTGGCGCCGGGAGAGCGCTCCATGCTGCACCCGCCCCACCCCGACACTGGCTAGAGGTCGCTGGGTCTGGCGGCCCGCGGCCCCCTGCAAGCGCACCCCCGCGCCGGGGGAGGGGACCGTAGGCCACGCCCCCACGACCTGCCGACTCGGGGTGGCCCGCGCCGCACGCGGGCCGAGGCGGAGTCAGGAGGCCGAAGCCCGGGCCCCCCTCTTCCGCCGCGAGTCCGCGGGGCGCGGGAGAGGCAGGACCTCCGCCGCCCCGCCGCGGAGCCGAGGTGGGCGGTCCCGGGCGGTGCGAAGGGAGGAAGGAGGCTGGGGGCGGCCTCTGATTGGCCGGGAGGCGGAGGGGGCGTGGCCCACCCTGTGGAGGGGCGGGGCGGGGCGGGCGCTCCCCCACGTGGGGTGGGCGTGCCTGCGCTGCGACGTCGGGCGCGTCCTGCGGCTCCGGAGGGACCCGAGGCTGCGGAGTTGGGGCGCTGTGAGCGACCGGGAGGTGCTTCCACCCGGTTCGGACGGCTGGGCAGGATTTGTCTGGGACTCCTCCGTGTCCGCTTGTCGCCGTCCCTAGGCTTCGTTCTCTAAGTACGTCACTCATCCTTCAGGGTTTCCTTGGCTGTCCTTAGAAAACACCCCGGTGGAGGGAAAATGTGCGGTGACCGACTCCGTCTATCCTGTCCCGCCCTCTACTTGGTGCCGCGCAACGCTGCAAAAACTGCCGAATACGAGAATGTATTACAGAGTTGAAATTATCCAGCCTTCAGGGAAGAGAGAGAGGAACGGCATGAATAGGAAGCGAGGCTTTATTTTTTTAGAAACCTCCAGGACTTAGTTATCTCTATCATAGAGGACAAACTAAATTGGCTCCCAAAAGGTGGGGGGAGGGGAGATGCATCAGCTGCAGCGGATCTGATGACATCTTCCAAGAATTTCCTGACCCTGAAGAACTGCTAGGACGCTAAAATAAGAAATCAAGAGTAATGAGACAATTTCGTTTCTTACTTTCTGGAGTTGGAAGGCAAGTTCAGAATACAGTCAGATTTGGATCTAATGCAATTCCATGTTGTACTGTGTAGGTTTAGGAGGAGAGAAGTAAAAAAAAAAAAAGGAGGGGAGAAGTGCAGGGCACATTGAGGACTACGGTTACTGGTTACCTGCACTTAGGAGTGTTGTCCAGGACCTTAGAAACTAAACTGACTGGAAGCCCAGGAGGGAAGAGTTGGTCATAAAAGGGTTTATCTTTTAATGCAGCGTGTGTGGGGCTTTGTTGTGTTACTTTTTGGTGCAGCAGGGGAATGGGGTGGTTTGGTGGGGAGAGCCTAGATCTGCAGCTGATAAATATTATCTGGCTCTGCAGGGCACAGATTTCATCAGACTGTGTTTTCATCACCACTGTTTAAACCTATTCCTGCTCAGCCTTACCCCCTTAATCTTAAATTTTCCCACTTCCTCTTCTCTACTTCCCTGGGGCTAAGAGGATCTAGAATGCTTCATTCAGCATGCAGAAATGCACAGCAAACAGCTATCTCCTGTTTACACCTTCCATGTTCTCAGATAATTGGGTAGGAAGGAGCTCATGGAGGTTGGAAGAGGTAAGGGGGACTTGCTCACCAAATGATGAAGCAGAACTATAGTAGGAAAATGGATGAGACTCCTTAGAGGGAACCCTCTCTGTAAACTGAAAATCTGCCAAGCACTAGAGTAGGAGTGACTTAGGCTAGAGAGTGGAGAGCTCCACCAACGGTGGTTCCTTTCCAACCTTCTCCCCTTTCTCAGCCCATCTAGAGCATCAGACCCTTCTACTAAAGTCGGTCTCTGGAAGCCAATAGCTCATCCTCAGGAAGGTCTCTTCCCAGCTAGGGCTCAGGAGCCACAGGAGCAGCAGCTGCAATGCAGCACCAGAACAAGTAAACAGGGTGGGTCCTTGTCCTGAGACAACTGTGCTGCCCAGGTGCCACCTGGTGGCGATAAGCAGTAAATCAGTAACGGAGAAAGCGTGGCCATTTGTTAGAGGAAGTGTCCAAGTGAGGAGACTACTACGACTTCCTGGATTTGCAATCAGCCTTTATATGTAAACTTCATTTACGTCCTAGGGGAGGCAGAGGGTTGCACGTGGTAATCTAGGCCTTGCCCTCCCTCCAAGACGGAAGGGACAACAGGATTTGAGGACATTTCCTTTATTATTCCTCAAAAGTTACTGCAAAGTAGTTCTATCATTAGAACTATCTGATGCCAAGTCTGGAGTCAGACTGCTTGAATCAGTTCCTGGCTCCATCCCTTACTAGTTGCAGAACCCTGGGCAGCTGACTCTCATTAAACCTGCTCTCCTCTACAAACCTGGTGTGATAATAGTACCCATTGTGTCAATGAGATGGTGTGTGTAAAGTGCCTAGCACAGTGCCTTGGCTATTAAGTACTATTTTTTTTTAAAGATTTTATTTATTTTTTCATGAGAGACACACAGAGACATAGGCAGAGGGAGAAGCAGGCTCCATGCAGGGAGCCCGATGTGGGACTCGATCCTGGGACTCCAGGATCACGCCCTGGACCGAAGGCAGGTGCTCAATCGCTGAGCCACCCAGGGATCCCCCTACTATTAAGTACTTAGCTATTATTCTAGAACTGCCTGTTTATCTCCTATGCAGCAAGATAGGAACTTTTGAGGAGCCCTTCAAATATCAGAAGTTTATCCATTAGTTCTCCCCTCAGTCTTTTTTGTTTTGTTTTCTGCTATTGGCTTATCACTAGGCCTTTTTAAAAATTACATTTAACTGAGATCCCTGGGTGGCTCAACCACTGACCGCCTGCCTTTGGCCCAGGGGGTGATCCTGGAGTCCTGGGATAGAGTCCCACATCGGCTCCCTGCATGGAGCCTGCCTCTCTCTCTCTCATGAATAAATAAAATTTAAAAAATTGTAATTAAAAAAAATAAAAATTACATTTATCACACACAATACTTTAGTAGGGGTGGTTCCACTCAAACAGCCATAGAACTGCTACTATATTTAGATGCATTACTATGGTTCTTTTACCCTCATGGAGCTCCTTGAAAGATGCCTAGAGCATAGCAGGCTCTTAATATTTATGAATTGACATACTAGGAGGACTGAGATTTTACTTTTTATAACTAGAAGTCTTGTGTTGTTTTCATGTGAATTATTGATAATGTAGCTCTCTGCATTTCTCCCTCAGTCAGACTTAAGCAATGTTTTCGGGGAGGATCAATCCAAATTGATCCAAACTAACCTCCTGGATTAATTCAGTAACTCCAAATTACAGGCTCTCAGGATTACTTGGTTCTTCCTTGTGTTACGACTGATAACAGGGTTTTTCATATTTTTACACAAGGTTTTCTTTTCTTTTTTTTTTTTTTTAGCAGAACATAGCCCTTGGTAGATCTTGAGACTAGAGGTTTTTCTAATAAAATGTACTAATCAACATTAAGCATAGGTGCTGAGTTTTGATTCCACCAAACTCTACAATTAACTGAGCAGTGGTTATTCTCTCATCTGCAGTGACTTAGCAGGTGAGGAAGGAGAAAGCAGTCCCTGCCATCTGGGAACTGGCTGGCACAGCTGGGCTTCGGATTTGTTAGGGGCTGACCTGGGTTCACAGCTGGGGAATCGTGTTCTACCGGACACAGTCTCACAAAACACTAATATCACACAAGGGCACTCAGTGACTGTGATGAAGTGAGGCAAAAAAAAAAAAAAAAAAAAAAAAAAAAAAAGATCACACTTCACAGTTTTGTTTAAACAGGAGACATGGTCAGTGAGCAGATCATGACATAGCAACCAACCCCCTCTCCCAGCTGAGTGACTGCTGCTCTCACCAATTTCAGCTCCACTCTAGTCTGCCTATTTCCTAGGTCGATACCCGTCACAGAAGTATCCCTGCTTCCCTGACAGCACCCAATCCAGAGTCAAGCTCCACTTCCTTGAATCTTCCCCCAAATCACTTAACCAAAGTCCAAGTCCTGAAAGTCCTACTGCCGCCTTCCTGAGACACAACATGGGTCCCATGGCACGCTTCCTCCATCACTGCAGTGAGCATTAAACCCAACTTGTTCAACTATAGGTGTATTCCTGGCGGCCTTTAGCCGGCATATGTTAATAAAGAACATCAAGTGTCTAGTTTCCCAAATCTACCACTTTAGAGATACTTGGCAACAAAACAAACAAACAAACAAAAAAAAACAGGATTTGGCTGGGATGAACTCATGTTGTATCTATGATCACATTTGTCTCTAAATGTTTAAAAACCATCTCTTTTAATAATCCAGAATTATGCCAGAAAAATCAACATTAAGCTTTATCAACGTGTGGTTTCTAAAGTTCACAATATTTCAGTATTTGCCCATTTTAAGTCTTTAGGCCTTTTTAAAAATTTTTCTTTTTGTGACCAGCCTTGACCTAGCCCACCATCTCCAACCCCAGGTGTAACCTGAGTCATCAACCAGACAAGAAAGCAAGAGGTAGCAGGAGATATGATGGGGGAAGTGCAACTCAGGATCACTTTCTGTACTCAAAATCCACTGTCGTATCAGACACCTGAGTTGTTTCCCCTACATCAACCATGAGCTGAGGAGGAACTGAGGTTTGGCTATTAGGGTCCCTGGCCTTACTCTTAAATGGATTTAAAACCTCTGTGGTTCTATATGGAGGCAGAGAGAAGAGATGAACACTGAGACTCGTGTCCCCAGAAGAACTTTCCTTTTCCCAGCACCTCCCAAGCCTTGAAGGCTTAAGGCATTGTAACTAAGAAAGGGATGGGATAAGAGGGATATTAACTGCCATCAACAACTCAGAGAGCAACTGCCACCTGCCCTACTATTTGAATAAGGGAAGGATCTGTCAATACATATCCCATTCCCATTTCCCAGCACATCCACCCCTCCTTAGTACCTGCCCCCCTAAATGACCCCAGGAGCCCTGGTTACTAGGTATCCTAGGAATAGTTCATGCAGATAGAAACCAGAAACAGATGGGACTATTTTTAAACTAGACTAGGTGGCTCCAATGCTTTTACCCTACAAAGCCCCATCTGGTCTTGTTCTGGGTCCCTACCCTTCACTTGGCTTCAGCCCAACCTTATCCAAGCTAAGTGAGGGTGGGGTCTTTAACCAATTTTGGCATGAGATCTATTTACTGCTCCCATGTTCCACACAGAACATCTAAGCAAGTTTTCACTGCCTCCATTTGTTAAAAATAATTCTTTTTTTATTTCTTTGGAAAGTGGTGGGCCCTGCCCTATGAATTTCCAGGCCAAGCCAAGGTAATGAATGCTCCCCTCGTCTTTGAGCTGGAGTACTATGGTCCCCACCCTCCCATGGGCCCAGGAACAGTTCCTGTATTGTCCAACTCCACTAGGCCCCCCCATTGTCTGAAGGCTCTTATCAGGCCTTCTCTCCTGGCCACCTGCTTCCCAATCTTTCCTGGCTTTCCCTCTAGGCAGGGTATTTTTTTTTCTTCCAAAGCCAGTGCTGGGACCTGTGCTATGCAGAAGAGAGGACAAGACCAGGGATGTCCCCATCTTCCCATCAGGGGACAGACAGCCCCTCCGTCAGTCCTTCCTCTCTGTTGGCTTCAGTCTGCACTCCTATGCAAGCCCTCTCTGTGAGGCTTGAAAGAAGATGGACAAGAGGACCCTCATAAAAGGGAGGTGAGAGAAATCAGACCAGCCCAACCCCTTCTCAGAAGCAAACTCCTTGTAGTCTCTTGTCCTAGTTCTTGAGTGAGCCCTCAGACAGGGCCTGGGAGGGCTAGGCAAGTGGGTAAGGGCCCCTCGACCCCAGCCCTGGGAGGCTATACCAGGGGAGTGTCCATTAGCCCCATCAGTGTGGCATGGCTGTGATACGCATGCTCTGGGAAGCAATGGGGTAAGTCACCATGGGAGTGGTGGTGTGGCTCATTGTGATTCCTGCCAAGGGTTGGGCCATCGATACAGCCACAGGAGCCACAGGAGCCACAGATACAGCCACAGGAGCCATGGAGACAGGTGGGGGTGCCATTCCCTGGGCAATTGTTTGAGCCAGAGCAGCTGACAGTGGCGTGATCTCTGGGTTCAAGTGTGGGGGTGGGGGGGGTGGAGCAGCAGGAGGTGCAGCATTAGCTGGGGGAGCAGCTGGAGCTCCAGTGGGGGCCACCAGTTCTTGTTGGGACACAGGGCGAGGCTGTAGAGCCTGGCTGCTAAGAGTAGTGTGAGTCTGGGCAATGCCATGGTTAAAAGTGGCGACAGTGCCCACGGTGGGGGCCAGAGTCTGCTCAGTCGCTGGTGCAGTAGAGCTCAGGGTCATGACCTTGGCTTGATTGCGGAACTGGGCATTTTGTTCCAGCAGTACCTCATTGGTGGCCAGCAGGTTGCTGACCTGCTTCTTGAGCTCCTCCACCCGCTTCCTGAGCATGGCATTCTCCTCCTCCAGCAGTCTGCACTCCACCCCTCGGGGCGGAGCCAGGCTATATTCATAGGATTCAAAATGGGGGCCGTCTGGGGGGCAGCATCCACCTCGCCGGCGCTTGGGGCCTGGCTCATGGTCCTCAAAGCCCCTGTCAGGGAGGTCGTAGATATCATAGAGATCATGACGTCGTCCTGAGGGGACTGGGCCTGTTGAGCCGCCACCACCAGTGCCTCCTCCACCCCGAGCATCAAACTCAAAATCCCGCTGCAGGTGGCGGAACTTGCACTTGGCTCCTCTCTGGCAGTCACCCTTGAGAAAGTCACGGCAGATAGGGACCTCCTCCTTGCCGTTGGGCAGGTCAGCTGGTGAAAGGCCCAGGCCGGCTGCCACTTTCTGTCTCAGCCGAGGGGGAAGCTCTCCTGTCTTCTTATAACCATCCTCATCCTCCTTGGAGCCATGGATGAATCGGCAGTTTGGACGGCTACACTCCTTGTTCTGGAAGTCATGGCAGAAGATGAACTCATTTTTGCTCACCCCCAAGTTGGATACCTCGCTCATGTCTGGATGGCGATAGCGGCAACGCTTGCCTCGCTTGCACACGTTCCTCAGGAAGTCTCTACAGATGGCATCTGAGCTGGTCCCGCCACTGCCTGCCCCTGCCCCACTGGCCTCCTCATTGCTACTGCCTCCAGGGCCTCCACCGCTGCTCCCAGTGCCGTTGGCATAGCTGTCCCGGTCAGGCATCCTGGTCCCCCCCAACTCAGGGCTTTCTTCTTTTTCTTGCCACCCTTGGTGACCACTAGGAAAAAGGAGAACTGCGTCAAACAGGAGTCTTCCAGAAAGGCCACACTCTTCCCAGCTATAGAGGAGGCAGTCCCACAAGAGGCAGGTCAGAGGGGCAATGGCTTTGGAGATGGATAATCTAAGGGATGAGAATTCAGGCTGGACTGGGTGGCTTGTCAGAAGTCCCGCCCAGGCCCTGGTGCACCTGGTCTGGGCCAGAATGATTCACACTAGCCTGGCTAATGCGGGAGGGAGGGAGGGAGCTGAGGTGAAGCCACCTCATCTCACTAATGATGATGGGCCAGGGAGGGGGGCAAGGAGAAAATAGTATTGGGTTTTATGTCCCTTTTTGAGCTGACCTTATTAAAGTCGAGGAAGTGAAATTAAAACTGCTGTCTCAGTGTCTCAATAGGTTAGGAGGAGATTGGAAAGTGGCCAAGATGGGCTGATGAGCCTAGTAGGGCTCTGGATAATGGGACACTGCAGATCCCCTCTTCCATGGGGTCTCAGGGGAGGGCACTGTGAAGTATCAGATTTCTAGACCCCAGGAAATACTAAGTGAAGAGACTGCTGTCACCAGCTTGAGGGCAGTCCCCAAACCTCTCATTTTTCGGTATTCTCAGTTTACCACCGCTCTCAACACTGTGGTCAGTGCCCTCCACTCCCTTTCAGGGGAAGTTCTACAGCTGGAATCTCCACTTATAGACCCCCAAGACACAAAACCATTTGTAAGATCAAGTTCAAGGTGGGAGGTAGGAATTAATTCACAGGAACAAGTGACTTCTCTTTCCCCATTCTACACCCCCCTCCTATTCCCCATTAGAAGATCTCACTGACATCAAACCACACCATTCCTCACCCCATAAAGATCCTCTTTATTTATAGACTCTATAAAAGCTTTTTAAGTCTCCTCTTTCCCAAGAGAGCTCTGGAATGCCAGTCCACTGCCCTGGTCCTAGCCCTCCCCTCTCCCCACCCCCAAGAAGACTGGGAGTCCCTGCCACCACGTGTCTGACCTCATAAGCCTTTCTACGGCAGTGATCAGGCTCCCCCTGCTGTTCAAATAGAAAAACTTCATATTGTTTCCCCTTGAGTTACAAGGAAATCTTTGCTGGTTTCTTTGGTCTTCATCTTCCCCCAAGAACTTTTCCCACTGCCTTGACTTTGCCTTCAGAGCTCCCTAAAATGAACCAACCAGATCAGAGCAGAGTTACAGAAGAATCTGTAAAAGAAGAGGGATCCTCGGGACGCCTGCGCGGCTCAGTGGTTTAGCGCTTGCTTTTGGCTCAGGCAGAGTCCCGGATGGAGTCCCACATTGGGCTCCCTGCAGGGAGCCTGCTCTCCCTCTGTCTCTGTCTCTGCCTCTCTCTCATGAATAAATAAATAAAATATTTAGGGGAAAAAAAAAAAGAAGAGGGATCCTCTTCCTCCAAAGGGATGTAGTCCCAGAACAGAAACAATCAAGGAAAAAAGGGTAAAAATGGAAGATACAAACTTTTACTAAAAGGGAAAAGACCCTTTTAGTCGTGCTTCAGGCTTAGATGAAGCACGTTGCAAGTCCCACCAGAGGCAGGTAATCAGATGATACTCCTCCCCACCCAACTCTCCCCGGATGGTTCGATACCTGAGGTAGCTCAGGTGAAGTCCGGGGCTCCTGTGGGTCTCCACCTCCACATCACTGCTGGATTCTGAACAGGAATAAAAAACAAACAGAGCCCTGGGTGGGAGAAGGGGTAAGAACGGGGGACTATGAGGTGTTTGTCACAATTAAGAAGTCTGACGAAATGGCAAGAGCTCTGAGCGCTTCCAAAATTTCCTTTGAGTTCAAACTGAATTTCCTGTCAGAGGGAGGTGTCGGTAAGAGGAGTAAGAGAGAACTCCTCTGGAGAGCCTAGGAGGACGGGTTGGAAAACCTGCCGAGGGGCGCCCTGCCTCAAGATGAAGGAAGGTGTGGGGCCCGGGCCCGGGTTGAGGCCAGTTCTCTCCGAGCGGGGAGCCGCGCAAGGGCAGCGGCTGACAGTGCAGCGGGACGGCTGGTTACACTTGGGGGCGGTGATTATGACGCTTCGCAACACCCCGGAGTTCGGGGAAAGTCCTAGGAGTTTCCCATACAAGTCTGCCGGCTTGCCAGGTTCTGTGCATCGCGACCGGCGCTCAGCCGTGGACCAGGCGAGTAGGACGGGCACTAAGGGGGCACAGGTGGAGCGGGCAGAGGGGACTCCAGGTGACATCAAGCTGCGGGGATGGGCAGGGCTGTGACGTCACAGAGCTGGCGTTTGCTCGCGAAGCAGGGTCAGTCAAAAAGAGGGCTCGGCCCCGGGGCGAGAAAGCAACGGCTCGGTCTTGGGGGGCCTCGTGTAGCCCGGCCGAGCCCAGCTGCTGGGCCGGCCCCGACTCCTCCCCTCCGGGCGCGGCCTCCACCTAAGTCTCCCGCCTCCCTCACCTGCCGCCGCCGCCGTAGTTGCTGCTGCCGCCTGCCGGTCCTCTAGCTTCGACAAAGAGCCGCCTACCCTCTCGCCCTTCCGCTTCCTGCGGAAGAAGCGACGCTCTAGCCACCAGACCCGGAACTACTCTATGGTGTGCAGAGTACTTGAGCGGGTCGCCGCAGGAAGTTCCCAGCAAGCCTTGCGTGTCACCATAGCAACCCAGGCCAACAACACAGTAGGGCCCCAAAAGCGGGAACTTAAGTTTCCGTGAGCCCAGAGCAGAGTAGGGGTGGGACGGCTTTTCACCGCTCTCAGCCGCGAAACCGTCTTGAAATCCCCTTGCGTGTACGACACCCAACACGGCGAGGGCCACCCAGTTATCGAGCTGCTCCGAGGGCCTGGGGCCAGATGGTGGCCAGGGACGGGGGTCCCAGCCCGGGCCGTAGCCTCCGTAGCGTGCCTGACACCCTACAGCACGGGGCACTCAAAAGGCCTGCTGCACCGATACACACTCCCCAGGCGAGGGAACCATAAAAACCACGTATCAGACAAGACCTTTTTTTTTTTTTTTCTTCAGCTAAGACAGCAGAAGAGATGATTTATTGTACACGTTACATTCAGCCACAAACGAAAACAGAATTAGTCCCGAAAGTAACAGGTCCAGGGCAAAGGACCAAGGAGGGACGGTTTGGGGATGATCAAGTCCGGTCTCTCAAAGGTGGTCGTCGCGATCAGATGGCGATGGATGTTCTAGATCCACTGTATCAAGCTCTAGAAAGGAGGCATGCAGTCCAACAACTGGTCCCAGCGTCCCTGGCCTCTGGCTTCCCTGATCTCTGCTCCCGTGGCTCCATGCGTGCACAAGCTAGCTGTTTACTTGGACCTCTGCCTCATCTTTCTTCTTTTACGCTTCAGCCTGAAAAGCAGACACGGGAATACAGCTCTTGCCCACAAACGCCAGTTCAGTCCTTCCCTCCCATCTTCTGGGCCGGCAAGACCGACAAGCCCTTGGCTCCTATTATCTTGTGTTCAATCCCTGACTAGGGAAGTCAATACTTCCGATGGTTTTCCACCTAAAATTAGTTTAGATTTCTACACCAAGTGTGTTCCTCCCACGTTTTGTCCAAGGAACGCTACATTTCCCTCTTCCCGTTTTGGCCGGTCAGATCTCAACATACCTGCGCATTCGCTTCTTCCTCCACTGGCAACCGATCATAACCACAGGCAGTGAACAAAACAAGAGATTATTAGGTTTAGGAATAGTTTTAGGCAGGGGTGTAAACGGCATTATTTAAAACCTGGCAGGTTTTTGACCAAGTATGAGGGCCTAGTCGCAGTAACCCGATGAGTAATTTGACTCCCTCCCTCAACCGCCGACATAAATCTGAATCTCCGTGCGCTTTTCTCCTCCCGCCCTCTTACCCACCTCCTCTGCTTCTCCCCAAATTCTCCTCCCTCCTCCTAGCTCGTGGACATCCCGGAGGACCCAGCGGCTCGGGAGCCATGGCGGACTTTCCTAGCCTGGCTGTGTCCCCCCCCTCCCCCCCCCCACCACCAATCGCTACTGCGTCCGCTTGCCGCCAGGGACCGCTTACCTTGGCTCTCATGGCGCAGAGGTCTCTACAGGTAAAGAGAGAAAGGCTACAATTAGTTTGCTGTAATGATGGCAAGTGCAGAGATCAGATGTTAATGGATTGTGCACGGAATCCGGACACGACAGGAACCAACACTCACCCGGGAAGATGGCGCTAACGCCGAGAGAGCGGCGACGGCCCGCCTCCAACTATTTAACAAGGAGCTGTGTCGTCACTTCCGCCGCCTCTTCCCTCCGGGGGCGGGGCTTCCCAAGGGGAGGCTCCGTGGCTTTCAGCCCGTCTCCGGTGGCAAGTGAAGCGGTTGAATTAGGAATTCTCTTGGAAACGTTTTACATTTGAGTCTCAAAATTCCCCTCCTCTGTTTTTTTTTTTTAATTTTTTTATGAGGACCATTTTAATGTATCATTTCAACGTGAGCGCGTATTTCCAACGTGGGACGGAGAGGCGCAGACTTCCGCCTTCCCTCACTGCTTCTTGGGAGTTGCAGTTTCCTGGCGACGCCGTCCATTTTATTAAGGCTAGGTACGGAGTCTAAAAATTCCTGGTTTGGTTTACTGGTTTATTTTCTAAATTGCCGTAGGGAGATCTTATCTCGGAGATTTACAAATGCTCTAAGTTACAGGACATGGAGGGTTGCTAAGTGGGGAGTCCAGGAGGCCGCCATACTATAGAGGCCTTTGTCACTTAAATCAGTGCTTTTTCCTTAACTATGGTCTTTCCCCACAGTACCTGAGGCTGAATGTCGCAAGGTTCCTGGCCACAATGCATTTTGTTCAGAAAATACTTGAGTGACTCTCCCTCTACCTAGGGGTGAAGATCAAATCAATAGAAGATCAGCTGTCTTTATATTTATTTATTTATTTATTTATTTATTTATTCATTCATTCATTCATTCATTCATTCATTTATTTATTTATTTAGATTTTATTTATTCATGAGAGACACACAGAGAGACACAGGCAGAGGGTGAAGCAGGCTCCATGCAGGAGCCCGACATGGGACTCGATCCCGGGTCTCCAGGATCACGCCCTGGGCTGAAGGCGGCGGTAAACCGCTGAGCCACCCGGGCGTCCCTATTTTTATTTTTTAAAAGATTTTTAAAAAAAGATTTTATATACTCATGAGACAGAGAGAGAGGCAGAGGGCAGAGGCAGAAGCAGGCTCCATGCAGGGAGCCCGATGTGGCACTTGATTCCGGGACTCTGGGATCACGCTCTGAGCCAAAGGCATATGCTCAACCCCTGAGCCAACCAGCCATCCCTTTTTTCCAGAAGATTTTATTTATTCATGAGAGAGAGAGAGAGAGAGAGAGAGAGACACACACACACACACACACACACACACACACACACACACACACACACGACACAGGCTGAAGGAGAAGCAGGCTCCCCGCAGGGAGCCCCATGTGGGACTCAGTCCCAGGACCCCAGGATCATGACCTGAGCCAAAGGCAGATACTCAACCACTGGGCCACCCAGGCACCCCTCAGCTGTCTTTAGAGTGAGAATATTTGGTATTAAGGTAAAGAACTTATCCATCTCATGGTATGGTCAGGTCAGAAGCACTCAGAAAACATACCCATAGATTTGGCTATAGGAAACTTGATTTAGGAAGGATGAGAAAGAGCCCTTTACCATACAGATTTCACCTTACTTTTATAGTAAGAGTGTACAGCTTTTTGTGATCATCCTTTTTTCGTGTTTTCCTTTATAATTTACACAGTAACACTTCATCTTTTTAACTGGAAAAAAACTTTTAATACTTCAGGCCCTTGGGGATCCCTGGGTGGCGCAGCGGTTTGGCGCCTGCCTTTGGCCCGGGGCACGATCCTGGAGACCCGGGATCGAATCCCACGTCGGGCTCCCGGTGCATGGAGCCTGCTTCTCCCTCTCTCTCTCTCTCTGTGACTATCATAAATAAATAAAAATTAAAAAAAAAATTAAAAAAAAATACTTCAGGCCCTCGTTTAAGAAGACCTAGTATTGTCACCATCAGAATATAACAATTTAAAAAAAAAAAAAAAAAGAATATAACAATTTTTGAAAAAAAACCTCCATCAACATTAAATCAAGTCCACCAGCATTTCACCTGTTGATTGCCCACTACAGTTGCCATATGAACATAGGTTTGAACTGCCATGGGTACATTTACACGTGGAATTTTAATCTATATACAATACCGTAAATGTATTTTCTCTTCCTTGTGATTGTCTTTATCTTACTGTAATAGAGTATATAATGCCTATAACACGTAAAATGTGTTAATGGTTATTCTAGCTTCTGGTCAAAAGTAGGCTATTAAGTTTTGGGGGGTCAAGTTACATATGGATGACTGTGCCAGCACGTTGGTGCCCCTAATCCTTGTGTTTAGGGGTCAACTGTAGTCTATAAGCTCTTATGAAGGGACTTACATTATTTTGTTCACTATAGTTATCTCTGTATCAGCAAAGCCTCACAAGTAAGATAGTCTAATAAATCATCCATCCATCTCAGACTGGCCCTGAAAAGTTGCCTAATGACAAAGGCATTTTTCCTGGTTTCTGAAATCAAAATACTTTTTTAAAGACTCCCCACTGAGCAAAGAGCCTCATATGGGGCTCGATACCAGCACCCTGACATCACGACTTGAGCCAAAGGCCGACACTTAACTGAGCCACCTAGGTGCCCCAAGATACTTATATACAGGCTTTCTTTCTTACAGTACACCTTGTCCTAAACAAATTGTCACCAACAAGGGGTAAGATTTTACTCCAGAAAAATTTAAAAACTTTCATTAAAAATTTACTGTCTTAATTCAGAGAACCCAGGCTTTAGGTCTTCCCCAATCCACAGTACTTCTTGGTTTAGAAAGACAGAATGTGGCAACATAGAAAACTAGTTCCAAATGACTATCACTTCAACTGACATTTCCCCCACCTCCATCAAATAAGAGCACCATATGAAGGCACCAGGATTATGAGCAAATCCAAATTTATTTTAACGCCATGTCATTTTCAACATGTTTAAAAACCTCATAAGTTAGCGGGAGCCCTAGTTCCTGGGACAGCATGCCAGAGGTACTGAAATTCATCACCTTTCTCTCCAAACCCCTAGCAATTCATCCAATCCAAGTCCACAGCTTCAAAAAGCCAAAAGTTGTATTTTCAGTCAGTCTGCTCCTTTGGTTCCTGGTCTTTCAGGGAGGGAGGTCAAAATATTTCAAACAGGGAACAAAAACCAGTTGAGCTTCCAGCTCAGGTTTCTAAGATGGAGCAGGGGAATGCATTGACCCCCCCCTCCAATTGACTCCAAAGAAATGGACAAGGTTGAGATGGATTACTTCTTCACAGCTTTGTGAAGACAAAAAAAAAGTCCTGTGGAACAGAAATGACTAAAACTAAAGAGATTTACAAATGAGGATCCATTTGACAGATGAGAATCCCTTGGTAAATTCAGGCCCCAGCTCCTAAAAATGAGAGGGGCCTAACCAGACAGTGTGGATCAGAAAAGGAATCTGCTACATGTGAATAAAAACAATCTGAAGAATATAGCTCTTCTCTATATTTTGAGGCCTGATAAAATACCTGGGGAGTGAGAAAAGAGAGGAACAAGCCCCAACAGATGGGAAAATGCTGACACCAGAGTGGTATAAAAAAATTTCAGCTGAGTTTTTAGTGGTGGTGGCTACTTTAGCCTTCTCCCTGTTATGTTGTAGGGCCATAAACCTTGACCAAGCAGAGAGTAGTAGAAAAAGGCTAGAAAGAGGGGCTTGAAGACGATGAATTTTGACTCCTGATTTTATTATCAATTTCTCTTTTCTATTTAAAGTAGTCTTCGGTGGCTGGGAAGCCTGGCCTCCCAAGACCAGAGTCAGTTGGAGCTGGTTGTTGTTGGAAGGGGTTGGGATGGGGACAGGGATGGGGGCAGGGAGACCCTGCTCTGCTGGCGGTCCTGGGTGGAGAAGACGAACTGCACTTCACAGAGCCTGGGGTGTGGTGGGAAGGGGATGAGGCAGGAGCGGCAAGCTGGGGAGATGGGACCCACCTCAGTCCCCAGCTTCATTCTCTTCTAATGTTTCCCCACTGGTGGCATTCTCTGCAGTCTTGGAGGCCTATATTCATGGAAAGAACAGGAAGACTTACCAGTTTCCAACTACTTGCAATAGTATCTGGGAGACCAAGGGCAAAAACATCCTAATGCTTTAGGTCAGGGCCAAGCAGGGCAGTAAGGATCTACAGAAATATGTACGTCCACCACAACCCAGGAAGGTAGACTAAAGACAGATCAGGTTCACCCTGCCAGAGAGGGAAGATCATAACACACCTTCTTTTTTTTCTTTTTCTGGGTTTTCCGACTTGCAGAACTCTGGAGGAGGGCCTGGAAAAGAGGAGGAAGAAAGAAAACAAATTTTGAGCAATGTAGAGGAAACATGAAATGTCACTCTCAGTATCTTAACTCTTTTCAGGCCTTTGTTGACATCTCATCCTCACTCCCAGGACAGGTGCCATGTGCTCGCCACTCTCCTTTGTCTCCTTTGTGCTCACACACTGACCTTTAGCTCTGCATCCTGGACTTCCATCTCAGACTTGTAGAGGTCAGGCTCAAAGGGACCACTGGTTATCCGCATGGGGCCATTGGGCATGAGCAGGACTGTAAATTTAAACTGGGCTACAAATTCACCTATAGGAGAAAGGAAAGGTTTTGATAAAATGACCCCCTGTCATAATCTTTTCTGAAGCTAGATGGTGGGGACCCTAATTAGGGGCTCCAAAGTGAAACTCTCTTCTTAGAACTCACCCTCCTTCTCATAGAGAACATTAAATGGCTGTAGCAGTTCATGTTTGGCGCACTCCACCACACCCATCCGGGCCTTCTTCTCATCCTCAAATGCTCTGGGTGAGGGAAGACAGATTCAGGTATCCTTAACCCCCTATCAAGTCTTACCATTTTCCTGTTTTTAAATAGCTCCTACCCTCAGGCAGAAATCATGCTTAGGATTGCTCTTGCACATTATCTTCGATGAGAGGGCAATGGGGAGAGGGAGAGAAGGCATGCATGCAGGCTGGAGCTACAAGTCTAGGCAGGGGCAGGGTGGGAGGGGGTGCACTGGGAGAGGTAACAGTGTTCCTGGGTGTGTGGTCTATGAGTCAGGCTGGTTCTGAGTCCTGTTCTTGTTAAGTGCAGTCATAGTACCTTAAAGTAAATGGCATGGCATCAAAACGCCTCTCCACCTCACTGAAGAAGGCACGTGAAGTTTTCATTTTTAGGCCATACTGTTTAGAAGGGTCTCGTTTGTAAATGGTGGTTCTCTGTCCTGCATCCTTGGCCTAAAAGAGTAATGCGTTAGGTCACAGTTGGTCTGGTGCTCTTAGAACATACCTTCAACTACCCCTCTTTGGTAGCTCTGGTAAACTCTCCTCACCTTGCCCTCTCCTGAGCTGACAAGAACATCCACAGCATATACTTCATGTACCTCAAATTCAGCTTTTTCATGGTCCTTCCTAAAAGGAATAAAAAGCGAACCATAAAAAAAATGATTAGTCCCTGGAGTATGAAATAGAAAGGCAGACACAATTAGGCTGGGTGTATGGAAGAAAACATTCATGACTAGTCTCAGATGGTAGAAAGTAAAGGGTGGAATTGGCACCTACTTCTGCTGGTCTGTGGGATTCTGGATAATGGTTTTCTCTCCATCGATGACATGCTGCTTCAATTGATGTGACAACATACCTGTAGACACGACAAAGCCATTTAGAATCCCAGAGGGTTTCCAAATCCACCCATCGACACTGTGACAGGGCATGCAATAAAGGAAAAGTGCCTGGCTATGAAAACTCAGGGTAGTATGGGTTTTGGCTTAGACTGTGCTAGAGCCAGGATAGATCCTAAAAGGAGCAAAATTCTTCATTCTACTAAAGCACTCACTCAGACCCTCAACCCTGTTATCTGAGGTCTCACCTTCTATTGGTGTGCAATTAAACGAGTGGGCAACTTTGTTCCAGGCTTCTGTCACTTGTGTGTTCTAGAAGTACAAAATCAAGTAACAGGTGAGATATATACCAGAGGTCAACAAGTTCTCTAACATGAGAATGAAAGGGATAAAAAAGAACTGAGTCTCCATATCCTCCATCAAAAAGCAATGATTCTCAGTGGCTTTTCATTTCATAGCCCTATTATCCCTACAACCTAAAAACACCTTATATTAGCTTATCATTTTATAAATGCTTTCACCAAGATGGTCCAAGTAGACAATAATTCTGAAAGATGAATGGGGCAGAGCTATATTCCATATCCCAATTTAGAAGATGTATAAACTGAGGCTTGGAAAGGTTAAAAAAGATTTGCATAGGGTTAAGCCAGTTAACCGAAAGAAATGGGAATAAACCCAGGTTTTCTGGTGATAAATCCCGTGTTTATCTCATGATATCTGTTGAGAGAGGACAAGTTCTGATTTTCCCTTTTAACTCTTTCAAACATCTGATCTCCACCTAAACTATTTCCTTTGTCATTAAACAAAATGAAAAATACATAATCATAACTAATAATACTAAATTTTGTGTTAGGTACTTCACATGGATCATCTCAATTGTCGTAACAACCCTATGACAATAAGGGGCAATTTTATTTTTCCTATTTTGCAGATGAGGAAATCTGAATTCCAAGTTACTTTTAAACAGTAAGGGGTGGCAACAGGGCAAGAACCCAGAAATTCTGATGTATGTCATAATTTACAATAGCCACTATACAATTATACGTTCCAGTGGAGATATGCAATAGTTAGTATATAAAGAATAAAAATAGGGGATCCCTGGGTGGCGCAGCGGTTTGGCGCCTGCCTTTGGCCCAGGGCGCGATCCTGGAGACCCAGGATCGAATCCCACATCAGGCTCCCGGTGCATGGAGCCTGCTTCTCCCTCTGCCTATGTCTCTGCCTCTCTCTCTCTCTCTGTGACTATCATAAATAAATTAAAAAATTAAAAAAAATATTAAAAAAAAAAAGAATAAAAATAATTAATGTGCACAAGCGCTTACTATGGGCCAGGCACTGTTCAAAGAGCTTCATAACAGTGGTAGGAAGTAGTATCATAAGGAAACCAAGACAGAGGTATAAGTAAAAATGATATGAATAACAATGGAGATGAGGTACAAACTGATTAAAAGCATAAAAAACAAGAGCACAGGGGAACAAAAAAGGCAAGCTTTAAGTATCGAATAGGACCCTGGAGACTGAAGTGTTAGAAAAAATGTCTCCACTCATAATCTAACATGTTAAAGTGTATTAATCCATAACAGTTCATGATCCCTAGGCTTCCTGATATTGTCTTGCAAGGCAAAGAACTCACTTTTGGCCTCTCTCTGCTACCAGTTTACTGGTACTATTATGATTTGTTTCATTAGCTTTTAAAGTTGGGTTTTGGGAGTACCTGCCTGGCTCGGTTGGAAGGGCAATTCTTGATCCTGGGGATGGGATTTTGAGCCCCACATTGGGTGCAGAGGTTACTCAAGTAATTAAGTTAAAAAGAAAAAGGTTTTATTTTATTTTATTCATTTATTCACGAAAGACACACAGAGGCAGAGACACAGGCAGAGGGAGAAGCAGGCTCCATGCAGGAAGCCCGATGCAGGACTTGATCCCGGGTCTCCAGGAACACGCCCTGGGCCGGAGGTGGCGATGAACCAACCGCCAAGCCACCACGGCTGCCCTTTCATCTTTTTTCAACATGTATTTTACTCCAAGTGATATACCTCAAATTATTTTAGGAAAAGATGCACAACCAAAACATGAAAAAGGAAAGATCTCTAGGCTCCATGAAGAATGGATCATACATCCCCATATACCTAGCATGGACCTTACCTATGATAGGCACTCAGAGTTAAACAGTGCTTAGTTAACTGCCTCTTCTATTTCAGAAATCTGTTTCTAATTTTGTTTTTTTTTTTAAAGATTTTATTCATTCATTCATGAGAGAGAGAGAGATAGAGAGGCAGATGCATAGGCAGAGGGAGAAGCAAGCTCCCTGCAGGGAGCCTGATGCGGGAACTTGATCCCAGGACTCTGGGATCATCACCTGAATCAAAGGCAGACGTTCAGTCACTGAGCCACCCAGGTACCCCAGAAATCCAATTCTAATTTTAAAGAGCTGTTTGTATTAGGGGCACCTGACTGGCTCACTCAGTAGAGCATGTGACTCTTGGTCTCAGGGTCATGAGTTCAAGCCCCACCTTGGGTATAGAGCTTACTTAAAAAAACAAAACAAAGAAAAACTGTTTTATAAGGGGGCTGCAGAAGCTGGGAATTCAATAGAGAATAGTTATATGTGGGATGCCTGGGTGGCTCAGGGGTTGGGCGTCTGCCTTTGGCCCAGAGCGTGATCCTGGGATCTGGGATTGAGTCCCACGTCCCACATTGGGCTCCCCACAGGGAGCCTGCTTCTCCATCTGCCTATGTCTTTGCCTCTCTCTAAATATGTATCTCTCATGAATGAATAAATAAAATCTTAAAAAAAGAGAGAGAGAATAATTATATGTGACTAATCAACTTTGGCTCTATCATCTTTGGAACTGGACTCAACAGCTTACTTACCTGGTTTCCAGGTTTGACCAGGCGTAGAGCAGCTTCAGCACAAAGGTGAGCTGCCTTAATGACATCTGCTTTCCGCCCTGTTACTTGGGTCCCCTGTAGATAAGGAAATGCAATCAGTACCTTCCTGGATGCAATCAGTACCTTCCTGGAAAGTGCTTTACTCAAATGGTCACTATGCAAGGCCAGCCAATGAACAGGAGAGAAAACACTTTTCTCTTTTTATTTCTCTAGGGAATCTCTCAAAACATTTGGCGGTAGAGAGTGGGAATAAAAAGCAAGCAGCAGCATATCCTCCCCCACTCCCCATAGGTAGAACAGAATTCAAAGGAGGCCACCTACCTGAGCTACATCAACCACAAAAGTGTGAGCCACATTAGCGATGAAGCCATCCACATGGACCCCAAGGTCACTAAAAGGCAAGAAGAGCAGAGCACAGCATTAGCAACTAGCACTACGCAAAGGCTTAGGAAAAAGACAAGTGCTCTAAAACGGCTTAAGCTTACATTTTTACCAAGTCACCTTCCTTGAGAATATAGTCCTGGTCGCTCTTCAAAGGGGAGAAGTGACATACACAGTTATTTACTGAAATGCTGGTGGGAAAGGCAATACCTGTAAAGAGACAATCATCAGCCTTACTGCCTTGCTGTCTGTCTGTCTGTCTGTCTCTCTCTTTCTCTCAGCCCTGTTGCCCCTCAGAAAAATGGAAGGATTTTCTTCAGGGCCTTGCCTGTTTGATCAGTTTGGATTGAGTAGGAAACTGATTGTATCCCACCTGCCATTCAAATTTCCAAATATCTCAACCAGGGCTCGGATGGGGGTTACATCATTACAATAAAACAAACAGGACTGAGTAAGAGTCAAATTTGGGAAATTAGTGGGGTTTTTTTGTGTGTGTGTGTTTTTTTTTACCTTTCTTCATTTCTTTTTCTTTCTTGAAAATTTTCCCTGTCTCTTCCATAATCATGGCATCACCTTTCTCACACAGGCTCAGTACCGACACACCTGAGCAGGATGCTTCCACCAAGGACCGAAGTACCCCTGGGAACAGAATCCCACAATGTCAGCCCTGCATGTGTTGTCTAAGTTACCATCCAAATAATATCCAGAAGTTAGAGTTACTAATATTCCGTAGTGCCATTGTCCAAAGGCTGAAAGAATGAACAGAAAAGTTTTGCCTCTTGGAATATAGCTACTTATAATCACTAAATTTCTACTTTCTTTTTCCTAAAATAAAAAAATCCCTCCCTATAGAATGTGACAAATGGGTAAACGCTATCTGTCTCCCTAGGAAAGGGAGACTTTCCAAAGATACCTGTGGCATGGTAGGACAGTTACGAATTTCGAGGGGGTTCTCATCAAGGTAACCAACATACATGCAAAGCAGACTAGAAGAAATTTATAGGCGTCAGGAACAGGAAGGTAGACACAGAACTGCTGACTTGAAGCTGATGCATTGTTAAATGCTACCTTTTTCCCTTCGCAGACACCCCAATTAGATGTTTGTAATCTCTGTGTAAATGTATTTCTTCATCAACCAGTGTATAAACCAAGAGGACTTAACCTAAATTCCCTGGGCTTCAACGGGCTCATGGCTTACAGCTTTTAGCACAACTCTAAGAGGTGTAAGACCCGAAAGTTTCAAACTGATATCTGGGATCACAGTGCCTCAGAAGTTAAGTTGCAAGGGAAAACTTTTTTTCTGATTCAAACCACTAATACTCAAAAGTACCCCAAATGGGGGCACTACACTAAATGCCCATTATATTATAAAGCACTGTTGTAGTCACAGGACATTCTCTCCGTGGCCTAACCTGAGCTACAGGTTTGATTTTTGTTATCTAAGTTTTGGGGATTCTTTGGAAGTGTGAAAAACACAGGTTTTTGGCCCTAGGACTAAAGGGATCCTAAATACTTATCTTTACTGTCAAAACCATTTAAAAGCCCAAATCCAAGCATCTTCTGTCCCCCCTAACTGGGTATTAAAGTGAAAAGGTGAACTGGAAAGAGAAAACAGAAAGTGAGACACCTGCCTAGCTTGGCAGGCAGCTGCTGAGAAAGTCAGAGCGCAGTCATAATAAGGAGAGAACTTCTGAGATTCTAAAATCAGTCCCTCCCTTTTCTGTACTGTTCACAAGGCTGGCCTAGTTGGGGTGAGAACCTCAAAACACTCCTAGAGTTGTCAAACCCCTGAGAACAGTCATATCTGCTGGTTAACTAAGGCGATCCGCCCAGACTGCTGGTAGTGATGAATAACTACAAGGAAAGGCAGACGGATCTCCAAAACTTGTGGTAGGATCTGCAGGGGTGCCCTCCAACGGTCCCCGAGCTGACCCAGAGTAGAAGGGGGCCCCACCAGCGAAGGAGCTTAAGTAAAAAGCACGAGCCTCCAGCAAAGCACGTGGTAGAGAAGCTGGTGTCAGGGGAGGCAGCAGGGGAAGAAGGGAGCCGGCGATCCGCAAGGGAACTCGGCGACACGTGTCGGCTGGGCTCCTGACGCCGGGGAGCGAACACAAAATAGAGGGGCGCCTCCGACGCCAACAGCTGCCGCTTCCCTCCCGAGGCGGCCTCGCCGCTGCCTGAGTCGGGAGGCAGGGATCCGGAGCGAAGAGCGCTGGGCGGCAGCTGCGGCCGGCCGCCCGAGTAACCGCCTGAGGTCCAGCCGGCCGCGGGCCCGTGCCTCCAGACTCCGGCCCAGGCCCGGCGGCGCGGGTCCCAGCGCAGCAGTCTTCCCACCCGCCGCCCCCAGGGACCCGAGCGGGGCCCTCCGCGGTCACTCGGCACAGCCCCACCGCCCCGGCCGCTCCGGGGGCAGCCCTGCACCGTCCCCTCCGCCTCCCCCTCTCAGCCTCGACCTCCGGACCCCCGAGGCCCGCACTCACGGTTGGCGATGTCGCCCCCCATCTTATACTTGGTCACGACCAGGTCCTCGGCAATAGTTTGCTCCTGCTGCTCGTCCTCGCCCGACATCTTCCCACCACCGCCGCCGCCGCCGCCGCCTCGTTCCCCCTGAGCCGCCGCCTCTGTCTCCCTTCCCAGCCGCAGGCTGTGGCCAGAGCCCCTTCGATCCGCGAGGAGAGCGCGAGCGAGCAAGGGAGCGGGCGGGCGGGCGAGCGAGAAGCTGCGAGCGCGCGGGCTGAGGCACAAGGCACTCTGGGACAACGAGTCCCTGCTACGGCCCGCCTCTAGCCGAACCTTAGGACTCCTGAACTACAACTCCCAGCCCGCCTTTCGCGCCCCTAAGCCAGGCCCTGGGGCCTTGCCCTCCGAGGGCCTTGCACGCCGGAACCGCCGAGCACGCTGGGAAGGGTCAGACTCCGGCGGGAAGGCGGAGCCGTCGGGGAGTCTGAGGGGAAGCGTGGTCTCTCCCGGAAAAACCACAGCGCCCAGGAGCCCTGAGCGAGAAGCGGTAAGAGAGGGGCGGGCGGGCGAAGGGGCGGGGCGGGGCGGGTAGAGGCAGGCGGCAGGGGCAGCTGGGTGGAGCCGGGCGCGGAGGCTGCGTGCGCCCTTCCAGGGCTCCCTGGAGCGGCCGGTGGGACCGGCTCGGCCCGTCCAGTCACCCTCCGATGCTGGGAGAACCAGGAGCCCCGGGGGCAGCTCGGCTCCAGAGGGATTATCCACGTGCAGCCTCCCAGAGGCCAGACTCCGCTGAAGATGGCTCTGCTGTTCCAACAATAGGCTTGGATGGCACCTGAGGAAGTGCTCATAGACGTGAGGAGAGCAAGACTTCTGAAATACACGGGAGTTTCCGACAGACGAGTTGTTCCATCCCGTGAGGCACCACGTTTGCAGGGCTTTTTCTTATTTTCCCAAATGTGGGCTTTCTTGTTTTTATTATTCCCAGCTGGTGGTACTTAGATATTCCTAGCAAGGGCAGCCCGGGTGGCGCAGCCGCCTGGCGCCGCCTGCAGCCCGGGGTGTGATCCTGGGGACCCGGGATTGAGTCCCACAACGGGCTCCCTGCATGGAGCCCGTTTCTCCCTCTGCCTGCGTCTCTGCCTCTCTCTGTGTGTCTATGAGTAAATAAATAAAATCTTTTTTTTAAATTTTTATTTATTATGATAGTCACAAAGAGAGAGAGAGAGGGGCAGAGACACAGGCAGAGGGAGAAGCAGGCTCCATGCACCGGGAGCCTGACGTGGGATTCGATCCCGGGTCTTCAGGATCGCGCCCTGGGCCAAAGACAGGCGCCAAACCGCTGCGCCACCCAGGGATCCCAATAAATAAAATCTTAAAAAAAAAAAAAAAGATTCCTAGTAAAAGCCTTAAAGGAGAAGGAACTGTGTGTGTACTATGCTGGTCTTCTGAGAATACAAAGAAAAGTGGGGCTGGAGAAGCTGCAAGGTACAGACTGTCAGAAGCTAAATGGCCATGCACTGCGGAGGAGCAAAGGGGTGATCTGCCTTCCACACTATAAAGGTTTACATCTGACACACAGGAAGCTGAAAACCGGCATTTTTATTCAGGTGTGTATAAAAACAAAATAAAAATCTTCAGTGATACAACATACTCCATTTCCCATCCAAGGAGACAGAGGCCTGAAGCTGGGTCCTCTTTCTATCCCAGCTGGAAGCTTCCCACTACTGGATGAGAACAGACCCTAAAAGTGGCTCTTGCGACCCTTGTGAGGCTGTCCCTTGGGTAAGAAGAGACCATTTACAGCACATACAGGTTATGGTTTACACAAAAATGTCCAGTTATTTTTTCCATCCGACCACCTCCTTCCCCCTACTTCCTGAGACCTGAGATGAGAAGTCTGGGTGTAGGAGGAGGCTGTGGTTGTTGGGGGTTAGGCTTGATTCAGTGCAAAAACAAGAAGACCATGCCCCTTACAAGGACTCTGACTTTTATCAGTTTTCCTTGATACCTTACAGTAAGAAAACCTGCATTGTAAGATACTGAATCCTGGACCTGCCACTTAATTTACTTAATCTTTTTAAGGCTCAGGTTCTTTATTTGTGAAATGGGCTAATACCTAGCTCACAGAATTGTTGTAAGGATTAGATGAGATAACAGAGATAACATAGGTAAACTTTAGCATGATGGCTGGCATAGTAAATACTCAATTAATAGTACTCATTAATATCTATACCCAACCTCTCTCTTCACTTAAGATTCGAAGCTTTCCATTCTTCCTAGAGGGTTGAGTCATAAGCCTAAAGTTTACTTGCCCCTGGCACGTTACCCCCATTTTCCTCTTTCTTAGGAGTCTGATGGGAAACAAAAGCACACTTTAAAGACTAATCTCAACAAGTCAGAGTCTGAGAGAAAGGGACAAGGGAGTAATCCTTCATATCTCCAGGGAGTCCCCCTGAGGAAGCTGACGAATGGGTTTAGGAAAGCACACAAAATAGGGAAAATCTCCTTTCCTGGGATTGGGAAAGAGAAGAAAGTGCACAGCTGGCTACATATCAAGAATTTTGTGTCAAAGTGTTTAAAAGCCTCCAAAGGTTGAATGGAATTGTCTAGGGCTGGGGAAATAGGACTGAGACCTGTGAGGAAGGGACTAGGGAGATGAGGGGTACCCTCTAGAGGCACTAGCTGCCATGAAATGCTCCCTGAGTACTTCAGGGAGCAGGGGTTATGTTCTCTGAGCATCAGCCTTGGGGAAAAGCCTGCTATGCCAGTAATCAGGATTATCGAAAGCGGAGTCAGTGGCTTCTAAACTACGTAGAGGTTTGAGGCGGGCACAGTGGACATGCGGAGCATGGTTTCCAGGCCCCTGGAAAGCTCTCATCTCTTCATACCCTTGCTCAGCGGCTGGGCAGGCCCCCATGGCTGCATAGTCTCCCCCAGGAGCTCCTCCAGCATGTCGCCGATTCATATATTCATAGTCCTCATCTGGGGTTGTGCCAGCAGCGGGCATGAGGGGCACAGGGTTGAGTGGGCAACTCTGTGTGCTGCCCAGGGAAGCGCTGAGGTCTGATCCCACATCCATGTACTCATAACCCAGCTCCTCGAGAGAACTGGGCCTAGGGTGACGAGGTGGACTGTGTCTTCTCCTCCGGTTCATATATTCATACTCCTCATCTTCCTCCTCTTCTTCAGTACCCAGGACAGAACTGATGCCCACTGAAGAAAGGGTGCCTTCCCGGGAGGAGGGAGTACCTAAGGGTTGAGAAGAGAGGGTAGGTATGTGGAGAACATGGTAGTAGCTGGTGGGAACTGGGGGAAAGAGGAAATTATGCAAAGGGAGGGATTAGATCAGAGAAGACAAAAGGATGACGAGGAGCCTGGGGGCAGGGATCAGAGAAAGATTTCTAGGAAGAGTCAGTCACCTTTGAGGTGTGCATCTGGCATGACATATCCATTGACATCCTCTTCCTCCAACCCTGGTGGGGAGAGTGGGGTGACAGGAGTGAGCAGGCTGTGGCGCTGGGAATGGTAGGCACTGTCTCCTCGTGGCCGTGGGCTCCGGCTCCGGCTTCTACACATTGATGCCTTCTCCTGGAGCTCAGCCTCGGACCCTGTCACATGGCCCTCTGAGGACTCTGATGCCAGGCGTCCCCGTGGCATTGGGTGCAAAGAGGCTGGACGGGGGCACCGCTCACCAGTCCCACAAATGGCAGACTCCTAAAGGAGGAAAGTAATACATGGAAATTTATACAGAGACGAAGGAAAAATTGGTATTCCTTTAAGAGACTGGGTTGTTCGATGCCTTCTTTTTTGTGGGGCACTGGTTAAACCTCAAGGATTTCTAAAGCCTCCCACATGGCCCCTATGGATTCTAAGAAACTGCCACCCAGCTTCTCAGCAGCCCCTTAAAGAGACAGACCTTACCTGGCAGGTGTCCCCAAGGTTACCCTGGTTCATAGGCATATATCCAGATGATGGGCTTAAGAGGCTCTGGCTCTAGGATGAAAAAAGTGAAGGTTTAGATTAAGGGAGAAATCTACTCACCCTGGGGGCTTTTAAGTAGTTAATCTGGGCATCAGTGGGGTTCATGAGGGTCTAGGTAGATAGAGGGCTCAGGGTGCAGAGTCTTAAAACTGGGAAATGCCTTACCCCACGGGGCCGATTAAGTGTTCCAACTGGCAAACCGAGGGCAGAGTTTAGTGTGGCCGCCAGGCCATCCTCCTCCGTCTCCAAGTCCAGATCTAGCTCCAGTTCTGGCTCCAGCTCCACCTCCTCCAGTTCCTTGTTTGTCAGAGCAGGGGGCTCTGCCCCGGGGGGAATTCCAGGCCCACTCTCTCTCTGTAGGGGCAGGTGATTGTTAAGATGGATCCTAGTTCCAGCCAAGTCCCCCTTCCTCTAGATCTCCTTGACAACTCCTAACCACTACTCACCTTTATGACCAGATACCGTGGGGGGTCTCGGGCCATCCTGGTGAACTCATTGGCTAGTTCTTTAAAGGTTGGACGGATGTTCTCATCAATCATCCAGCCTGGTGGCAAGATGTAGGAAGCAGAGCCATAAGAGGGGAGTAGAGTAGGGAGGGAAAGCAGTTAGAAAATGGCTGGGGGGCACCCAGGTGGTGCAGTTAAGCATCTGACTCTTGGTTTTGGCTCAGGTCATGAGATTGAGTCCTGAATCAGGCTCCTTGCATAGTGCAGAGTCTGCTTAGGACTCTCTTCCTCTCCCTCTGCCCCTCTCCCTGCTCTCTCGATCTTTCTCTCAAATAAATTAATTATTTAAAGAAAGAAATAAAGAGAAAGAAAGAGAAAATGGCTGGGATCAGCAAGTAACTCACACTTGACCATGACCATGTAGACATCAATGGTACAGATCTGGGGCTGTGCCAATCGCTCCCCCTTCTCTAGCAGATCTGGTACTTCGGCCAATCGTAGCCCAGCATAGGGCTCTGCCCCAAAGGTCATCAGCTCCCAAACTGTCACTCCTGGTAGAGGAAGATATGACTAGTTGATGGCAAAATAATAGACATGGGCATGAAGATGAAGGGAAAGCAGAACTTGATCTCACACAAGGATCTGAAGGGCTCAGAAATTCTGAAAAGGGGGTCTCTCAAAAGGCAACTATGGAATTTGGACCAGTGACAGTATGGAGGGTATCCAAAGGGACTGACCATAACTCCAGACGTCACTCTGATGTGTGTATTTTCCAAAGTGGATACTCTCCAGGGCCATCCACTTAATTGGAGTCTGGGGATTTAAAGGCAAAAGTGTCATCAGTTGACTTCCACAAATTTTCTCACCACTTCTCTGCCCCAAGTTCTCTCTCATTCCTTTCTTTGTTGCTTTCTGAACTTGAATTTCCATCTCCAGGTTCCTCTCCTCAAATGTACTGTGCAGCATCCATTTGCCTCTGAAGGAGACCACTGACTACTCTCTACTCCCATGCTTCACTCCACCCCCACCTCCTTACCCAGCCCTTTGTGTCACCTCACCTTGGCCTCACTGTGTAGTAGTTGCTTATCATCGGGGGGCAGCAGGTCAGCCACCCCAAAATCTGCCACCTGGACCTGACTTGGTGACTTCAGTAGCACATTTCGGGCCGCCAGGTTCCTATGCACCATACCATGCTCCTCAAGGTAGTACATCCCCTACAGAGGAAGGACGTATTCTCAAAGTTGGGTGGAACTGATCCTTGAGATCCAGAATCCTCCCAAACCCTAAGGGCACCTCTCAGAACTTCAACCTCCCTGCCAGCCACCAGCCAGGTTCCTCTCACCTTGGCAATCTGTACTCCCCAATTGAGCAGCAGCTGGGGCCCCAGTGCTCCACGGTGTTGTCTCACATGATCCAGCAGGGAACCCAGAGGCAAGTACTGAGTGACGAGCTGCAGAGATGACCCTGGGCACAGTCCCAGCAGCCGTACAATGTGGGCATGGTCTAGGCTGCCAATGGCCAGCATATGCTACGAGACACAGGAGGGGTTATCCAAGGATCGAGAAAGTCCATGTACATCCAGAGGGCTAGCCCAACATTCAGGGACATCAGTGAGACCGACAGTATCTGCTAACACAGGACCATGCTGCTACAAAATCCTACCTACTATTGGCCTCTCTCCTAGTGGCATACAGAATACCCTTCTTTCACTTACATCCGTCACATCTTGAAAACTCTGCCGTCCACTCTTGTCCTCGATTACTTTAATGCAGACTGGAATCTTGATTGATTCACCCTCAGGAATCCATACTCCCTGGGAAGTGTTGGGCAGGAGTCAGCCTAAGGTCATTCTCCCCGGGCTGGCCCTTTCCCTAAATCTTTCTCTCCTTCATCCTAGAACCTTTCTCCTCCTCCTCCTCCACTCACTTTGTGCACGGTTCCAAAGACGCCTGAGCCAAGGACTTTAAGCTTCCTCAGCTCTGTTTCTTTGAAGATTCTGGCCAAGACTTTGTTAGCCTTCTCACTGGGATCCAGAGGCTCTATGCTCTGAGGAGAAGAAGGGAAGAAAATACTCAGGAAAGTCCATTCCCATGTCTCACTCGCACCCTCTATCTATAAGTGGATGCCCAGAGCAGTGGGAACAGGAAGAATTGTCTTTAGTCTTAAAAGTCATTGCAGGCATACTGGGGAGTAAGAGACCCTAAGGTCTGTGTTCATGACAACAGGAATCAAGAGTTGGGTTTCCCCTTTGATGGGAGGAAGGGGGCAGAGCTGGTAACGTTACCACCCTGAATACTTTTATACAATTCTCTATGCTTTTCAAATCACCTTCATGTACATCATTCCATTTCATCCTTATAGCCATCCTATAAGGATAAATGTTATTATTTTTTTCCATCTACGAGCATACAATGAGGCACAGAGAAGGAAAGTAACTTCTTCACAGTCATGTGGGAAATTAATGGCAAAATCAGGACCAGAATGCAGGATTCCCGTTTCTCTGGCCAGAGTTCTTTCTAATGGACCATACCACCTCCTTGAAGAAAGGGATCAAATCTCTGGGAAAGGAGGAGGCTCTTAGTAGGTAAGTAAGTAAGTAAGCTAGGCACTCACCTCACCCCGTTCCAAGTAGCGCCGCATAGCCCTCTTATTCTGAATCCGGCGCCCACGCCAATAGAGTAAAGTGCCTCCCAGGATCAGGAAAATCACTGCCAATCCCACTACCACTGTTAAGCCCACTGCCAGATGGGTTTTGCTGTGGGATAGAGAAGTCCAGCATTACCCTGGGTCTACACCTCCCTTAAAAATGTCATCTACGCCTACATGAAAGGTATAGTACAGATCTGGGGCAAGAAGTTAACATTCACATACACACATATTATTGAGCAATGAAAGGGTTAAACTACATCTGCACCTCCTGAGGATACTACAAATTAATTTTAGGATGGGCAGTCTGGATTAGCCTGGATTCTTGTGTCTCCAAGTCCAGGGATACTGGTGTATATAGAAGGACAGAATGGGGGGTGCCTGGGTGGCTCAGTGGTTGGGTCTGCCTTCAGCTCAGGTCATGATCCTGGGGTCCTGGGATCAAGTCCCTGCATCGGGCTCCCTGCATGAAGCCTGCTTCTCCCTCTGCCTGTGTCTCTGCCTCTCTCTGTGTCTCTCATGAATAAATAAGTAAAATCTTTAAAAAAAAAAAAAAAAAAGGACAGAATGAATAGAGACCCTCTTCCCAGCAGGTAACTGCCCCTTCCCTAGCTTCTCTCCCAAATACCCCCAGCTGCTAAAATCTCCAAGCCCATCATACCTGATCAGTGCCAGTGTTTGACCTAAACAGTCTTGTAGCTCTGGTCCCTTACACCTAGAGAAGAAAGTCACCTCCTTAAATGGGAGCTTGGGAGACCCCCATAGCAAGCTCAATCCCACCAGCCTCAACACACGACACTGTTTCAGACCCTACCATGGTATCCCATCCTGGAGCCCTAATCATAAGACACAGCCACAGCCCCCCTCTCTAGCTTGCCAACTCTCCCCTAGTCCCTCTCTTGAATGAAATTCCCCCAAGCTGGGGTTATTTCAGGTTCTCAAAACTGTGGTATAATTTTGTGCTGTTATTGAGATTCTTTTTCTCCAATTCTTCACCATACAGCTTGGCGTGATTCTTAAAATCACAGTTCCTTTCTTCTCTCAGGTCCCCTTTACCCTCTAATTTCCCCCTAGTTTTGTTTTCCCCCTCCCCCATTATTATCCCATCACTGACCCCTGGGTGCAATTCTCGTGGCAGGGCCGACATTCATTGTGAGTGTCTGGGTACTTGTAGATGGGGCCCTTGGCACCGAGGACTCCATTGGGGCAGCTGCTCACACAGTGCGGCCCATCTCGAAAATGGGCACACTGAGCACAGGCATCAGAGCCCTGGGTGGAAGAGAAGGTTGGGAAGAATGGGATCCCAAGGCCAACTTCACCCATCCCAGCAAGGACCAACGCAGCGATTCAGGATGCTCCATCCACAGACCCTAGGGTTATCTGGCCTCCTTGTGCTGGCCTTGTGATTTGGCCATTATCATTCTCAAGACCTTCTAGTACTGCCCATGCTCTTCCTCCCTTAGAGATCCTGGTGTTGCTACTGTACCGAGCCATTGCATGTGGCAGTCCCCTCCATGGGTTGGCACTCCGGGTGGCAGGAGAAGCATTCAGCTTCATGGGCAAACTCACGAGGCTCCCTGCAGTGGGGGGTAAAGGGAAGGGGTCACTTATAAGTCCTGACCTTTATGTCCAACCACAGGGTCCCCTTGCTCGATCCCACCCAGGCATATGCAGAAACTTGTCTAGGGGCGCCTAGGTGATGCAGTCAATTAAGCATCCAACTCTTGGTTTCGAGTCCAGTTAGCTCAGGGTTGTGAGATCAAGCCTCTCATCGGGGCTTGAGTCAGCTTGGGGTTCTCTCTCCCTCTCCCTCTACCCCTCCCCGCCCTCTAAAATAATTATTTTTTAAAAAAGGAAGAAAGTGGACTAAAGGCTTTCAGGTACCAGCTGAATAGCTGCATCCATCCCAGGGCCCCATCCTCCCACCCCTTCGTGCCTCTCTCTCCCCTCAGTGTTACCCATTTAGAAAGTTGCAGTGGGTCACACAGACACCTCCTCGGCTGTAGTTTCGACAGGACAGGCACTGACCAGGACCTGGGCCCCAGCATCCCCCAGAGGAGCACAGGGGATCACACACTTTGCCCTCTGCCACTGGGAAGGAAGGGGTGAGACAGGAGGAGTCAGCTCTCCTCACGTGCCTTCTGCTGAGCTCTTCCTCTTAAGTGCCTCCAGCCTAACACACCCCTCTCCTTGGCTCTACCCTCTGATCCCTACTCCTGAGCAGAACAGTTTTTACACACTGTACCCTCTCCTCCCTGACTTCTTTTTCCCGGCCACCCTCTGGGCCCTTCCCCTCACCGCAGTCTCTGCGGGGCCGATTATGCTTGATGTCCAGCCTCTCTTCTGGAGGCCCCCGAAGCAGCCTGGTCCAGTTCAGAGAATGGTGGTAGCAGAGTTGCTTGTTGGCACTTATGTAAATACGCCCAGCACTAATTTCTTTCAAAGATCGGAGGCCCAAAGATGTTATATTCAAGTTCTTCATGATCAGCAAAGAGAAACCCCGGCTGAGAACAAGGAAACGAGGTAAGAAGGGAGATTACACAGGGGAAAATGACCATGCAGTGGATTCCTTTTCATTTAACCAATGTGCTCTGGGCCAGTCAGACCGGGAAGAGCGATTCCCCTTCCAACTCTCAGCCCTTTGGGCATGCTGAGACAACACGTGTGCTTCACTCAAAGATGCCTAAGAAACAGGGTTCATTGCCTGGAGGTACTACCACCACCACACTCCTAACTACTCACTTGTATAGGCTTCTGCCCCCAATGGTTGTCAGGTTGGAAAAGACACTGAAGTTGTGCATGTGGGGAGGCCAGGACTGGATGTTCAGGTAACCTGACGGGTTGGAGAGAGGCGCGTCAGCGGGGAAGGAGTCTTCCCTTCTTGCCTTCTCAGGTTCTAGTGGCCCCTCTCCCATCACTTGGGACATGACTTTGTAACTAGTTATACACCAATTTGTGTCAGTGGTTCACTCATTTCTCTCAGAAAGGGTAGCAGCCTCTCTTCCCACTCACCTGTGATCTCCCGTACTGTCCGGAAGACATTGAGCTTCTCAGGGTCCAAGGCAGGGATCTTGTGCCAGGGGTCTCTGGAGAGAACAGTCAAAACCAGTCAACAAGATACAGGTACAACCCAGTCACACCTAGCCTCAGAACTTAAGTTTCTTTTTTCTTTCTTTTTTCCTTTTTAAGATTTTATTTATTTATTCATAAGAGACACATAGAAAGAGAGGGGGGCAGAGACACAGGCAGAGGGAGAAGCAGGCTCCCTGCGGGGAGCCCGACGTGAGACTATCCCGGGTCTCCAGGATCACTCCCTGGGCTGAAGGTGGCGCTAAACCACTGAGCCACCCGGGCTGCCCAGAACTTCATTCTAATACCATCCTCCACTAAAAGGAAACAGGGCTCCTTGGAGAAATGAGTAGGGCGGGAGAAATATAACATGAGTTTATAGCATCTTATGCAAAAAAGGAAGTAAGTGCTCAGAGAATGAAGGGTACAAAGAATCTGGGATCTGGCTTGAAGAAGCCCCCAGTGGCCAGAACAGAGACAAATCAACACCAAAATAATAACTGTAAAAGATTATAAAGGACTGAGTGAAATAGGTACCAATCAATCAATCAATGGGAAAGGAAAACTGTTCCTAACACTAAAATGCCGACAAATAAATGCAAAAGGAATAATGGAGTTAAAAAATCATCATGTGGCAACTCTCATCAAAAAATTGATTCAGGGGATGCCTGGGTGGCTCAGCAGTTGGGCCTCTGCCTTTGGCTCAGGGAGTGATCCTGGAGTCCCAGGATGAGACCCACATCGGGCTCCCTGCATGGGGCCTGCTTCTCCCTCTGCCTGTGTCTCTGCCTCTCTCTCTCTGTGTGTCTGATGAATAAATCAATAAATTTTTTTTTAAAAATTGATTCAGGGGGCGCCTGAGTGGCTGTTGGCTGAGCATCCAAGTCTTGGTTTTAGCTGGGGTCCTGATCCCAGGGTCATGGGATGGAGCCCCAGGCCAGCTCTGTGCTCAGCGTGGAATCTGCTTGAGATTCTTTCCCCCTTCTTCTCCCTCCCCATGTGCTTCTTCGCCAACTTGCACACCCGCACACGTGCATAAGCGTGCACACGTGTGTGTGTGTGTGTGTATAAATAAAATCTTTCTTAAAGTAAGTTGATTCGGGCAGGGGCACTTGGCTGGCTCAGTAGTGGTGCATGCGACTCGTGGTCTCAGGGTTGAGTTCAAGCCCCACGTTGGGTATAGAGATAACTTAAAGATAAAAATCTTAAGGGGCGCCTGGGTGGCTCAGTCCATTAGGCATTGGACTGATTTCGGCTCAGGTCATGATCTCAGGGTCCTCCACGTGGGGCTGTGCTCCTGACATGGCCCCACTTGGGATTCCCTCTCTCCCTCGCTCTTTTTTAAAGGATTTTTAAAAATTTATTCATGAGAGACACAGAGAGAGAGAGGCAGAGACACAGGCAGAGGGAGAAGCAGGCTCCATGCAGGGAGCCAAGGTGGGACTTGATCCTGAGACTCCAGAATCACGCCCTGGGCCGAAGGCAGGTGCTAAACCGCTGAGCCACCCGGGCGTCCTTCTTCCTCTCTCTCTTACATAAAGGGGTGCCTGGGTGGCTCAGTCAGCTGGCTGTCTGCCTTCACCTCGGGTAACAGTCCCAGGATCCCAGGATCAAGTCTCACATTGGGCTCCCTACTCAGTGGGGGAACCTGCTTTTCCCTCTCCCTCTGTAGCTCCCCCTCCTTGTCTCTATCAAATAAATGGTTAGATAGATAGATAGATGTAATAAAATCTGAAAACAAAAAACAAAAAAAGTAGTAGGAGAACACAATTTCTTTGTCCACTGCCGTGCAGTGAGACAGTTATCAGATTCCTTGGGGGGGGTCTCAAGGGATTCAAGTCCTGGGTGGCAGACAGAGTTAGGAATGGTCAGGTACTGTGTAACCTTTAAAATTTCATGATTTATATTCCTTTTATTTTTTTTTATTTTTAATGATTTTTATTTATTTATTTTGAGAGAGAGAGAGAGAGCAAGCAGGGGGAGGAGCAGAGGCAGGGGGAGAGGATCTCAAGGACACTCCACACTAAGCACAGAGCAGGATGCGGGGCTTGATCTCACGACACCTGGATCACGACCTTAGCTGGAACCAAGAGTCAGACGCTTAACCGACTGAGCCACCCAGGTGCCCCTGTGATTCGTATTCCTAATCAGCTGCACATATGAAGGGTTGAGCCAAATGCAATGAACCGTGAGAGGATGGATGGAGTGGGGGTTAGAGAGGGAATGCAGAGTCTAACCCATTGAGGCCAGTGATCAGAAAGTCCAGGTTGCCCAGGATCTTGGTGCAGTTCACAAATCCATCAATGTTGCTCGAGTCCACAGTCTGGAAGCGGCTCCCGGAGCCTGTCCCCTCACAGGCTGCAAACACAAAAGAGGCTCAGTGGGTGGAGCCTGATTGGTCTCTGGGGAAAGGAAGTTCTCTTCACCAGCTCTTCACCATCTCCTACTCACCTTTGGGGCACAGCCCCCCACAAGGTTCACACATCTTGAGTCCATTTTTATCTACTTCCATCTTGTCAGGAGGACAGGCCCGGACACAAGACGTTTGATCGACCACAAAGTTATCTAGGGAGAGGAGGGCACCATGAGAGACAAGAGAGGAACACTGCCAACGAGCAACTGAACCTTGCTCCCTCCTGCTCTGTGCTGGATCTGTCCCAAACCACCACCCAAGGTTCCTTAAACGCTGTCCTATGGCTGAGAAAAGCTCTTTGCTCTTTGTTGCAGAACTAGGAGCAGTTGCTAGAAATCATGGGAAGTAGACAGGACAGTGGGGAGAGGATTCACCGGAGGTGATTAGATTACAACCTACATCCTCTACCACCCAACTTGATCCCTATATCTCCTAAAATTTTTTCTAAAACCCTGGCTCTACTATCATTGTTCCTCTTCTTAGACACTTACGGGGACAGCTGGCTACACAAACTCCACCATACTGATACTTGGTGTGGGGATTGGGTTCCAGCTGGAAAGTTAGCTTGTTGTAGACCAGAGGCTGTGGACACTGGCGCACACAGGCCCCGCTGTCATTGAAGAGTCGGCAGGCCTAGGAACATAGGAAATTCATAAAACTCACATTATGTAAGTATTCCTACTTCCTCCCCAAAGCCCACATCCCCACTTCAGAACCAGGCAAACAGTGGTACATACAAAGCAGTCTGTATCCTGAGGGCCTGAGCAGCCCCCTGCACACTCATCATGGCAGCACTGGTTGGGGTTGGGCCCAAAGCAATGACCATTACACTGAGGGGCACAGATGGTCTTGGTCACTATAGAAAGAAGAAGCACTGCAGTCAGGGCTCTGACTCTTGCCCTCTAGTCTAGGCTTGTCCTACCCCCGGTGTTGACATAGGTCGGGGCGGGCAGGGATATTAAAAGTGTATGAGGTTTTTGGAGGGGAGTAAACCCACATGTCTGGCAGTCTTCTGGTCTAGGACCCCAGCATCGCCCCTTGCAGGTCTCATGACACGGGGGACCTGGTTGGGAAAGAAAGCAACGCAAAGGGCCGTTGAGGGCTAAGAAAGGCTTGCTTGAGTCAACAGGGTATGATGTCAGCACGCAGGCACCCCAGTCCCACAAAGCAAAGGGCCTGGCAGTGTCCCTCCTGGCCCTGGGGCTCCGCAACTGTCAACAAGGGGTGGGGCCACACCTCCGCACCGCCCGCAGGGCCGCTGAAGGTGCCAAGCCCGGCCCAGGCCCACCCCGGGCCCACCCCGGGAACTTGGTTCCTCCTTGGCAAACTGAACCCAGCAGGAATATGTGTGTGTGAGTGGGCGGGGGCAGCGGACTGTGATGGGGGGCAGGGGGCCCCAAGCGCGGAATGTTGACACAGAGGGGATGGGGGCCTGGAGCCCGCGGACGAGGCTCTCCTCGGTCCCGGGGTCTTCTGCTCCTTCGCATAGAGCTTCCGGGGTTGGGAGCCCAGGGGTCTCGGGCCTGAGGTGTTCTCTGAGTGGACAGGTGGGCTCGGACTGGGGTAGGTGATGACGGGGAAGGGCCGCTCTGTCTGGCGGGGCGGGGGGGGGGGGGGGGGGGGGGGCGGTCGATCACGTCACTCACAGCTCCTGCCGTTGTCCTTCACCACTATCTCTGCGTCTCGGTCCCTCACGATGTCCCTCCAGTCGATCGTGTCCATGTGACAAAGCTTGTCGTTCTTCTCAATATACACTCCCCCCGCCAGAATCTCTGAGGTCAGGCAGAGCAGTGACAGGCTAAGGGCTCCGCAGGCCTCCCCCTGCCCCACCGACCCCGAAGGCCACCGGGACTCAGGAGAAGGCGACACGGAGCAGGCAAATCTGTCTGATTAAAGCAAGCTGCGGAGAAGGCTCGCCTTGTAGGGCAGGAGGGGCCAGGCCTGGACGCGGCCTCCCAGACACCTGTCCAGATCCGGTTTAGCCGGTGGGGGAGGGGAGGCAGAACCAGGAGATCCCTGACTCAGTCACCTCCTTGGTCCGCCTCCAAGTGTGTTTTCCAAGGACCGGCAGGGGGTAAGAGGTAGCCCTGGGGCGTGTGGTCCCACAGTTCCCCAGCTTGGGGGTAATCGTGAGGGGGAGGTGACAGGATTTCAGAGCCCCAGCTCTGGCTGGGGACATAGGGCCCTCCCCCGGGGCAGGGGCCTCCGCTCCCTCTCTTGCTTAAGGACGAGCGGACCTTTAGCCTTTAGACTAAGGCCGCGGAGGGGAGCGCCTGCCCGCGGCCTGGCTGGGGGTGGCCGGGAGGCACCCGCGGGACTGACCCGTGAGCTGAGTGAAGCGGAGCTGGCGCAGGGCATGGCTGGAGTTGGTGTTATAGTTGAGCATGACGAAGATGGCGAACTTCCCGTCGTACACCTGAGTGCCCCGCACCACCCGGAGGTTGGGCAGGGGCAGGGTGGGGAACTCGTTCATGGCCACCAGGACATAGCCGGTCACTTCTCGGATCCACTGGGGTGGCACAGGTCATGTCAGCGGGAGGGATAACAGAACAAACGGCCTCGATCCCCCCATCCTAGGGGGATCCCTAACCCCCCCCCCCGAAGTCTTTCTAATCCCTGCTCCCAAGTAGGGAGCAGCGGGGCACCCGCTGCTGTGTCCCTTCTGCCAAGGAAGACAGGCCGCACAAGTGCCCGGGAATCCTAGGCCCCTCCCCTTTCCTTCTCAGGGTCTCGAGCCAGGGAGCCAGGAGCGTCCTCGGTCCTGGGTCCTCGCTCAGGCCCGTCCTCCCCTCCGCAGCACCTCCCCAAGTCCCCAAGTGGGCCTCGGTGCACAGCACCAGCCCGTCGCCTCCCGGGCCAGCCCCCGCGCTCCCGGCCTCGGCGACCAGGCCCTGGGGCCCACATCCCGGCCCCGGCCGCGGCCCCGGAAGCACCCGGCTGGGATCTTACAAACCCCAAGGTTCTAGGCGTGCTGAACCCCAGCAGAGGGTAGCCCTGGGGGAGGGAAAGGGGGTCTCTGTGGGGAAGATTAAGGGGGGAGCCTGAGGTAGGGAGTCCGCGCTCTGACCTGCAGGAAGGAGAGGTCGGCATTGTGCCCTGTGAGCACGATCTCGAGGTTCCCCATCACCACCTCGCACCGCTCGTAGAGCTTGTACAGGGTCTGGTATTGGTTCTCAGCGTCGCCGGTCACGCTCAGCCCGTTCAGAGTCCCGGGACACACTGCTCAAAGTGGGGGTCAGAGTGGCGGAGACTGGACACAGCTCCCACCCACCCCCCGAGCCATCCCCCTGGTCGCCCTCCCACCAAGCCGCCACCTCAGCCCTCACCCCGAGAGCCAGACACAAAGGCCCATGTCGGTCAGAGAGCCCGAACCCCCTCCTCTCTCAGAACCCCCGCGCCATCTCTCTGCACAGGCAGGTGAAAAAGTTTCCCTCTTTCAGGTACTCCTTTGGGTACTAAGGAGTTAACCAAAGAGGATGTAGGGGTTTTTTCCCCCCTCCCTAGGGAAGTTAGGAATGGACCACAACTTGGTTACCCTCCTCTTCCCTCCCCCCTCTCCAACCAGGGTACTTACTTCTCTACCCCCATCCTGGAATAAATATCTCTTTGGGGCCAGCACACAGCCCCTATTGTGTCTACCGAGGGTGGGATGGGGGCAGAGGGTGGGGGCAGTGCCCAGGGCCACACTTCAGCCCACAATGAGGCAATTCTATCTGGGAGGAGGGGGCTGCTCCACCCAGTCCCCAGACACCCTGTCCTCAGTGGCACCCGCCCCCTCCACCCTCAAGCCTTGGGCTCAGACAAGTGACCTCACTAGAGAGGGAGCTCCGGTGGGGAGAGGGGGTCAATGTGAGCTTTGTCCTTAAAGCTGAAAGATAAGGAGTTGGTTGCCTACCCCGCACCCCCTCTTCCTCAACTCTGGCCTCCCGGTTCCCTTGCCCTATTCCAACACATCGCAGCTCCTCAGCATCACACTTTCCAGCAAATACAGACAAGCCTGGAGGGAAACAGCAGAGGATCCCCCCCCATTCTAAGCCTTCCACGCAATTTCATTGTCAAAAGATTCATTAAAAAGCTTTGCAACATGGCAGTCTTGGGGGTTCACTTGCCCTTCTAAGTATGGAGGACACAGGGGCTAAGGGAAAGGCGGGACCCCGAAGCCCCACCCCTCTCCCCTCCGCTCAGAGGCCGGGGGAGGGTGGGGGGTAGACACCACCTGTTCTCACCACCCTTCCCTGAGGCGCTGGCAGTTTAGTAGGAGGCGGGAGTGGGAACGGAGGAGGAGAGATTAGTGAGGCTCCAACCCCTCCTCCTAGATACACCCCTAGTCTGACCACTGGACTTTGGAGGGCTCCCATCCCCTTTCACTCCCCACAATGGGAAGGAAGGGGGTGGGCTAGACCCAGCAGAGGAGTAAACTGGCTGGGAGCTCCCAGAGGAGCCTGGGAACTCTAGGGTCCTGGGGCTGAAAGTAAAGAAACTAGGAAGGTTAATCATTTAGGGAACAGCCCCACCCTAAACCCTTTCCTGGTAGGACACCCCCTCTTGCAAGTCAAGGCGCCAACCGCTCTCCCCAGATAAGGGAGGAGCCAAGATTTCTGCATGGAGAAGTGGGATATGTATGTGATGTGTGTGTGTGTGCACATGCACGAGGGACACACACGCACACACCCACAGACAAGCATGCACACCGCTCCCCGCTGGCCCAGAAATCTATACTGGTTCTGTCCTCGGGGTTCCTTATGAGGAAGTATTTCAGGTGGCCCCATCTATCCCACCTGCCTTAGGTGTCTGTGCAGACTCTGTGTCTGTGCCTGGAAGGCTAAAGGGTTAGAGGTCCCAGTTCTCTGCCATCCTGAGGGTAAAGTCCATATTACACAAACAGGGAGCAAAGGGCCTGCTCAGGAAGAGAGCGTGAAAACCACCTCTAAGGAGGAACAGGCAGCATGGGGAGGAGGGAAGGGGGAAGAGAGTAAGGAAAAGCCCCACTGTACCCGGGGACCAGGGGCCTAGGGAGGGGCCTGGCACTCCTTTGGTAGAGAGCACTGGGGTGGGTCGACCAGGAATCTTCGTTGCCTCCTCAACCAGAGGCCTCCTCTCCAATAGCCCCCACCCCCATCACAGCCAGGACAAAGGGACTATAGAAGGACTGAGACAGGGCCGGATGCCCAGAGGCTGCAGGATCCAGATAAAGGGTAAAGAAACCCAACCATGCCTGCCTCCTGTCGCCCCAAGGGAAGGTGGCCAGGATCTGGGACTCCTGGGTTCCTGGTTGAAGATTCCAAGGGTCTGGATGGGACAGTGACCCAGTCATTCTATTTGGTCCCTCCCACTCCAGTCCCCAGACCCCCCCCTCCACTCCACCCCCCCACCAGCTGGGAGTTTCAAAGTCAAGATCCCAAGTCTAAATTTAGGCCCAGCAACTGTGGGGGAAGCACAGGTGTTTCTCCCACTCCCACTCTGGGGAAGAGGCCCTGGCCCTCCCAAATCCCAAGCTGAGGTCTGGGGGAGGGGAAGAGATCAACAGGATTCCTCCAATTCGAGCAACACCAGAACCCTCAGGTGTCCACGGTCCCAGAGACACCCCAAGGGGGTGGGCTCGGATGGTATGGGAGTGGGAGGAGGAAGAGAGGCGCAGTTTGACTGTTGTCTAGACTCCAGGAGACAGAGTCAGACAATAAGCAGAATGTAGGTGGGGGGGGAGCTGGGTCCGGGAAGGACTCCCAGACTGGAAGCTCAGGAGGTGGGAGAGGCGCCCTGTTGGTCTCGGGTTGGGGGAGAAAAGACAGACAAGTCCAGGCTGCAGGCCCCTAACCCTACAGCTCCTGGCCCAGACCCTGTGCGTAGTAGATGTTCAATAAATATTAGTTGAATTGATCTGGGTCTTGACAAAAACAAGAGGTTGGGGGATCCCTGGGTGGCGCAGCGGTTTGGCGCCTGCCTTTGGCCCAGGGCGCGATCCTGGAGACCCGGGATCGAATCCCACATCGGGCTCCCGGTGCATGGAGCCTGCTTCTCCCTCTGCCTGTGTCTCTGCCTCTCTCTCTCTCTCTCTCTCTCATAAATAAATTAATTAATTAAAAAAAAAAAAAAAAAAAAACAAGAGGTTGGTCAAGCCGGGGACCAGCCAGCTTGGTTATCCTGAGGAAATGAGGGAGGTCGGCCTCTGCGTGGCCTCTCACCCCGATGTCACCTGTACTTGGCCCTTAGGTGCGCCTCCGCCCGTCCCGGGGCAGGTCCACGGAAGAGGAGGTGCGGCTCTTGTTTTTCCAAGAGTAGAAAACAACAACCCCCTCCGACCCCTCCCTAGCTCCGCCCTGTCGGCAAAACAACGAAACTGGAGGCGCCGAAACCGAGGGAGGGGGTGGGCTCACAGGCCGGGACCCCCACTCTCCGGGACCTCACCCCCCTCACTGCCGCCGCACGTTTGCGGAGCCGAGGCCCCACGGCCGTCCCCACAGGGCTCCCCAGGGGAGCGGGGTGTCCCGGGGGGCCCCCACCCCGACGCAGATCAGAAGTGGGGGGTCGGGAGCGCCGAGCCCGCCCGCAGCGCCCAGGGGAGCGGGGTGTCCCGGGGGGCCCCACCCCGACGCAGATCAGAAGTGGGGGGTCGGGAGCCCCGAGCCCGCCGCAGCGCCCCGCCGGGGTGGTCCCAGCGCCCCCCGCCCCCGCCCGGGCCCCCCCCCCCCGGCGCCCGCGCCGCTTACCTGCCTGGGAGTTGCCCACGTCGGAGGCGCGGACCAAGCTGAGCAGGAAGCCCAGCACCTGCAGCGGCGCCGTCGCCCTCATGACGCCCGCGGAGGCGGCGGCGGCCCCGCGGGATCCGGCCCGGGGCCCCGACTAGGACATCCGAGCGGGGCCACCTGAGCCGCCAGCGACCGGCAGCGGCGGCGGGGAGGCTGCGGAGCGCAATCGGAGCCGGGCCGGGGCGGGGGCCCGCCGGGCAGGGGAGGGGGGCGGCGCTGCAGCCGGGGCTCGTCCCCGGGCCACGCGAGCCGAGCCGGGGTCGCGCCCGGACCTTCCCGGGGGCCGGGCCGAGGGGCGGCCGGGACTGCAGACGCCCTAGCGCCTCCGACGGGGAAAGGTGCTGGGGGCGGGGAGGGCGCCTCGAAGCCCGGCCCCTGAAAGCTGGCCGCGCCCATTAACCAGATCACTCAACTTCCCCAGCCGGTTGGGTCACTCGGGGCGGGGGGGCTCCCTGAATGTGAATGTTTTTCTCCGTGAGTGTTTGTGAGGAAGGCGCGGGCCGTACGCTCAGGCGCCTCGGTTTCCCCGGGACCCTTCCGGCCCCGTAATCCGTCCACGCTGCCCTGGAAGCCGAGCCCCGAGGCCGCGTGAAATCGCGCTGTCTCCGGCCGCTTCCTCCCGCAGACCCGGCGCCGGCCCGGCCTCTCCGGGGGATTTGGGGGGCGGGGGCGGGGCGGCCTCCAGCCTGGGAACAGACCCGAAGCCCGCCTTTTCCCTTCCAGCCCGGGAGGGGCTCCCGCACCTGTCGCGCCCCCTCTGCTGCCCCCCGCGGCCGCCTGGGAGAACAGCTGCCTCCCATCGCGGCCGGGAGTCCCCGCCGTCGGGGCGGCCGCGGCCCCCGCCGCCTTAATGCGCACCCGCACCCGCATCCGCACCCGCGCGGGCGCCTTGCACGCCCGAGCTCGCGCTGCAAAGGGGGGCGCAAGGCGGGCGCCCGAGGCCGCGGCCACGAGGGGCTCGGACCCCCGCCACCTCCGGCGGCCGCTCCCGGGTCCTGGCCCGGGGCTGGGTGGGCACCGGCGCGCGGCCCCCGAGCCCGGCGGGTCCCTCAGCAGCTCCCACGCGCGCCCCCTGGCGCCGGGGGGGCGCATTTCACAGCCCGAGGCCGGCGTTCCCGCCCCCGCCCGGGGGCTCCCGGGCGCCCAGAGGCTCAAGCCCAACCCCCAGCGCCTCGGCCAGGAAAGCTTCCTCCGGTCACTAAGTCTCCCGCCTAAGGCTCTAAGCTTGCTCGGGATCGCTGTCGCCCGGGCCCCCGCTCTCTGCGGGGCTCACCCCGGCCCCGGCGCTGGCCTGTCCTCGTCCTTGCAGGACGGTCCCGACCCCGCAGCAGCGACACGGTAACGAATCCAAACAGCGCCTCATCTGCCACCCAGGCCGAGGCTTCACGGGGCCCAAGCACGTGCCGTGGGCGGCAGCACCGCACGTGGGGCCTGGCGGCGCGGGGGTCCACCGAGACGCAGGGCCAGGCGTATCCGCAGGAGCGCGGGGCTGCGCCGGTTCCCGCCACAGAGACTGCAGCTCCGCGGGCTCAGCGTGCGGGCGGCCTCTGCTCCGAGCCTAGAGCCCTTCCAGGGGCCGCCGGGACGAGGCTCCGACCCAGCCCGGGCTCCAGGTCCTCCCGGAGCCGAGGTCTCTCCGCGGAGGAGCTGCGCCCCCGGCGGGAGCGTCACGACAGGCAGGCGGGGCTCTGGCTCGCAGCGGCCCGAGATCAGGGGCGCCCGGGGGCTCAGCCCCTTAGCCGCGCCTCGTGCTGGAGCCCTGGTCCCAGGGTTCGGGGTCGTGGCCCCCCATCCCGCCCCCTGCTCTGCCGGGACCTTCCTTCTTCCTCTCCGGCTCCCTCTGCTTTTGCTCTCTCTTACTCTGTCAAATAAATAAGTAAAATCTTTTTTTTTTAATTTTTTATTTATTTATGATAGTCACACAGAGAGGAGAGAGAGAGGGCAGACACAGGCAGAGGGAGAAGCAGGCTCCATGCACCGGGAGCCCGATGTGGGATTCGATCCCGGGTCTCCAGGATCGCGCCCTGGGCCAAAGGCAGGCGCTAAACCGCTGCGCCACCCAGGGATCCCTAAATAAATAAAATCTTAAAAACAAAACAAAACAAAAGTTCAATCAAGGGCGCCTCGACGACTCGGTGGGTTAAGCCACCAACTCTTGGCTTCCTCTCCGGTCATGACCTCCGGGTGGTCAGGACCCATCTCCCGACCTGCGGGTGGTGGGATCAAGCCCCGCGGCTGGCTCCGGGTGGAGTCTACGCACACTCCCTCGCCCTCTACCCTTCTGCACTCTCCCTCTCTCAAATAAATAAATAAGACTTTTTTTTTCTTTTTTTCTTTTTTCTTTTTTTTTAGGAGCATTCAATGGGCGGCACACCTGGGTGGCTCAGGGGTTGAACGTCTGCCTTTGGCTCAGGTGGTGATCCCAGGATCCTGGGATCCAGTCGCATATGGGGCTCCCTGCAGGGAGCCTGCTTCTCCCTCTGCCTGTGTCTCTGACTCTCTCTGTGCCTCTCATGAATAAATAGATGGAATCTTTTTCAAAAAATAATAAAAATAAAACAAACTTTCTTCGACCTCATGGCCTTCTAGTCTTTTGCTCCTAACAGCTGCAAGATACTCTATTATGTGGATTTCTAGGCTTTATTTGTTCACTACTCCAATACTTACCTTCGACTCCCTACTGCCACAGGTGACACTGCATGTAGACACTTCTCCTTTGGTTCTGTGATAATTTCTTGTGCATATTGAGCTCCATACTCTCCAGAATGTCACACCGTCTATGGTGGGATTTCTGTATCTCAACTTTCTTGCCAACACTTAATGTTATTCAAGTTTCCAGTTTTTCCAATCGCCATGAATTTAAAATATTTCCTTGCATTTCTTTAATTATTAATATGTCTGAGGATCTTCTCAAAGTTTTTCTTACTTTTGGTTTTTCTCTTTTATGAATTGTCTCCTCATTTTCCTTTGCCAATTTTTCTGTAGTTATTCCCATATTTTTTACATTGATTTGCATCCGTTTATTATATAGTTCAGATATTAGTCCTTTGCTGAGGTTAGACTTGGCAAATATCTCTTCCCAACTTTCATCATTAACTCTGTCAGTAATAGGGATCCCTGGGTGGCGCAGCGGTTTAGCGCCTGCCTTTGGCCCAGGGCGCGATCCTGGAGACCCGGGATCGAATCCCACATCGGGCTCCCGGTGCATGGAGCCTGCTTCTCCCTCTGCCTGTGTCTCTGCCTCTCTCTCTCTCTCTCTCTGTATGACTATCATAAATAAATAAAAATTTTTAAAAAAGTGTATTAAATTTCTAAAAAAAAAAAAAAAACTCTGTCAGTAATAGTGTTTATTGAACATCCTTGATTTTGGTGTAATCTAATCAATCAGCTTTACTTCTTATGGTTTGTGATCTTGATATATTAAAAAAATTTGTTTTAATCTTGACATATTTTTTTTTAAGATTTTATTTATTTATTCATGATAGTCACAGAGAGAGAGAGAGAGGCAGAGACACAGGCAGAGGGAGAAGCAGGCTCCATGCAGGGAGCCCGACGTGGGATTCGATCCCGAGTCTCCAGGATCGCGCCCTGGGCCAAAGGCAGGCGCCAAACCACTGCGCCACCCAGGGATCCCAATCTTGACATATTTAAAGACTTTCTTCCCCACCCATTTATTGAAGTATTGTTGAAATACAATCAATATACAATAAACTGCATGTATTCAAAGTCTACAATTAGATGACTTTTGACATACATATATAACCATAACCACAATCAAGATAATGAAGTTATCCATCACCCAAGATGAGGTGCCCTTTTGTAACCCTCTCCTTCCTAATCCCCATTATCTCACCCTGCCTTACCGCAGCATGTGTATATTCAATCATTCAAGTACTATTTTATTTGTTGATAGTAGTAGGTTTATAATACTAAAAAAAAAAAATACTAGTACTACATAGTAAAAATGCGCATCTGTTTTTAGTTATTTATAGGGGAAAAAATTTCAAAGGAAGTATTTTGCACACAGAATCTTTCAAACTGGATCTTGCCAAATAAATACATAGAAGAACTAAAAGGAAGAGGAAGTTTCATATAACATGAAACCCCTGGGGGGCACCTGGGGGGCTCAGTGGTTGAGCTTCTGCCTTTGTTCCAGAGCATGATTCCGGAATCCCGGGATGGAACCCCGCATCGGGCTCCCGGTGCAGCCTGCTTCTCCTCCCTCGCCTGTGTCTCTGCCTCTCTGTGTGTCTCTCATGAATAAACAAAAACTTGAAAGAAGGAAGGAAGGAAGGAAGGAAGGAAGGAAGGAAGGAAGGAAGGAAGGAAGAAAGAAGAAAGAAAGAAAGAAAGAAAGAAAGAAAGAAAGAAAGAAAGAAAGAAAGAAAGAAAGAAAGAAAAGAAAGAAAGCCCTGCGAGTGATTAATACAATGAAAAAAGAACAACACACACACAATTAGAATTAAAGAACATTAAAAAAAGATTCCTATTACAACATTACCTAATCAGTAGTAGTTATCTTGGTTCTAAAACAGGATAATGAAATGAATGTTCTTGATCCATCTCACTTATGTATGTACATACAAATATTCCAAGTAAAATACCAGTTAACTTAATCAGCATACTAAAAAATGATTATCAGGGGGCACCTGGCTGGCTCAGGCAGTAAACATGTGACTCTTGATCTCAGGGTTGTGAGCTCAAGCCCCACATTGGGTGTGGAACCTACTTAAAATTAAGTAATTAATTAATTAGGGGCAGACCGGGTGGCTCAACGGTTTAGCATCCCCTTTGGCCTGGGACATGATCCTGGAGACCCGGGTTCGAGTCCCGTGTCGGTCTCCCTGCGTGGAGCCTGCTTCTCCCTCTGCCTGTGTCTCTGCCTCTCTCTCTCTGTGTCTCTCATGAATAAATAAATAAAATCTTTTTAAAAAGTAATTAATTAATTAAAATAAAAAATAATTATCTGCACACTATTTTTCTAGTTTCTGAAAAACCCACATAAGGTAGCAAGAAATCATTCTTGAAAGCCTGTAGAAGGGATCCCTGGGTGGCTCGGCGGTTTGGCGCCTGCCTTCAGCCCAGAGTGTGACCTGGAGTCCTGGGATCAAGTCCCACATCGGGCTCCCTGCATGGAGCCTGCTTCTCCCTCTGCCTCTCTCTCTCTCTCATGAATAACTAAATAAATAAATCTTTAAAAAAGAAGAAGAAAGAAAGAAAGAAAGAAAAAAGAAAGAAAAAGAAAGAAAGCCTGTAGAACATACCTGTAAAATCATTGGGTTTAGACTTATGGGTAGAAAGTTCTTATTTATTTAGTTACTTATTTAAAAGATTTTATTTAGGGATCCCTGGGTGGCACAGCGGTTTGGCGCCTGCCTTTGGCCCAGGGCGCGATCTGGAGACCCGGGATCGAATCCCACATCGGGCTCCCGGTGCATGGAGCCTGCTTCTCCCTCTGCCTGTGTTTCTGACCCTCTCTCTCTCTCTCTCTCTGTGTGTGACTGTCATAAGTAAATAAAAAATTAAAAAAAAGAAATAAAAAAAGATTTTATTTATTTATTCATGAAAGACACAGAGAGAGAGGGAGAGACACAGGCAGAGGGAGAAGCAGGCTCCTCGCAGGGAGGCTGATGCAGGACTTGATCCAGACCCTGGGATCACGCCTTGAGCCAAAGGCAGACACTCAACTGCTGAGCCACCCAGGCGTCCCTGATTTTTTTTTTTTAATTTTTTTTTATTTTATTTATTTATGATAGTCACAGAGAGAGAGAGAGAGGCAGAGACACAGGCAGAGGGAGAAGCATGTTCCATGCACCGGGAGCCTGATGTGGGATTCGATCCCGGGTCTCCAGGATCGTGCCCTGGGCCAAAGGCAGGCGCCAAACCACTGCGCCACCCAGGGATCCCCTACGTCCCTGATTTTTTAAACTGTAGCATTGGGGCACCAGCCTGGCTTAGCCTATGGAACACACAACTCTTGATCTTGGGGTCATGAGTTTGAGCCCCACATTGGGCATAGAGATTACTTTAAAAAATAAAAATAAAGAGGCATCTGGGTGTCTCAGTTGGTCAAGCATCTGACTCTTTATTTCGGTTCAGGTCAGGATCTCAGGGCTGTGAGATTAAGTCCTGTGTCGGGCTCCACATTGAGCACGGAGTCTACTTGTCCCTCTCCCACTGCAGCTCCTCTCCTCAAATAAATCAATAAAATCTTAAAAACAAAACAAAACAAAAAGACTCCTCTGTTAAAAAAAAATAAAAATAGGGACACCTGGGTGACTCAGTGGTTGGAAATCTGCCTTTGGCTCACTGTGTGATGCTGGGATCTGGGATCCAGTCCCACATTGGGTTCCCTGCAGGGAGCCTGCTTCTCCCTCTGCCTGTGTCTCTGCCTCTCTCTCCCTGTGTCTCACATGAATAAATAAATAAATCTTTAAAATTTTAATTAATTAATTAATTAAAAAACCTAAAATGTATGCCTCTGTCTCTCATTAATAAATAAATAGAATCTTTTTTAAAAACCCCTAAAATGTAGTATTAAGATTTCCTTTGTAACTTAGTAAATAGTCATCTTATTAAAATGTTTCACATGTTGGAAAAAAGTGTATTTTTTAGATGTAGAATTCTCCATATACAATATATTGAACTTGTTAGTTGTATTACTTGCATCTTCTGTGTCTGCTTGTTGTTTATATGCTTCATCCATCTGTTTCTTTTAAGATTTTATATATATATATATATATATATATATTTATTTATTTATGTATGTATTTGAGAGACAGTATGGAGGGGGAGCAGAGGACAGTGAGAGAGAGAAGCAGACTCCCTTCTAAGTGTGGAGCCCCAAGTTGGGCTCTGTTCATGGCTTGACCCCAGAATCCCAAGACCATGACCTGAGCCAAAGTCAGCTTCTGAACCAACTGAGCTATCCAGGTGCCCCTTGATCCATCTGTTTCTAAGAGAGCTATGTAGGCATGCCTGGGTGGCTCAGTGGTTGAGAGTTGGCCTTTGGCTCAGGGTGTGATCCTGGAATCTGGGGTCAAGTCCTTGAATCGGGCTCCCTGCAGGGAGCTTACTTCTCCCTCTGCCTCTCTCTCTCTCTCTCTCTCTCTCTGTGTGTGTGTCTCTCATGAATAAATAAATAAATCTTAAAAAAAGAGAGAGGTATGTAAATATTTCCAGTTCCAATAATTGATTTATTTTTGTTCTATAATTGATTTATTTTTGTTCCTAAATTTGTCAGTTTTTGTCTTATAAGTATAAAAGGGGAGAATAACAGTACTTTTTTTAAAAAAGATTTATTTATTCATGAGAGACACAGGCAGAGGGAGAAGCAGGCTCCATGCAGGGAGCCCGATGTGGCACTCGATCCCAGGATCTGGGATCATGCCCTGAGCCAAAGGCAGACACTCAACCACTGAGCCACCCAGGCATCCCAAAACAGTACTTTCTTATATGATTGTAATGAAGAGTATGAATTAATACATGAAAAGCCTATAGAGCATGACTGGCACATAGAAGGTACTTGATGAAGTTAACTATCACTATTTATTTGTTTGTTTGTTTATTTATTTATTTTTAATTCATCAAGTTTAACATGTATCCCATTGCAGATCTCATTGAAAAGCAAATTATGATTCTGCTTGTCAGGATGTCTGGGTGAGGTCCTACATTTTGTCTGACTTGGGATTTTTAGCAAGCATCCAGAGATGTGGACGCTTCTGGTCAATGGTTCCTGCTTTGAGTAGCAAGGTCCTAGAGCTTGTATCTCAGCATGCTAACAGCACCTGGATGGAGCTGCTTTGAAGAAACAGGCGATCAGCAACATCTACCTGTGTGACTGCTGTGACTAGGCCTTCCTGACAGGGCTGGCTCTCCCAGCCTCCAAGGGCTGCCCAGGACTTGGCAGAGGAAAAGTCAGACTTGGGCTCCTGCCCTGCTACCCCTTGGGCCTCCCAGTGCTCCATAAGGTCCTGGGCAATTGGGGATGGGGGTGGGGCAGGGCTAAAGTTTGGGGGGGGCGTTCTGGGTTGTTTCTTTTCTTTTTTTTTTTTTTTCTGTTTTTTTTTTTTTTTTTTTTTTTTTTTTTTTTTTTTTAGAGGGACAAGGGGAGGGCAGAGAGAGAGAGAGAAAATCCTAAACAGGCTCCATGCCCAGTGTGGAGCCTGACTTGGGGCTGATCCCACAATCTGATCAAGACCTGAGGCAAAATCAAGAGTTAGTCGCTTAACCAACTGATCCACTTTAGGGGGTGACTGAATCACGCCTAAAGATTTTGTTTTTAAGTAATCTATATACACAACGTGGGGCTCGAATTTACAACCCCAATATCAAGGATTGTATGTTCTACCGACTGAGTCAGCCAGATGCCCCAAACTATTACTATTTATATATTTTAAGCCTATGTTGCCAAGCACATTTATGTCGGTTATATGTTCTTGTTTCTTTATTTTATCATTATGTAATACTCTCTCCTTGGCCCCATAATTTTTTTAAAGATTTATTTATTTATATGAGGGGCACTGGAGGAGGGGCAGAGGGAGAGAGAATCATAAGCGGACTTCATGCTGAGCATGGATCCAATGTGGGGCTCTGTCTCACAACCCTGAGATCATGACCTGAGACAAACCAACAGTCTGATGTTCAACTGACTGTGCCACCTGAGTAATGCAGCCTTGTGGTTTTTTACCTTGAGTTTTATCACATATTACATTTAAAAAAATTTTAAGTAGACTCCAGGCCCAGTGTGGGTCTTGAACTCATGACCCTGAGATTAACAGTTGAGTGCTTCACTGATGGAGTCAGCCAAGCACTGGCCTCCCTTTTTTTTTTCTTTTAATTTACTTATGATAGTCACACAGAGAGAGAGAGAGAGAGAGAGAGGGGGGGGGGGCAGAGACACAGGCAGAGGGAGAAGCAGGCTCCATGCACCGGGAGCCCGACGCGGGACTCGATCCCGGGTCTCCAGGATCGCGCCCTGGGCCAAAGGCAGGCGCCAAACCGCTGCGCCACCCAGGGATCCCCTGGCCTCCCCTTTTAATTAATTTTTTATTTTAAAGAATTTAATCATATATTAAAACCCCAATTTACTTTTGGTTTATTTTTTGCCCGGTAAAGCTTTTCCTTTGATCACAGATTGAGTTTCTAGGGGAGCCATTTCTAAAATGGAGATTAGAGTACAGGCAGTTTATTAGTGAGCGCTCTTGGGATCAACACTTGAAAGAAAGGAAGGAAGCAAGACTGGATAGAAGAAATTGATTGCTGAGCAGTCACAAGCTTCAACTAATTCTTTTTTTTTTTTTTTTCTTTTTTAAAGATTTTATTTATTTATTCATGATAGTCACACACAGAGAGAGAGAGAGAGGCAGAGACACAGGCAGAGGGAGAAGCAGGCTCCATGCACCGGGAGCCCGACGTGGGATTCGATCCCGGGTCTCCAGGATCACGCCCTGGGCCAAAGGCAGGTGCCAAACCGCTGCGCCACCCAGGGATCCCTGCTTCAACTAATTCTGAAGGGAACTCAAAAAAAGGTTAGTATCTCACCCTCCGTAGAGCAAGTGTTTTACCAAGGTTTGTGACATACTTGCCACTTCCTGCTCAACCAGTCCATGTTGCATGATGTTATCAATGTAGCAGATTGATATAGTGATGCTCTGAGAGATGTCTAGCTGGTTAGCTCTCTTCAGATCATTTAATGACAGAGAGCAGAATCGTAAACACGCCCTGGGGTGAGACTGTAAGTGTACACTGTTGCCTTTTACAAGTGAATGTGAACTGTTTCTTTTCTTCTTTCTGATAGGGATGGAAAAGAATGCATTTGTCAGATTGAGCGTTGCATACCATGTACTTGGGGCCCTGTTAATCGGCTCCAGCAATGATACCACATATGGCAAAGCAGCTGCAATTAGGGCTGCTACGTGGCTGAATTTACAGTACATAGCTGTCACACATCTTCTAGTCATCTGTTGCAGCGACCAGCTTGGTGAGTTCAATGATATGTTGGGGACGACTACTACTTTTGCATTCTTTTTTTTCCCCCCACAGTCAGTGGTCTTTTATTCTTTTTATACCTGTCATGAATTCATAAGGAATGGGTTCCAGCAGCTCAGTCTCCTTTCCTCTGATCCTCACAAAGTATGTCTCTCTGGGTGGCACAGGCTGGTGCTTCCCAATACCTTTCTCTTTGGCTTCTTTCATAATCATTTTCTTTCACACATTTCAAGAAACTGTCTCAGCTCTTAGAGTGCTTATTATGGTCAATATGTATATTAACTCTCTTGACAAGAATCTTGCCCTTAGCCTGTTTGTTTACAACAATGCACAGCATGCTGGGTAACACTGTAGACTCCTCCAGTTTTGCCATGTAACACTTGTGGGGCATTTCTTTTTGAAGAGTGCCCATTTCTTTGACGTCTACAATATCATATTTCTTTTAGATTCACATATTTGTGGCCAAAGAAACAACTCCATGTTTTCTAAAAGGTTTACTTTCTAAAACCAGAATCTAAAAAAAAGGAGGGGAGGGATTTTATTTTTAAGCAATCTTTATGCCCAGGATGGGGCTTGAACTCACAACCCTGAGATCAAGAGTCATATGCTCTACCAATTGAACCAGCCAGGTTCCCTACTTAAAAATAACGTCTTTAAAAAATACAATTTAAAATGTACTTGAGGGCAGCCTGGGTGGCTCAGCGGTTTAGCCCTTGCCTTCGGCCCAGGGTATGATCTTGGAGTCCCAAGATTGAGTCCCACATGGGGCTCCCCGCAGGGAGCCTGCTTCTCCCTCTGTCTCTGTCTCTCTCTGTGTCGCTCATGAATAAATAAATAAAATATTTAAAAAATAATAATAATAAATAAAATAAAATGTACTTGAAACAGGTATCTTCTTAGAAAAACAAAACTTACCTAAACAGCAAAGAAGCAATAGAAAATTCTGAATGGTCCTATATCTATTAAGTAAACTGAATATATAATTTAAAAACTTTCCCACAAAGAAAACTGTAAGCCTATATGGAGGTATTAGTGAATTATTCCAAATATTTAGGGAAGATATAACATGAATCTTACAAAACCTTTTCCAGATATTATGGAAAAAAATTCTAATTCATTGTGAGACAATGTAACCTGGAAAAAAATTATTATAAAGTAGGACAAGTGCAAGCTCCTCTCTCATTAACTTTGATGTAAAATCTCACACAAAATATTAGCAAGTAGAATCTATCAATATGCTAAAAGACACTACAAAACATAATCAGCTTGGGGCACCTGGGTGGTTCAACGGTTGAGTGTCTGCCTTCAGCTCAGGGCCTGGTCCAGGAGTCCCAGGATCGAGTCCCGCATTGGGCTCCCTGCAAGGAGCCTGCTTCTCCCTCTGCCTGTGTCTCTGCCCCCCTTTCTCTCTCTGTGCCTCTCATGAATGAATTAATGAATAAATACATTAATTAATTAATTAATACAGTTTTGTTAGAGAGTATCTACCAAAAACTTACAGCAAATATCATACACATCTCATGGTAAAATACTGAAAGTTTTCCTGTTTTAGAAAACAAAGAATTGTTACATCCAACGATATGAATAAACCTTGAAAACGTTATATTAAGTAAAAGAAAGCCAATGTACATGATCACATATTGTATGATCCCATTTATATTAATAATCCAGCATAGATAAATCCATAAAAATGAAAGATTGATGGTTGCCACGGGCTGGAGATAGGGGGAATGATTGTTTAAGGAGTATTTTTTTTAATATGGGGTTTTATTATGGGATGGTGAAAATGATTTAGAGCTAGATGGTTGCCTTATACTGTAAATGAACTGAATGACACTGAATTTTTTTTTCTTGTGATGTATGTTTTTGACTTTTGTGTCAAGGTAATGCTGGTCTCATGGAATGAGTTAGCACATTCCTCTTTCTTTATTTTCTTTTTTAAGAGTTTGAAGGGGGGGGCAATCCCTGAGTGAATCAGCGGCTTAGCGCCTGCCCTCGGGCCCAGGGCGTGATCCTGGAGTCCTGAGATCAAGTCCTGGGATCAAGTCCTGAGTGGGGCTCCCTGCATGGAGCCTGCTACTCCCTCTGCCTATAGTCTCTGCCTCTCTCTCTGTCTCTCATGAATAAATAAATAATATCTTTAAAAAAGGATTTAAATCCATGAATTTATAATGTTAATTAAAAAAAATACTTGTTAGTCATTGTAAGATGATAGGGAACCAACCCACCATTTTGAAAACTCTAGATAAAGAAAAAGTAACAAAAATGTATTTTCAACTACTACTCTGAGAGGAAGTTCCTCATTATAAAAATATGATAGCTTAGGTCATAATGGTATCATGGGTTGTGAAATCAAGCCCCAAGTCAGGCTCCGCAGTCAGCAGGGAGCCTGCCTGGAGATTCTCTCCTTCTGTCTCTACCTTATCCACTCTCTCACTCAAATAAATACATTAAGGTAATCTTTAAAAAACAAAAATATGGCAGCTAATAAATGAATAAGAATAACACAATGAGAATATAAGTACTTTGAGCAACAATAGTTGCTAACATCACAAAAAGAGATAACCAGAAATTATATGCCTCCTGATGTAAGAACTCACTACCATCTACAAGGTAGGCTTACTAAAATAATCAAATCTGAATCTTACCCTCTCAACCTAATACCAATTGGTAACACATTCATAAAACAAAAGGAAGACACCACCTGGCAAAATCCAGGATGCATAAAATTCTATCAGTAAAATTCAGAATATGGGAAATTCTATAGTATAACAATCTAGTTTCTTCAACAAATAAATTACAAGAGAAAAATACCCCATAATATTAATAGATGATCATTTGTGTATTTTTCTTGAATGTCTCCAAGATAGGGAACACCTGAGACGGTCATTATAGGATTGGGCCACTGTAAGAGAATTTTTTTTTTTAAGTTAGAAATGTTTTGACTCTCTCTTAAAGCATACTAAAGTTCTTTGTATAAAATTGGAAAATCTGGGTGTCTGGCTGGCTCAGATGGAAAGTGTGTGACTCTTGATCTTGGAGTTGTGAGTTCCAGCCCTACACTGGGTGTAGAGATTACTTAATAATAAAATCCATAGGGCGTCTGGGTGGCTCAGCAATTGAGCCTCTGCCTTCAGCTCAGGTCATGATCCTGGAGTCCTGGGATCCAGTCCCACATCTGGCTCCCTGCATGGAGCCTGCTTCTCCCTCTGTATGTGTCTCTGCCTCTCTTTCTGTGTCTCTCATGAATGAATGAATGAGTAAATAAAGAAATGAAATCTTTTTAAAAATAAATAAATAAAATCCTTAAAAAAATTTAAAAATCTTAAAAAAAAATTTTTTTAAATCTGTTTATACATCTCAAAGGATATATAAGAAACTGCCTATATGAAAGGGAACTGAATGCAAGATATCACTGTACATATTCTGAACTTTTTATGTTTTATTCATCTCTTATGTAGTAAAAAAAATCATTGGAAAGGAAGGAAGGAGGGATGCCTGGGTGGCTGAGTAGTTGAGTGTCTGCCTTCGGCTCAGGGCTTAATCCTCGAGTCCCAAGATCGAGTTCCACATCGGACTAACTGTGGGGAGCATGCTTCTCCCTCTGCCTGTGTCTCTGCCTCTCTCTCGGTGTCTCTCATGAATAAATAAAATCTTTTTTTTAATAAATAAAATCTTAAAAATAAATAAATAAATAATTTAAAAAAAGAAAAGGAAAGAAGGAGGGAGGAAGGAAGGAAGGAAGGGAAATCTTCAGATCAATTATGTTTCTCTGAAACTTCTTCCGAGTATGCTTAATTTTACCTTCTGGTTAATCCCCTTTCTATATAACAACTCTTCAGATCTTTATGTCTCTCTTTTCCCCTTTAGTTTTCTTTTCTCCAGCAAAATGTCTCTACATCCTCCCCTTATTTTTCAAGTGACTTGGTTAACAAACCTTTTATTGCACTCATGTCTCTTAGCTGCACATGGTCCAGTTGTCAAAATGTGTAGCCTTCGGCCCAGGGCATGATCCTGGCAGACCCGCGATCAAGTCCCGCATTGGGCTCCTGCATGGAGCCTGCTTCTCCCTCTGCCTGTGTCTCTGCCTCTGTGTGTGTGTGTCTCTCATGAATACATAAATAAAATCTTTAAAAAAATGTGTAGCCCAGGATTGAATATGAGATTACATGTGGGACTATCACTTAGCACATCCTGAAGATCCATTAATGGAAACAAAGAGTATATAAAACGACCCAGTAATTCCATTCTTAATTATATACCCAAGAGAAATGAAAACATATGTCTCCACAAAAACTTGTATGTTGGGATCCCTGGGTGGCGCAGCGGTTTGGCGCCTGCCTTTGGCCCAGGGCGCGATCCTGGAGTCCCGGGATCGAATCCCACTCGGGCTCCCGGTGCATGGAGCCTGCTTCTCCCTCTGCCTGTGTCTCTGCCTCTCTCTCTCTCTCTCTCTGTGTGTGACTATCATAAATAAATAAAAATTAAAAAAAAACTTGTATGTTTATAACAGCATTATTCATAATAGCCAAAAGACAGTGAAGAAAACCAGAATGTCACCCCCAAATATGCCCCTTTGACATAAAATTATTTTGAACTAAAGGCAATTAATAAGCAGCAAACACATAAAAAGCTCCCTCTCTACCCTCTTTTTCTTCCTAAAGGCAGAATACAAATTCTTTACTGGCTAGACTCTTATCAGCCCAGAGATGGCATCAGAGAAATCTGCAAACAAATCTTACTCCCTTAGTTTCCTCCCATATGTTTACCTTCCCATAGTTTGCTGCCCTTAGAAGCCTAAAACTCTTTTCCTTTGTCCTGTCATTTTTCCATACATTTATTGCTCTTTGTTGAAGATACCATATTAGCCAGAGTTCTAAGCCACCACTTTGAGTTATTCTTCATTGAGGTTTCTCCCCTCTGATGGGTGCTGCGTGTTAATGACCTTGTCTCTTTTATCTTGTTAATCTATTTTTGTTGTTGTTGTTGTTGTCAAAGAGCTCCAGCTGAGAACCTAAGATGTAGAGGTAAAGTTTGTCTCCCCTACAATGGAAACATCCCAAATGTTCATCAACAGAAAAACAGATAAACAAAATGTTGTCTATCCAGACAATTGAATATTATTTGCCCATTAAAAGAACAGAGTACTGGGGCACCTGGGTGGCTCAGTCAGTTAGGTGTTCAACTCTTGGTTTCTGCTCAGGTCATGATCTCAGATTGTGAGATGGAGCCCGACTCAGGGGTTCAGCACAGAGCCAACTTAAGATTCTCTCCCTCTTTCCTCTTTGCTCCCTCTAATCGAGCACTTTCTCTCTCTTTCCCCCACCCTCCCCAAAAAAAGTGAAAACATGATGCTAAACAAAGAAGCTAGTCAGAACGGTGCAAGTATTATATAATTCCATTATTATGAAAGTTCAGAAAAGGGCAATCTATAGAGATGGAAAGTAGATTTGTGGTTGCTTAGGGCTTAGGGAGAGGGGCGATGGGGTGATAGAGGGTGATAGCCAATGGGCACAGGATTTCTATTTTTTCCCCCTTGGGGTTTCTTTTTGAGCTGATGAAAATGTTCTAAATTTGACTATTCTGATGGTTGCACCATATCTGTTAATCTACTAAAAACCATTGAATTGTACAATTTATTTTTATTTTTATTTTTTTTGTACAATTTATTTTTAAAAACATCTTATTTATTTATTTGAGAGAGAGAGACAGAGTGAGAGAGAGCCAAAAGAGAAGGAGAAAGAGAAGCAGGCTCCCACTGAGTAGGGAGCCCAATGCAGAGCACGATCCCAGGATCCTGGGATCATGACCTGAACTGAAGGCAGATGCTTAATTGACTGAGCCACCAGGGCCCCCAAACTGTACACTTTAAATGGATTAACTAGGGATCCCTGGGAGGCGCAGCGGTTTGGCGCCTGCCTTTGGCCCAGGGCGCGATCCTGGAGACCCGGGATCGAATCCCACATCGGGCTCCTGGTGCATGGAGCCTGCTTCTCCCTCTGCCTGTGTCTCTGCCTCTCTCTCTCTCTGTGTGACTATCATAAAATAAATAAAAATTAAAAAAAATAAAAAATAAATGGATTAACTATATAATATGTTAATTATATCTCAATGTAAATTTTTTAAGCAAATCCTTTTGTTTTTATGTTTTTATTTTATAAAGACTATTTATTTATTGATTTATTTAGCACATGACTGGGGGAAGGGACAAAGAGAAATGGAGAGAATCTTAAGCAGACTCTGCACTGACAATGGAGCCCAATGCAGGGCTTGATCTCATGACCCTGAGATCATGACCTGAGCATAAGTCAAGAGTTGGGAGGGATGCCTGGGTGGCTCAGTAGGTGAGTGTCTACCTTTGGTTCAGGGTGTGATCCTGGAGTCCCAGGATTGAGTTTCACATTGAGCTCTGTGCATAGAGCTTTCATTTCTCTCTGCCTATGTTTCTGCCTCTCTGTGTGTCTCTCATGAAAAAATAAATAAAATCTTTAAAAACAAAAGTAAACCAAGAGTTGAATGCCCAACTGACTGAACCACCCCAATATTTTTGTTTTTAAAAGGAGTAAATTAATATTCTTCCTTTCATCACAGTGTCACTTCGTATAGTGTTACTGTTGATTTGTCTTTCCACAAGTTATTGTTAAAATAGACTATACTTGTTCATTAGTTACGAATTGGGGCCTGAATGAATGAGTTTTCATTTATCATTTATACTTATCTTTTTCAGAGTCATCATTTTTCTGGCCATACTAATACCTTTTGGCTTCTGATTATATTTTCCACTGTGCGAGTTATCTGAAAATCAGATCATTGGGTTTTTTTTTTAAGATTTTATTTATTCATGAGAGACAGAGAGAGAGAGAGAGAGGCAGAGACACAGCTAGAGGGAGAAGCAGGCTTCATGCAGGGAGTCCAATGCAGGACTCAATCCCAGGACTCCAGGATCACTCCCTGGGAAGAAGGCAGGCTCTAAACCACTGAGCTACCCAGGAATCCCCTGAAAATCAGATCATTGTAATTTAATTTTTTATCTATCATTATTCAAATGCTAGATTATTGCCATTGATTCTAATCCCATCTCTAGTTTTATATCCCACAATCCATTCTCTGTAGACAGTTTGCGGTGCTGAAGGAAAAGAAGAAAAGAAAGAAAGGAAGGAAGGAAGGAAGGAAGGAAGGAAGGAAGGAAGGAAGGAAGGAAGGAAGGAAGGAAGGAAGGAAGGAGAAAGAAAGAAAGAAAGAAAGAAAGAAAGAAAGAAAGAAAGAAAGAAGAAAGAAAGAAAGAAAGAAAGAGAGAAAGAAAGAAATTTTATCAGGTCAGTCCCTTGGTCCCTTAAAAACTTTTAAAGGGTTTTTATTGCACTCAAGGTAAAGTACAAACTCCTTAACTGCTTTACAAAGCCGTGCACTGACTGGCCTAATCCTTCAGGTTTATTTCTTTTTTTTTTTAATTTTTATTTATTTATGATAGAGAGAGAGAGAGAGAGAGAGGCAGAGACATAGGCAGAGGGAGAAGCAGGCTCCATGCACTGGGAGCCCGACGTGGGATTCGATCCCGGGTCTCCAGGATCGCGCCCTGGGCCAAAGGCAGGCGCTAAACTGCTGCGCCACCCAGGGATCCCTTCAGGTTTATTTCTTACCATTTTTTCTTCTTCTTCTTCTTCATTTTAAGATTTTATTTTATTTTTTTAAGATTTTATTTATTTGGGACTCCTGGGTGGCTCAGTGGTTGAGAGTCTGCCTTCAGCTCAGAGCATGGTCCTAGGATCACAGGATCGGGCCCCACATTGGGCTCCCCGCAGGGAGCCTCCTTCTCCCTCTCCCTATGTCTCTGCCTCTCTCTGTGTGTCTCTCATGAATGCATAAATAAAATCTTTAAAAAAAAAAGATTTTATTTATTTTCATGAGACACAGGGAGGGAGAGGCAGAGACATAGCAGAGGGAGAAGCAGGCTCCCTGTAGGGAACCCTATGTGGAACTCGATCTGGGGAACCCAGGATCACGTCCCAAGACTAAGGCAGACGCTCAACCACTGAGCCACCAAGGCTTCCTCATTTTAAGTTTTTATTATTTTTAATTTAAAAAAATTTAAAGAATTTATTTATTTATTTATTTATTTATTTATGAATGAGAGACAGACAGAGAGAGAGGCAGAGACACAGGCAGAGGTAGAAGCAGGTTCCCTGCAGGGAGCCCGATGTGGGACTCCATCCCAGGACTCCAGGATCACGCCCTGAGCCAAAGGCAGACACTCAACTGCTAAGCCAGCCAGGCATCCCAGTTCTTTTTTTTTTTTAAGATTTTATTTATTTATTTGACAAAGAGAAAGAGAGCACAAGTAGGGGGAGTAACAGAGGGAGAGGGAGAAGCAGATCCCCTGTGGAGCAGGAAGCCCAATGCAGGGCTCTATCCCAGGATTCTGAGATCATGAACTGAGCCAAAGCAGACACGTAACTAGCTGAGCCACCCAGGCGACCCTTTTATGTATTTTATGTATATATTTGTGTATGTATTTATGATTCCCATTTTATGTATTTGTCACAAACTGACTCTTTTCTCTCAGTCTCCAAATATGCTGCTTTCTCCGAAACATTTTTTCCTCAACAAATATTTATTGTATCCCCTACTATATTGCCAGGTACTATTCCTTAGCTCTTATGGTACTTACAGTCTAGTGAGAAACAGATAATAGACAAGTACACATATCATCACAACGTGAAAAAAAAATAATAAAGCACAAGAAGGGTCGAGGACAAGATTTACAGATATGGTGAAATGAACTAAAGGACACTAAGAAAGTGATATGGGAAATAAAAGACTAACACATATCAGGGGCAGCCCGGGTGGCTCAGCGATTTAGCGCCACCTTCAGCCCAGTGTGTGATCCTGGAGATCCAGGATCGAGTCCCATGTCGGGCTCCCTGCATGGAGCCTGCTTCTCCCTCTGCCTGTGTCTCTGCCTCTGTCTCTCTCTCTCTGTGTGTGTCTCTCATGAATGAATAAATAAAATCTTTAAAAAATTTTTTCAAAACTACATGTTAAAAGAATATATTGAGGGTAGGAAAGTGGCTCAAATTGCAATTGCGGCCACCACTTCCACTCCAGAATGGCCCGGGACAGCGAGGAGACGCCAGCCGTCCTTCCCACAAGGGCAGGGGCGCTGGAGATTATAGCAGCAGGAAGAAGAAGGCAGCGTCTGCCGCCAGCTTTAGGTAGGGGATCAGCATGGAAGGCAAGAGCGAGAATAAAGTGGTGCCCTTTGATTTCAGCCCGAGACCCCTGGGGAAAGCTGCCCAGCCACTGCCATTAAGGATCCAAACTTGGTGCACCGTGCAATGGTGGCGCAGTAGCTGGCAGGCAGAACCTGAAACAGATGCTTGCTTCTCACAGGGCAACTTCAGGGTTGATGCTCCTCCACCCTTTTTTTTTTTTTTTTTTTAAAGATTTTATTTATTCATGAGAGACATAGAGAGGGAGAGAGGAAGAGAGGCAGAGACACAGGCAGTGGGAGAAGCAGGCTCCATGCAGGGAGCCTGATGTGGGACTCGATCCTGGGACTCGATCCTGGGACTCGATCCTGGGACTCCAGGATCATGCCCTAGGCCGAAGGCAGATGCTAAACCGCTGAGCCACCCAGGGATCCCGCTCCTCCACCCTTTAAACCAGCTAATAAGTATTCTGATGCTTCCGGTCAACTACGCAGACCCCCAGAGCAAGCTGCAGCTCAGCACCATTGAAGTTTGCGTATTCTGAGGTGACCACGCACTGTCATCACTGGCTGCGTGGCCCTGAGTAAGGGCAAGCATTGTTCCTGAGCCTTGAGAAATGGAGACGAAGTGGAAATTTGATGTCTCAAAGAGAAACTTTGGGCTCATGACTTTCTTTCATTGATACGAACTTATTCTGTCCATCTGGAAATGTTCATGCTGTACCTTGGATAAAACGTTTAGGTTTAATTTAAGGGTTCCTCCCCTCTGTTTTCCCTCCAAGCATGGTATTTCCTGTTGAATTAAATTATACTTAAGTTGGGGGCACCTGGGTGGCTCAGTCAGGTAAGTGTCGGACTCTTGATTTCAGCTCAGGTCATGACCTCAGGGTTGTGAGATGGGGCCCTGTGTGGGATTCCACACTGGGTGTGGAGCCTGCTTAAGAGTCTCTCTCTCTCCCTCTGCCCTCCCCCCTACTCATACTTACATGCTCACGCTCTCCCTCTCTAAAAAGAAAAAAAAATTTTTTTAAGAAAAAAAATTATACTAAAGTTGTTGCCTCAAGTTGTTTGACAAAAAACAAAATCGTTGGGACACCTGAGTGGCTCAGTGTCTGAGCGTCTACCTTCGGCTGAGCATTATCCTGGGGTCCTGGGATGGAGTCCCACATCAGGCTCCCCACAGGGAGCCTGCTTCTCTCTCTGCCTCCTTCTGTGTAGATCTCATGAATAAATAAATAAAATCTTTTAAAAAATTGACAAGAAGAAAAGAATATAGAAGGTACCTAAAATAGTGACCTACAATGACCAAGAGCAAGACATATTCTAATAAATTTATTAGACTTTTTTTTTTCCAAGAGGGCAGGTGCAAGTAGGGGTGGAGTGCAGAGGGAAAGGGAGAGAGAGAATCATAAGCAGGCTCCACCGACCTGGCACAGAGCCCAACACGGGACTGGATCTCAGGACCGATCATGACCTGAGCCGAAATCAGCCAGCCACTTAACTGAGTGAGCCACCCAGGTGCCTCTAGACTTTATTTATTTTTTTTTTAATTTATTTATGATAGTCACAGAGAGAGAGAGAGAAGCAGAGACATAGGCAGAGGGAAAAGCAGGCTCCATGCACCGGGAGCCCGACGTGGGATTCGATCCCGGGTCTCCAGGATCACGCCCCGGGCCAAAGGCAGGCGCTAAACCGCTGCACCACCCAGGGATCCCGCCTCTAGACTTTAAAGAAAAAAATCCTTTAGCCAGACAAAAAGAGCATAGACTCATAAGGGACAAATTAGAACTTGCCAGATTTTCTGACGGCAGTGCTTCATGCAAGAAGGAAATGAAGTTAATGTTTTTTAAACATTTAAGAAAAGGACATGTGAGCCAAAGCAAACTAACCATCAACTATAATGTACACAGACAAATTGTTATCAATATGCAGGAACTCAGGGAATATTGTTCCCATGAGCCCTTCCAAGAAATCCACTGGAGAATGGACTTCAGACAACCAACTGTTTGGAGAGACATCAACAGAAGTGCTCTGAGTAAACGTAATATTAGGTAATATTAGCTACTTACAGAACTGAGACTAGATGAAGATTAAAAGAGAAAATGTATCACATAATGGCCATATGATCTGACAATGTAGATACTATAACCATAAAAAAATTGGGAGGAGGGACGCCTGGGTGGCTCAGCGGTTGAGCGTCTGCCTTTGGCTCAGGTCGTGATCCTGGAGTCCCGGGATCGAGTCCCACGTCGGGCTCCCTGCATGGAGCCTGCTTCTCCTCTGCCTGTGTCTCTGCCTCTCTCTCTGTGTCTCTCATAAATAAATAAATAAATAAAATCTTTAAAAAAAAAAAATTGGGAGGAGAATGAGGATACCATTTGAAAAAAAAAACTCTTTCCAGTAATCACAATTGGTGGAGTTAGTATTACTGTTTATTCTTAGCCTATTTCATGTATAATGAGGGATAAAGCAAATGAGTAACTATGAAATATTCTCTCATTTCTGTGCCCTGAAGAACTATGATTTTTTTAATTTTTAAAATCCATTTTATTTTAAAGATTTAATTAATTAATTAATTTAATTTTTAAAAAATTTTATTTATTTATTCATGAGAGACCCAGAGAGAGGCAGAGACACAGGCAGAGGGAGAAGCAGGCTCCATGCAGGGAGCCCAACGTGGGGCTAGATCCCAGGACTCCAGGATCACAACTGCTGAGCCACGCAGGTCTGCCCATATTTGTTCTTTAAATAACAATTGTGACAGGGGTACCTGGGTGGCTCAGGAGGTTAAACACCTGCCTTCAGCTCAGGTCATGATCCCAGGGTCCTGGGATCAAGCCCATATTGCATCAGGCTCTCTGCTCAGTGGGGAGTCTGCTTCTGCCCCTCTTGTGCTGTGCTCTCTCTCTCAAATAAATAAATAAAATCTTTTAAACTAAATAAATAAATAACAATTGTGACAAATAACGGAAAGAATTATGAAAGGCTGCACTTGTGAGCCATACAAAACACCAACATTTTGGATCGTACATAATTTAAAGAAATGTCTCAAGCACTTTTTGTTTGTTTTTTACAGACTTTATTCATAAGAGACACACAGAGAGAGAGAGGCCGAGACACAGGCAGAGGGAGAAGCAGGCTCCATGCAGGGAGCCCGACATGGGACTCGATCCCAAGATCTAGGATCATGCCCTGAGTGGAAGGCAGATGCCCAACTGCTGAGCCACCAGGAGTCCCGTCAAGCACTTTTTGAAATACTGTAATAGCCAGTACGTAGAGGCATGCCTTAGGTGGCAGAGGAATGCAGTTCAGGAAAGAAAGAGCAATATCACACTGGAAGGACTCAATTTCTTCAAAATCACTAAGAAAGAAAAGCAATACTGAACTTGCATTCTGACTTGACACACCTCCTATACAGTACCTTGACTTAAATCCAAGAGCAAAAGTTAAGACTCCCCTCCTCTGTTTTTGGTAACATGCATGTAAACTTAGATGACTTTCCCCCCTCGATCTTACCTGGGAGTAGCCCTTTTAATTTTTTATTTAAGGGCAGCCCGGGTGGCTCAGTGGGTTTAGCGCCACCTTTGGCCCAGGGCCTGATCCTGGAAACCTGGGATCCAGTCCCGTGTCAGGCTCCCTGCATGGAGCCTGCTTCTCCCTCTGCCTGTGTCTCTGCCTCTCTGTGTGTGTGTGTGTGTCTCTCTCACTCTCTCTATCTCTCATGAATAAATAAATAAAAATCTTAAAAATAAATAAGAGTGCAGGTGGGCACCTGAGTGGCTCAGTCAGTTAAGCATTTGCCTTCAGCTTGGGCCATAATTTCCTGGGTCTTGGCATTGAGTCCCAGGAGGGATTCCCTGTTCAGTGGGCAGCCTGCTTCTCCTTCTGCCCTTCCTGCTGCTTGTGCTCTCTTCTCTCAAATAAATAAATATTAAAAAAAATAAGAGAATAATTTATTAATTAATTATTTATTTTTTTAATAATGATTTACTTTAAAAAAATATTTTATTTATTTATTCATGAGAGACACAGAGAGGCACAGACACAGGCAGGGGGAGAAGACACAGGCACAGAGAGGGAGTCCCATGTCCCTGCAGGGAGCCCGATGTGGGACTCGATACTGGGTCTCCAGGATCAGGCCCTGTGCTGAAGAGGGCGCTAAACCACTGGGCCACCCGGGCTGCCACTGATTTACTTTTAAATAAACATTTGATTTGGTTTTAGTTCATTGCTATTTTTAACAGCGTTATTGAGGTATACCTGACATACACAAAAGTGCAAGTGTGTAAGTTGTTAAACTCTGACATACATATTTGAAACCATCATCGCAATCAAGATAATGAACTTATCGGGATCCCTGGGTGGCGCAGCGGTTTGGCGCCTGCCTTTGGCCCAGGGCGAGATCCTGGAGACCCGGGATCGAATCCCACGTCGGGCTCCCGGTGCATGGAGCCTGCTTCTCCCTCTGCCTGTGTCTCTGCCTCTCTCTCTGTGTTTCTTGTGAATAAATAAATAAAATCTAAAAAAAAAAAAAAATCTGGGGGTCGCAACTTAGCTGTGTTTAAAGATATAGAAATGGGGAAGCAACCAGAAAACCATGACCTTCATACAGAAGGCGGGGTACATTTAGACTAGGCAAGAATTGGGACATAAAGATGCTGAGGGTAGCATGCCAGTGGAACAGAGGAGCCAGGAAGGAAAGTCCTCAAAGGATCTGGGCAGGAGAATTCTAAGCCTCTGTCCCCAGGGGCGTTCTCATGGATAACATAGGGGTCCTTAGCTCTTCTGTGCCCAGTTCTCCACACTAGTGCTTTTACACATTATATATTTGCACCTGAACCTCCTTTCTAACACCAGCAGAGGAATTATTCCCATCACATAATCATATGAAGATGCTTCCTAAAACAGGTAACAGTTTGCTTTCTGTAGTATTGCCTTCTTTGCTTTTGGAGCTGTTATGCAATTATAGCATTTAAGTGTCTTTCTTTCCTTCGTCCCTCCCTCCCTCCCTCCCTCCCTCCCTCCCTCCCTCCCTCTCCCTCCCTCCCTTCTTTTCCTCCCTTCTTTCCCTCCCTTCTTTCCTTCCTTCTTTCCTTATTTTTTTTCACTGTTTTTCTCACTGTGCTCCTGGAGCCCAGGAGGTGCTTCAGGGGCTTTTTTGGGTGGAGGGCTAGAAAGGGAAGCGGAGAAGGGCCTGAGCGCCTCATAGACACGTATACATCCTGCTACAGCAGAAGCAAACTTTAACCAGTTACACAGTAAGCTTCTGAGAGATGCTCACTTGAATAAAGGATTCTGCCCACATAAAAAATGGAAAACCATAGTTTCACTGTATTTTGTAATTTTACTAAATTTTATAAGGGTAATGGGAAAAAGGGGCATGTGGGTGGCTCAGGTGGTTGAGCAATTGACTTTGGCTCAGGTGGTGATCATGGGGTGCTGGGATGGGCCTGTTGGGTGGGGTGCCTGCTTGTCCCTCTCCCTTTGCCCTTCCCCCCACTATGCTCTCTCTCAAATAAATAAAATATTTTACATATTTGGAAGGGAGAGAGAGAGCCTGAGAGCACAACAGGGGAAGGGGCAACAGGACAGGGAGAAGCAGACTCCCTGCTGAGCAGGGAGCCTGATGCTGGTGCTAGACCCCAGCACCCCGAAGGCAGATGCTTATTCGACTGAGCCACCTAGGCGCCCTCAAATAAATAAAATCTTAAAAAAAAAAAAAAAAGGGGGACACCTGGGTGGTTCAGTGGTTGAGTGACGGCCTTTGGCTTAGGTTGTTTATCCTGGGGTCCTGGGATCGAGTCACGCATCAGGCTCCCTGCATGGAGCCTGCTTCTCCCTCTGCCTGTGTCTCTGCCTCTCTCTCTGTGTCTCTCATGGATAAATAAATAAAATCTTTAAAAAAAAAAGAATAGTGGAAAATAGAAAAATAAAATCTCTGATCTAGTGATGGAAAATCAATAGATACAGTGAAAGAGCAGTGAGTCTTTAGCTTCAGTGGCAGTTAAACCAGTAGATTTTGTTTAGTGTAAAGAGGAGGCTCCTTTATTTAAGGGAATATTTGGGAAATGAATAAATAAATAAATGATAAATAAAGGTAATGTTTGAAATGCTAGGAATGTATCATCAAAGATTGGATCTAAAAGGAGAGGTGTCTTAGGAATTGAGCTGTAAATGAGATAATTATCGTAAAGTGCCTAGCAAATACTAATGATAGGTAACACTCATTGTGTACTTACTGAGTCCCAGTTACTATACTAAGTGCCTGTACATATTACCTTTTTTTTTTTTTTTAAAGTAAGCTCTAGGCTCAATGTGGGGGTTGAACTCATGACCCCAAGATTAAAAGTCAAACATTCTACTGACTGAGCCAGCCAGGCACCCTCATACTCCCTCATTTAATCTTCGAAACACCATTAGGAATTTACTAGTATTATTCACATTTTTTTTATTTTTATTTTTTTTAGAGATTTCATTTATTCATGAGAGACATACAGAGAGAGAGAGAGAGAGAGAGGCAGAGACATAGGCAGAGAGAGAAGCAGGCTCCATGCAGGGAGCCCGATGTGGGACTCGATTCCAGGACCCCAGGGTCACATCCTGGGCCGAAGGAAGTCACTCAAACGCTGAGCCACCCAGGTATCCCATATTATTCACATTTTACAGATTAGGACACTAGAGTATCAGAAGGTTAAATATTTTGCTCAATGTAATATAGACAGTAAAATTTAAGATTTTAACCAGACATTAGTGATTTCAATGATTTGGCTAGATTTCTGACCCAGAGTGTATGGCTAGATTGACACTGAGTAAGCTTTCAAAATTGAGATTTCCTACAAAATATTGCTGGGAGAAATTAAAGAAAACCTAACTAAATGGAGAGCTATACTGCATTCATTGGTGGAAAGATTCAATATCTTTAAGACATCATATTCTCTCCAAATTGATACATTGAATGCAATCCCCCAAAAAATCTCAGACTATTTTTTTAGAAAGTGCCAGAGTAACAAAATTGGCAGCTTGTCCTACTGACTTCCAGACTTAAAGCTACAGTGATCAAGATAATGATATTGGTATAAAAATAGACAAATAGATCAATGGAACAGAATAAAGTCTAGAAATAAGTCTCACAAATAGTTAATTGATGTTTGACAAAAGTGCAAAGACAATTCAATACAGAAAGGATAGTTTTTTTGACAAATGGGTGCTGGAACAATTGGAAATCTATATGCAAAAAAGAAAAGGAAAATAATTTTGATCCATATTTCATACTAGATATAAAAATTAAAGTGCATCACAGACCTAAAACTATAAACTTTCAGGAGAAGAACTCAGTAACCTTGAATAAGGAAACTATCCTAGGTTCAATATCAAAAGCATCATCTATTAACGAAAAAGACATTTGATTTCAACAAAATTACTAACATTTGCTTTCAGTAGACACCATTAAGAGATTGAAAGGATAAGTCACAAACTGGAAGAAAAAATATGCAGATCACATATCTAAGAAATTACTCGCATTCAGAATAAAGAACTCTCAAAAACAAAACAAAACTCTTTCAATAAAACCTTATTAAAAAGAAAAGAATAAAGAACTCTCAAAACTCAATAAAGGGGCACCTGGCTGGCTCAGTCAGTGGAGGATGCAACTCTTGATCTCTAGGTTGTAAGTTTGACCCTCATTGTTGGGTGTAGAGATTACTTAAAACATAAATAAATAAACTCAATAAAAGTAAGCAAATTAATTTTAAAAACATGGGCAAATATTTGAACAGACGTTTCATCAAAAAGATATACCTCTGGCAAATAAGCACCTGAAAAAATGCTCAACATTATTAGTTATTATGGAAAAAGGAATTAGCATCATAATGAGACAGCATTTTTGTCACCAGTTCGACCCCATGACCAGGCCTTTACTGATCACCTGCTTATACTAGACAACCTTTGTCCTACATTTTTCCCTAAGTTCTTCTTTCCTGCTTTCTTCTTAACTCAAGACAAATGAAACCTGAAACCCCATCCCTACTGCCTCACCCTTTACCCTGGGGACTGTCCTGAGAAGATCTCCTAGTCCCAGACCACCCAGACCTTTAGAGTTAAATCATCTGCATGGGCAGATGGACCATGGAGTGACCTCTGGAATGACCTACAATTACCTTCACCTCTTTATAATACTAAACTCTGTCCAAGGAGTAGCCTCAGCCTCATTTATATAACATACAATGTATGTATAGGCATGTTTCCTTAAGGCACATGCATGACTATACGCCTGCCACTATATAGACAAGGTTTCCCTATCTAAATATTCATACTAACCCTAAACAAAAGGAACCCATTCACCCTTTCTTGGGGAGTCCTGGTTTTGAAAGCCATTCCCATGATTTGCTTATTTGCTACAAATAAAAGTTTTCTTGGTGGGACAACTCAACCTGGTGCAGTTTCTGATTCACCAAAGAGCGATCTCATGTTATCAGCTACACTATATACCTATCAGAATGGCTAAAATTTTAAAAACAACCAAGTGTTAGAGAGGATGTGAAGAAACTAGAACTCTCATACTCTGCTAAGAGGAATGTAAAATAGTAAAATCATTTTGGATAACAATTTGGCAGGATCTTTTTTTTTAAATTTTTTGACAGTTTCTTTAAAAGTTAAGTATATACTTACAGTGTGACTCATTCAGCCAGTGATTCTATTCTTAGGTATTTACCCAAGAGAAACAAAAGCATATGTCTACACAGATTTTGTACAAAAATGTTTATAGCAGCTTTATAATAGCCAAAAACTAGAAAAACACAAATGCCCATCAACAGATGACTGGATAAACAAACTGTGGTACATCTATACAATGAAATCCTACTCAGCAATAAAAAGCAATCATGCAATAATGATGAATCTCAAAATAATTATGCTGAGTGAAAAAAGGCAAGATTTAAAAAAAGCATATCTTGTACGACTTTATGTAAAATTCTAGAAAAATAAAAACTGATTTATGGTGACAAAAAGCAGATTAGTGGTTGCCTTGGGAGGGGCATAGGGGTGACAGGATGGTGAGATTATAAAGAAGCAAGAGGCAATTTTTGGGATGATCTATATGTTCATTATTTTGAGTATGGTGATGGTTTTATATATCAAAACTTTTTAAATTATATATTTTAAACACAGTTTTTTTGTATATCAATTATCCTCAAGAAAACAATTTTAAAAACTTAGTTTTGGGGGGCAGCCCGGGTGGCTCAGTGGTTTAGCGTCACCTTCAGCCAAGGGCCTGATCCTCAGGACGTCAGGATCCCTGCATGGAGCCTGCTTCTTCCTCTGCCTGTGTCTCTGCTTCTCTCCCTCTCCCTCTCTCTCTCTCTCTCTCTTTGCGTCTCTCATGAGTAAATAAATAAAATCTTTAAAAAAAAAAACTGAGTTCTTAAGACATAATAAAGCTGAAGACTGGGCCAGGAAAAATAACTACTCCCATTTGTAAGATTACATTTCCTAGCAGGTTCTATGCAAAGTCTCTTGCATATATTATTTCATTTAAATAATGAAATAGTCCTGTGAAGTGTAACTACTACAATTTTTTTTTAAGATTTTATTTTTAAGGGCATCTGGATGGCTCCATCTATTGAGCTCCCTACTCTCTCTTTTTTTTTTTTTTGAGCTCCCAACTCTTGATGTAGGTTCAGACCACGATCCCAGTGTCATGAGGGTGAGCCCTGTAATCAGTGCTCAATCTGCTTGTCCCCCTCCCTCTCCCTCTGACTCTCCCCAGCTCTCTCGTTCTCTCTCAAATAAATAAATAATTAAAATCTTCAAAGATTTCATTTATAAGTAACCTCTACACCCAACATGGTGCTTAAACTTACAACCCTGAGATCAAGAGTCATGTGCTTTACCGACTGAGCCAGCAGGTTACCCCCTAACTACTACACCTTTTTAAAAAAAGTTTATTTATTTTTAGCAGTCTCTCTACTCAATGAAGGGCTTGTACTCATAACCCTAAGATCAAAAGTCACATGCTCAAGGTGCCAGGGTGGCTCAGTCGGTTGAGCCTCTGACTCTTGATTTTGGCTTAGGTTATGATCTTTGGGTCATGAGAATGAGGCTACCCTTTATTTTTTATTTTTATTTTTTTGCAGAGTGTATGTCATTTATTGACTGGGTTCCCTCACTGGATGCTACTCTTGACTCATAGAACAACAGGTACAGAACTAAAATGAATCATCCCCAGCTCTGTGATCACCAGATCCATCAGTTCCAGGGGGGTCACGTCATAGACTAGATTTAACAACTGTAGAAACAGGTGGTTTTGCCTGTTAGCCAGGGCCATGTGCTCTCCCCGCTCACAAAGCAGATCCTCGGGCTCATCTAGCTCATTAGAGACAAAAGCATCAGTCTGCACACACTCACAGAACTTGCCTGCTTCACAGCAGACCAGCACTGGCATATTATGGGCTGCTGCCACTAGTGCCAGCTGTGCTGTCCCTAAACATGACATTACGGACCCATTGGCCAGGAGTGCATGAGCTCCCAGTAGCACCTTAGAAACCTCTGGGAGGGATCCCTGGGTGGCGCAGCGGTTTGGCGCCTGCCTTTGGCCCGGGGCATGATCCTGGAGACCCGGGATCGAATCCCACGTCGGGCTCCCGGTGCATGGAGCCTGCTTCTCCCTCTGCCTGTGTCTCTGCCTCTCTGTCTCCCTCTGTGTGACTATCATGAATAAATAAATAAAATCTTTAAAAAAAAAAAAAAAAAAAGAAACCTCTGGGAGAGGGGCACGTGGGTGGCTCAGTGGTTGAGCGTCTGCCTTCAGCTCAGGTCATGATCCTGGAGTCCCAGGATTGAGTCCTGCATGGAGCCTGCTTCTCCCTCTGCCTATGTCTCTGCCTCTCTCTGTTTGTCTCTCATGAAAAAATAAATCCAATCTTTAAAAAGAAAAAAGAAAGGAACCTCTGGGAACACACAGGAGGCTGCAAGAATCAGCAGGTAGGAGGCCGGGACCCCAGCACAGACCAGAGAATGTAGTGTGTGCCTTCCCTCCAGCCATGGCCGGCTGTCTACCACTGCCACCAAAACTGCTGACCCTTAGCCCAAGCCTCCTGAAAGATTCGTGATACCAGATGAGGATCCAAATACCAGGATCACATCTCCATTATTGATCATCTTACAAGCAAAGCAGAAATTGCCTGAGCTGCAAGCACAATCTTCTCTTGCACATATTGATCAATGGCTGCCTGAAGTTCTGACGTGGCCTCCTCTTCTCACTTGGAGCTGCTCACACCCGTGATCTCCTTGGGTTTTTTTGTTTTTGTTTTTGTTTTTTTTTAGGTTTTATTTATTTATTCATGAGAGACACAGAGAGAGGGGCAGAGACACAGGCAGAGGGAGAGGCAGGCTCCATGCAGGGAGCCCGATGCCGGACTCGATCCCCCGTCTCCAGGATCAGGCGCTGGGCTGAAGGCGGCGCTAAAGTGCTGAGCCACCGGGGCTGCCCGAGTTTTAATTTTTTATTTATTTTTATTTATTTATTATTTTTTAAAAATATACTTTTACTCTTTTTTAATATTATTTATTTATTTATTCATGAGAGAGAGAGAGAGGCAGAGGCAGAGGCAGAGGGAGAGGGAGAAGCAGGCTCCATGCAGGGAGCCTGACGTGGGACTCGATCCCGGGACTCCAGGATCACACCCTGGGCCAAAGGCAGGCACTAAACCACTGAGCCACCCAGGCATCCCCCTGCCCCAGTTTTTAAATAAAGGTATGGAAGTTCAGAGAGAGTAAGTACTTTGCCCCGAGTCACAAAGTACAGGAAAAAAAGGATTCATACTCAGGTCTGTCAGATTCCAAAGTTGAACTCCTAACCACTGCACTAGGCTGCCTCTAGATCACCCTTTAGTACTGAAACTGGCTTCCTGCCCCTGACATTGTCTTTAACCCAATTTTAATCCAGACAGCCTGGATCCAGGTAGACTGGGTAATGCTTTATTCTGTAGAAAAGTATGTATCCTTAGAATATCTCTTTGGGGGTACATGGGTGGCTCAGTCAGTTGAGCAACCAACTCTTTTTTTTTAAGATTTTATTTATTTATTTATGAGAGACACACACAGAGAAAGAGGCAGAGACACAGGAAGAGGGAGAAGCAGGCTCCCTGTGGGGAAACTGAGGCGGGACTCGATCCCAGGACTCTGAGATCATGCCCTGAGCCAAAGACAGATACTCAACCGCTGAGCCACCCAAGCATCCTGAGCATCCAACTCTTGATTTTGGCTCAGGTCATCATCTCAGGGTTGTGAGACTGAGCCCCACATCAGGCTCTGTGCTGAGTGTGGAGTCCGCTTAAGGTTCTCTCCCACTCCCTCTGGCTGATACACCCCGCCCCCAGCTTGAATGTTAGCACGCTTTCTCTCTCTCTCTCTCAAAAAAAAAAAAAAAAAAAAAAAAGACTTCTCTCGTTTTTTTTTTTTCTCTTTGGTTTTTTGATTGTTTGACTCTTTCACAGTCCTCTGAAGTCAGAGTTCATCATCAGTAAAATCCCCGACTTCAAGATTCCTTTCACCATGTGCTCTAAAGGAAACCTGGCTCTCCCCAAAGGACACTTGATCAGTAGCTGAAAACCCTCTGTAGTTTCCATTTTATTTATTATTATTATGTTAAGATTTTACTTAACTACTCAAGAGAGACAAGACGTGGCACAGATGATCACATGCTCCTCCCTGCAACATATTCTTCACTTGACTTCTAGGACCCTCATCATATCCTGGTTTTCTTCCTACCTCATTGGCCTTTCCTTTTGTGTCTTTTGCTGGTTTTTCCTCATCTTCCTGATTACTAAACTTTGAAGTATATAGGAATCAGTCTCCCTCTGCCTATCTATATATTCCCTTCCTAGCCGACCTCACCCAGTATCGTGAATTAAAAACCAATTGTAGGGGATCCCTGGGTGGCTCAGTGGTTTAGCGCCTGCCTTTGGCCCAGGGTGTGATCCTGGAAGCCCGGGATGGAGTCCCGAGACGGGCTCCGGGCATGGAGCCTGCTTCTCCCTCCTCCTATGTTGTGTCTCTGCCTCTCTCTCTCTATGTCTATCATGAATAAATAAATACATCTTTAAAAAAATTGTAAAATTATGATACCCAAGTTTTTATTTCCAACCCAGGATTCTTTCCCTTAAACTCCAAACCTTTATATATCCAATTGTCTACTTAACATTTTTGCTTGGACGTAAAATGGGGAATTTATACATATATAGTATCAGTACAAAGAAATTCATGAGATGGGATGCCTGGGTGGCTCAGTGGTTGAGCATCTGCCTTCAGCTCAGGGCATGATCCCGAGTCCCTGCGGGGAGCCTGCTTCTCCCTCTGCCTATGTCTCTGCCTCTCTCTCTCTCTGTCTCTCATGAATAAATAAATAAATCTTTAAAAAAAGGAAAAAGAAAAAGAAATTCATGTGAAAGATGAATGCCAACTTTAGTGTAGTGGTTACCACTTGGAGAAAGAGAGTGGAATGCAATCAGTGGGGAATTCACGGACAGATCCAACTCTACAGGTAACCCTTTCTTTCTTAAGCTAGGAGGTGGATATATATACATTTGTTGTATGTCTTAATTATTTCATTATATGTTTTACCACTTCCCCTATGCCTTCTGATCTTGACCTCTTGCTCAACACCCTCAGTCCCTCAGCCACCATTATTTTTTCTAATCAGTTCTTTTTTGGCTTCCCCTTTCTCCCAACTGATCTTGGGCTCCTCCATCCACCAATCAATCATGACTGAAGTAACACCCTAATTTCCATATTTGTATTCCCAAACTAGAGCAAACCAATCATGCATTTTTTTTCTTTTCTAGAACAATTCTTTAATATTTTCCAAAGTATACTCTGTAGACCCCTTGTATCAGATTCACTTGGGATGTTACTAAAATGCAGATTCCCAAAATACTCTCAAGGTTTTGTTATTGTTTTAGGTAAACTCTACCCCCAACATGGGGCCGGAACTTAGGACCTCTAAGATAAAGAGTCACATGCTCTACCAACTGAGCCAGCCAGGTGCCCTATAACCTCAAGATCTTTGAATCCTGCTTTTTGGAGGTGGGATTAGGAATGAATTTTATTCAGTTGGCAGAGGTGATTCTTATTCACACAAAGCAGATTGTTTCATTCATCCCTGACTTTTCAATAAGCCCAGCATACTTAGTTATCTACAAATGCTGAGCATCTGCTGTATGTCAGGTAATATAACTGACCATATAGACATTGTCCCTAAAAAAAAAGACATTGTCCCTGATCTTACAAGCTTACAGTTCGAGACATTTTCAAAGGACATATGTAGGATGACTTTGGGTGGTATCATTTTTGGTGATAAAAATAAGTTTGGTGATACAAATAATTTTGGTGATAAAAAAGTGATAAACTTTTTTTTTTAATGTATTGATTTATTTTTGAGAGACAGGGACGCCTGGGTGGCTCAGTGGTTGAGCATCTACCTTCGGCTCGGGTATGATCCCAGGCTCTGAGGATCCAGTCACGCATCTGGCTCTCTATAGGGAGCCTGCTTCTCTGCCTGCCTCTGTCTTTCCCTCTCTGTGACTCTCATGAATAAGTAAATAAAATCTTTTTAAAAAGGTAGATTGAGACAGAGAGCACCTTGGGGAGGGCAGAGGGAGAGAGAATCTTAAAGAAACTGAGTGTGGAGCCTGACGTGGGGCTTGATCTCATGACCCGGAGATCACAACCTGAGCCAAAACCAAGAGTTGGACATTTAACCGACTGCACTACTCAGGCACCTCAACTACTTTCTTTGATTTAAAAGTTTATGTAGGGCAGCTCAGCTCGGGTGGCTCAGTGGTTTAGCGCCACCTTCAGCCCAGGGCCTGATCCTGGGGACCTGGTATTGAGTCTGGCATCGGCCTCCCTGCATGGAGCCTGATTCTCCTTCTGCCTGTGTCTCTGCCTCTCTCTCTCTGTCTTTCATGAATAAATAAATAAAATCTTTAAAAAAAGAATATTTTCATTACCCCTAAAAGAAAGTCCATACATTTAACAGTCAATCCCCTCTCCTCTAACCTCCCTATCCCTAGGTAATCACTACTCTACTTTCTGTCTCTATAAATTTGCCTATTCTGGGCATTTCATGTAAATAGAATCATACAACATGTGGTCTTTTATGATTAGCTTCTTTTACTTAGCATGTTTTCAAGGTTCATCAGTGTAGCATATAGCAGCACTCCATTTCTTTTTATGGTCAAATATGTTCCTTTGTATGAATATACCATATTCTATTTATCCAATTCAGCAGTTAATGAACATTTTGGTTGTTTCTACTTTTTGACTAGTAATTATGCTGCTATGAACATTCATGTACAAGGTTTTTTTGTGAATATATATTTCCAGTTCTCTTGAGTATACACCTAGAAGTGGAATAGCTGGGAACTGGATGGTTAACTGTAACTTTTTTTTTTTTTTAAAGATTTTATTTATTTATTCATGATAGTCACACAGAGAGAGAGAGAGGCAGAGACACAGGCAGAGGGAGAAGCAGGCTCCATGCAGGGAGCCCGACGTGGGATTCGATCCCGGGTCTCCAGGATCACGCCCTGGGCTAAAGGCAGGCGCTAAACCGCTGCGCCACCCAGGGATCCCTAACTGTAACTTTTTGAGGACTATGTCTCAAAGTATACCATTTCACATTCCCACCAGTAGTGTGCCAACTTTGGCACACCTTGTCCAGAATTTATTTTTTTGTTATAGTCATCCTAGTGGGTGTGAAGTGGCATCTCATTGTTTACCATCACATTTTGAGTAAAGTCCAGAGCCAGTCAGGGCCTTCAAGGCCCCATATGATCTAACTTTGTGTACGACAGGTAGGTACACAATCTCTTATCTGAAGTTGACAAATCAAAACAGCTCTAAAACCCAAGATTTTTGGAACTCATATGATAATAAAACCTGACATGAAACTCATGCTGAGTAATTTACATGACTATTCTATTTTACTGCGGATATAGTAATGTGTTTTAATCCTGGGTGCTGCTCCAGATCCCTCTGAGGATGTTATATTAAAAAGTATATGCTCTAGGGGATCCCTGGGTGGCTCAGAGGTTGAGCATCTACCTTTGGCTCAGGGCATGATCTTGGAGTTCTGGGATCAAGTCCCGTATGGGGCTTCCTGCATGGAGCCTGCTTCTCCCCCCTGCCTATGTCTCTGCCTCTTTCTCACAGAGACATAGGCAGAAAGAGAAGCAGGCTCCATGCAGGGAGCCCGATATGGGACTCGATCACAGGACTCCAGGATCACGCCCTGAGCCGAAGGCAGGTGCCAAACTGTTGAGCCACCCAGGCGTCCCCAAAATCAAATTTTTTTGGTCAAAATCAATTCTAAAGCAAGTAAAGTCTTAAAGATTTCATATAAACGACTGTAGATCTGAACCACTTTCCCCTAACTCACTTGAATTTAGCCAGACCGCCTTTCTTTTTCTGTAACATGTCATTCCTGAGTCCATTTGCACTTGCTATTCTCTCTGCTAGGAAGCTTTTCCCCACTTATCCAAACAGCTTGCTCTTTCATTTTCTTTAGTTTCTTTAAGAGTTTTTTTTTTTTTTTTAAGATTTTATTTATTTATTCATGAGAGACACAGAGAGAGGGGCAGACAGACACAGGCAGAGGGAGAAGCAGGCTCCATGCAGGAAGCCCGATATGGGACTCAATCCTGGGACGCCAGGATCATGCCCTGGGCTGAAGATGGCGCTAAACTGCTGAGCCACGCGGGCTGCCCGCTTTCTTCAGTTTCTGATCAAATGTTATCTATCAACCTTATAGACATAAGGCCACTCCACATAAAACTTATATAAAACTAATCCTTCGGGGGCAGCCCAGATGGCTCAGCGGTTTAGCACCACCTTCAACCCAGGGCGTGATCCCGGGGCCCGGATCGAGTCCCACGTCGGGCTCCCTTCATGGAGCCTGCTTCTCCCCCTGCCTGTGCCTAAGCCTCTCTCTCTCTCTCTCTCTCTCTCTCTCTCTCTCTGTCTCTCATGAATAAATAAATAAAATCTTAAAAAACAAACAAACAAACAAACAAACAAACTAGTCCTTCCTCACACCAAATCACCCTCACGTTGTTCCTCCATTTTAAAACGTAAGCTCTATGTATTTTTATCTTGGTCACTGCTAACATCTTCAGTATTTAGAAATGGCTGGCACATTGTTGGTAAGCAATAAATATTTCTTGAATAAATGATTGTTTCATACCACTTAAACCTCACAAAAATACTATGAAATTGGAAAGATAACCTAAAGATTAGAAAATTTAAGAGAGGGGGTGCCTGGCTAGCTCAAGTTGGACAGCATGTAACTTGATCTCAGGATTATAAATTCAAGCCTAACAAGGCGAGAGGAGAGGGAGGGGACACCTGGGTGGCTCAGCCTGCTTCTCCCTCTCTGCCTGTGTCTCTGCCTCTCTCTGTGTATCTCATGAATGAATTAAAAAAAACAAACTGGTGCAGCCACTCTGGAAAACTGTGTGGAGGTTCCTCAAAGAGTTAAAATTGGACCTTCCCTACGACCCAGCAATTGCACTGTTGGGGATTTACCCCAAAGATACAGATGCAATGAAACGCCGGGACACCTGCACCCCGATGTTTATAGCAGCAATGGCCACAATAGCCAAACTGTGGAAGGAGCCTCGGTGTCCATCGAAAGATGATGGATAAAGACGATGTGGTCTATGTATACAATGGAATATTCCTCAGCCATTAGAAACGACAAATACCCACCATTTGCTTCAACGTGGATGGAACTGGAGGGTATTATGCTGAATGAAGTAAGTCAGTCGGTGAAGGACAAACATTATATGTTCTCATTCATTTGGGGAATATAAATAATAGTGAAAGGGAATATAAGGGAAGGGAGAAGAAATGTGTGGGAAATATCAGAAAGGGAGACAGAACGTAAAGACTCCTAACTCTGGGAAACGAACTAGGAGTGGTGGAAGGGGAGGAGGGCGGGGGGTGGGAGTGAATGGGTGACGGGCACTGGGGGTTATTTTGTATGTTGGTAAATTGAACACCAATAAAAAATAAATTAAAAAAATAAAATAAAATAAACAAACAAACACCACTTTAAAAAAATAAGGGATAACAAAAAATGGAAGGGAGGGAGGGGAGAGAAAGAGAGAGAAAGAGAGAAAGGATGCCGGGGTGGTTCAGCGGTTGAGCCTTCAGTTTAGGGTGTGATCCTGGGGACCCGGGATCCAGTCCCACATCGGGGCTCCCTGCGTGGAGCCTGCTTCTCCCTCTGCCTGTGTCTCTGCCTCTCCCTCTCTATGTCTCTCATGAATAAATAAATAAATAAAATATTTAAAAAGAAAGAAAGAGGGCAGCTCAGGTGGCTCAGCGGTTTAGTGCTGCCTTCAGTCCAGGGCGTGATCCTGGAGACCCAGGATTGAGTCCCGCATGGGGCTCCCTGCATGGAGCCTGCTTCTCCCTCTGCCTCTCTGTCTCTGTGCCTCTCATGAGTAAATAAATAAAATCTTTTATAAAAGAAAAAGAAAGGAAGAAAGAGAAAAGGAAAGAAAATTAGAGAGGTTAAGTAACTCACCTAAGGTCACATACTAGAATTATCAGAGGTGAGATGTATATCTGAGTCCACTAGGTTCTTATCCAGACAGCTGTTTAATGGGGGACTTGGACTGAGAAACTAAGTGCCAAGCACATTGGCAAGTTAATATTTATTGAATAAATGAATGAATCTAGATTCTAGCCTGTTCTTTCATCTACTGGCTCAGCTTTTGACAAGCCTATCGGCTTATTAATGCATATGAAGCGAACACCCCTCTATACCTAATACTGACTAAAAGAATAAACATATAAAGAAGGGTATTAACTTAAATAGTGTGATAGACAATAATTTTGTCCTTCTACTTGCTAAGTTATAGAAAAGTAAGCAAAAATAAAACAAGGTACAGGATTTGGGGTTGAGGCAAAGGGTGGTCCAGGACATCAGTGAATCCTGATTACCACAGGGACAATGACTTCAAATCCAAATACCTCAAAGGTAGACATTGGACCAAAGACTGGATTAGCCCAGAGACCTCTAGCTGGCTTGAATACTTTATACTTGAGACTGGAGGACACTTCAGAAAGTTAGGGAGGTGCTGAAATGGCAACTAACTTCTCACCTACTAAAGTTCACTCAAACTGGGTGGGAGTGGGAAATGGGGACTCAATTGTCTATACCACCTTTTTTGTGATCAACTACTAGAACTTCAGCCCACAATAGCTTAGAGTAGGCTGTTCATTTTACTGTCCAGACAGCTAGAGAACCTCAAGCTGATTTGTGGGCCACTTCTGATGGCATAATATGTGGCTTTTCCCTAGATGGAAACAATGTCCTGGTTGCCCATAGGACAAGGCAAGGTTTGAATTATTTGCAACGGGTGTTGGGTTGGGAGGTAGAGTGGGACTACTTTAAAGCCTGAAGCATGAAAATCTGGTCAGTCATCTCTGGCACTCCAAAATCTCAACGAATTTGGGATTATCTGCAAGTAGAGAAATTGCTCAACCAGTTCTTAAGTTGTGTTAGGCTCTGGAATGTATGATCCCTGGAGATAGGATCACATTTTTTATTTTTAAGACTTTAAGTAATTTCTACACCCAATGTGGGATAGAATTTACAGCCCCAAGACCAAGACTTGCACACTTCAACTGAGCCAGCCAGGTAGTCCAGGATCACATTTTTTAACGCACCAACCTGAGGCACCTGGGTGGCTCCGTTGGTTATGTAGCTGACTTGGCTCAAGTCATTAGGTTCTGGGATAGAGCCACTCAGTGGGGAGCCTGCTTTGTCCTGCCTCTCGACAACAAAAAAAAGCACAAATCAGGAAAGCATGTGACTCCTGATCTTGGGGAGTTGTGTTCAAGTTCCATGTTGGATGTAGAGGTTACTTAAAAATAAAACGTTACATGGTTGGATTTACCACTTGAATCTGGTTCTGGGGATCCCTGGGTGGCGCAGCGGTTTGGCGCCTGCCTTTGGCCCAGGGCGCGATCCTGGAGACCCGGGATCGAATCCCACGTTGGGCTCCCGGTGCATGGAGCCTGCTTCTCCCTCTGCCTATGTCTCTGCCTCTCTCTCTCTCTCTCTCTGTGACTATCATTAAAAAAAAAAAAAAAAAAAAGGAATCTGGTTCTGGTTTTATTGATCAAACTGGGATTTGAGAATCAGGTTTAGGGATCCCTGGGTGGCGCAGCGGTTTGGCGCCTGCCTTTGGCCCAGGGCACGATCCTGGAGACCCGGGATCGAATCCCATGTCGGGCTCCCGGTGCATGGAGCCTGCTTCTCCCTCTGCCTGTGTCTCTGCCTCTCTCTCTCCCTCTCTCTCCGTGTGACTATCATAAATAATAAATAAAAAAAAATTAAAAAAAAAAAAGAGAATCAGGTTTATTTATTTTTATTATTATTATTTTTTAAGATTTTATTTATTTATTCATAGAGACACAGAGGGGTGGGGTGGGGCAGAGGCACAGGTAGAGGGGAAGCAGGCTCCATGCAGAGAACCTGACATGGGACTCGATCCAGGGTCCCCAGGATCACACCCCGGGCTGCAGGCGCGGCGCTAAACCGCGGCGCCAGCAGGGCTGCCAGAGAATCAGGTTTAGCACTCATTTTTACTTCAGACCTTTTTGTTCCATCCAGTGTTTACCCCTGGTATAAAGGGGTCATTACAGCAGAGAGGAATGAAGGAGACGTCTTGTGGACCTTCCTCCCCAAATGATGGAGACACTCTTACCTACGTTGTGTTCTGACAAATCCAGGATTTGCCACAGTGGTTTCAACATGCACATTGGTAAATTGGCTGTGAGCACGTGGAATGAGTAGTTTCTGGGTTATTTTTGTTGTTGTTGTTGTTGTTAGTTCCATTAACAGAGCTACGTTTATGCTCTGAAATAATCTACCCCTTCTCCTTATCATATTCCTTTGAATAGTCGCAAAACATGTTTCCCATTTCCCATTGAAGGATGCATTTTAAGATTTTAAGAGAGCCAGTGAGCAAGGGAGCAAGCATGTGGGGATGGGGGAAGGAATACAGGAAGAAGGGACAAGCCGACTCCCCACTAAGGGGGGAATTCCATTGGATGACCCTCAATCATGATGTAAGCCAAAACCAATACCCCTACTGAGCCACGCAGGGCCCCTCTCCCACTGAAATGTGTATCTTATTTACTTTTAAAGATTTTATTTATTCATGAGACACAGAGGGAGAGGAGCAGAGACATAGGCAGAGAGAAAAGGAGGCTCCCTGTGGGGGCTCATTCCCAGGATCATACCTTGAGCCTATGGCAGAGAGGCTCAACCACTGAGCCACCCAGGTGTCCCCATTTTATTTAAAGATTTTGACACAGGGAGAAAGAGTACAAGCAGGGGGAGTGGCAGGCAGAGGGAGAAGCAGACTCCCTGATCAACAGGGAACCTGACATGGAGCTCCATCCCAGGACCAGGATTAGGATGTGAGCTGAAGGCAGTCTTAACTGAACCACCCAGGCGCCCCTATTTTATTTTTAAAAGATTTTAGAGAGGGGCAGCTGGGTGGCTCAGTCAAAGGTCTACCTTCTCCTTACATCAGGACTTCAGGGTCGTGGGACTGAGCCCCCTTGTCAGGCTCTCTGCTCAGTGGAGAGTCTGGTTCCCCCCCTCCCCCCCCAACTTGTGCTCACTCTCTCGAAATAAAAGCTTTTTTTTTTTTTTTTTTTTAAATGATAGTCACACAGAGAGAGAGGCAGAGACATAGGCAGAGGGAGAAGCAGGCTCCATGCACCAGGAGCCCGACGTGGGATTCGATCCCGGGTCGAACCGCTGCGCCACCCAGGGATCCCATAAAAGCTCGCTCTTTATTTTATTTATTTATTTATTTTAAAGCTCTTTCTTTAAAAAAAAAAAAAAAGATTTGGGCAGCCCGGGTGGCTCAGAGGTTTAGCACCACCTTCAGCCCAGGGTGTGATCCTGCCCAGATCAAGTCCCACGTTGGGCTCCCGGTGCATGGAGCCTGCTTCTCCCTCTGCCTATGTCTCTTCTCTGCCTCTTATGAGTAATTTTTAAAAAAATATTTTATTTATTCATGAGAAACAAGAGAGGAGAGAGGCGGAGACAAAGGCAGAGGGAAAAGCAGACTCCATGCAGGGAGCCCAACGTGGGACCCGATCCAGGGACTCCAGGATCACACCCTGGGCCAAAGGCTGAGCCACCCAGGTGTCCCTGAAATATCTTTAAGAAAAAAAAAAGATTTTGGAGAAAGAGTACACTCACAGTGGAGAAACGGGGGGGGGGGGGGGGGGGGGGGGGGGGGAAGCAGATTCCCTGGATTCCAGGACCCTGAACCAAGAGTCTATGTTGAACTGACCAAGCCACCCAAGTACCCCTTAAGTGTTACTTTAACTCAAACTTCCAAGCTACAGGCTTAATTTAGTTTGGAGGGGGGTTGGGGGTGGATAATCATGGAACTTCACAGGCAAAACAAGTCATTATCAATCCATTTCCAAATGGATTTCTCAAACATGTATATTCCTAGCTAGTAACTAATTTCTGAACCTTAGAAAAAAACAAATCATTGTCACACATGAAATAAGATACAGCTTTCCTCCATACTTTGTGTGGAAATTCTTTCCTCTTTTGGGACTATCTCAAGTTTCTAGCAATACCCCTGGTACCTAAACATATTTATTCCAAACATGCCACTAAAAGATGCAAATTGTCCAAAAGAGAGTTTAGCAGCCGACCAATTCCAGGTAGGTTAATTTATGAAATTAAGGCTCTGAATACAGATCCCCTTAAAAGCTAAGTCACGTACTTCCTGTTAAAGTCTTGTGTTCCCCACCAGGGGTAGGCACACCTCATTCCAGAAATCATTTCCCGAGGTGTTCTTCAAGTTTTTCCTGATCCTCCTAGCTCCTTACTCCTTTTAATACATCAACCTAATCCACTAGCAAGGTGGCATTAATCTAACACTCACAAGTACCTTGCTGAACCCTCTCCCCCAGGTAACAAGTTGGGGAGGCCAAGAATACAAATGCAAAAGAAATCCAAGTTAAGGTTTTACTTATAAACTTCCTCCCTCATGAATAGACTACGTGGCACTCCATAACGCACTCGCATAACGCTCAACATAACGCTTGAATGTTAAAATTACAGTCCCCAGGACACCCCACTCCGACAACACATACACTCAACAGGTTATATAAAGTATAATCGCCATTTATTTTTTTCCCGGAGAACACTTTTTCTTCAGTCGTTAAGGACTCAGCTGCTTACATGGGCTTCGGTGGAGGTCGTGGGGCGGCTCCCTGAAAAAACAGAACAGTACGTTTAAAAACGGTAACGAAAAGAACTGGACTGCCCCCCAATGCCTTTGGACTATACATGCACAGATAATCGGTCAATGCCAATGAGCCACGTCACTCCACCTGGAACAAATTCTAATAGCTCCTCTTTAGGAGAGTCGCCAAGCAAACGTTTTAGCTAGGAGTCCGCCTCCCTCCCTCCCTCGGCCTTGACTTTCTACTCCTCGGGTCCTCCTCTATCTCCTGTCCATCACCCCTCTGGCTTCCGGGTCTGTTTTAAAGCTACTTACCGCGGGTCTAAATCGGGGCGGGGGTGTTCGGTCCTTCCGCGCTTCACGAGAGCGATTCCGGACTACCTTGCTGTGAATGGCACAACTCACGCAGTAATGGAGCTTCACGTACAGCTTGGGAAGCACGTAGGCTAAGGGACAGAAAGGGAGAGGAGTAACGGCGGCAGCACGTAGCCGCGCCGCGCCCGTTCCCTCGGGCAGGGGGGCCAAGTTCCCCTCCCTAGGCAACTATGGCTTCTGATCACGGAACACGGGGGCGTTTTCACAGGTGGACAGCCCGCTAACCCTGTTCTCGTCGCCACAGGCCACACGCAGTGAAGCCGCACTCCGGTCCCTTCAGCAGCGGCACCAGCCCTAAGGCCTCCTCCCGGGCCCCTTCCCCTCGCCCAAGAAAACGGGATCCGTCTTGAGAGAAAGAAATGACGAAACCCACAGACGACTCCTCGGCCCGAAGATCAGCCCCGACCGGACGAGCGTAACCTCCACCGCGGGGACGTTCTTCCTCAGACTTAGACCGCATTTTCACAACGGATACTCAGCGGTCGTGACCCAGGAAGATGGCCACGCTTACCAGACCCCTGGCCAGGTCCCCCAACGCCGACACACAACAGCTGTGCGTGGGGCTTCCGGAGTCTCCTCTGACCAGGTGGCCCGACCCACGCCCCAAGGGCTGCACGGTCGTCCGAGGCCGCTTCTACCCCGCGGCTCGCGGGCGGAACGCGCCGCGCCAGGAGCGCACTCACCGTCGAAGACACTCGCTTCGGAAATGTCCCTGACGGCGGCGGCCTCCACGATGTTCCGAATAACGAACTTCTTAATGGCTTTGTCCTTGGGCACACAGCGGGCGCAGTTGGTGCAGCGAATGGGCTGCACGTGGCCGCGGCCCTTCTTGGCACGGCCATTGTTCCTTCTCTTCTTCGTCTGCGAAAGAACGGAGGTGGCATCACAAAGCGGGCGCTCGCCTCAGCCCTGCCGGCCACGAGGCCGCCGGACCCCCCACGGGCTCGGTGCGCCCCCGCCCCAGAGCCCGCTGGCCGCCGGACGCACCGCCACTCACCATCCTGGGCGCCGACCGAGAGGGAGCAGCGCCGGCCTCGCGCCTTTATATAGCCCGAGATCCCTCCGCGTCCCGCAGGCCGCCCCGGGGCCGCGCCGCCGAGGGCCGGCCGCCCTGCCCGGGGCTCCTCCTCGTCCCGCGTTTACGCCGGGATGGCCCCGGAGGAAGGTGTGTCTCAGGCTTGGTTGTCCGTGACAGCAAGGACCCCGGGACTATTTAGTCGGCTGGCGGAAGAAAATTAGGGTCATACGGCCCCAGCCGGCGCGACGGTCCCCGCCCCGGAAGTAGTTCCGCGCCTGCCGAGCACCCGGCGTTTGCGACGCTGAGCGCGGAAGTGGCCGGCGCAGGCCCGCGGGTCGCCTCGGCGGCGGGGGCGGGGCCGGGGCCGGGGGCGGGGGCGGGGGCGGGGCGGGGCCGGGAGCCTCAGTCGCGGCGGGCGGCGCTGCGCCGGCTGGGGGCGCTATCGGCGCGTCTCAGCGACCTGGTCCCTTGGTCTATGGGGGAGACAAAAAGACCTGCGGGAAACAAAACATTTTGTTGATTCCTCCTTCCAGTGTGGACAAAACCCCACGAAGGGCCGTGGACACATGCATGTTAGGACTGTGTCTTAGTCACTTAAAAACTTATTTTTTTTTAAGTCCCTGGATCCTGTTAGCATAACGCCGGAGACCATAGTCAGCGCTTTATAGTATTCACTCATTTTAGCTTCGACAAGCCTATGAAGTAGGTTTGTTATTGTTGCTTGTTACTGTCATTCAATCTGCAAAGATTGAAAAGCTGAGGGTGCTGAAAGTCACAGAGTTAGTAGAGGTGTCCTGGCTCCACGGCTCTGCGCTGCCCTCTGCCTAACAGAGAACGGGGGTGGGGGTGGGGTGGGGGAGGGTGCGGGGGTGCGGGTGCGGGTGCAGGTGGGGGTGGGGGGTTTATAGCCTGGACAGGAATTTCAGTGATGTTGATTCCGATCCATAGTATAAATAGATTTTGACATTGGTCCTCGATACATACACAAATGAAAAAAAAATACACAAATGTACAAAACTGAAATACAAACTTCATGAAATAGTACTGGCCCTTAGGACATAAGGTGCAATGGTATGTTCTATTTTCTACTTCACTTTTTAAGGATTTTATTAATTTTATTTTATTTTTAATATTTATTTATTCATGAGAGATGCAGACTGAGAGAGAGGCAGAGACATAGTCAGAGGGAGAAGCAGGCTCCCTGCAGGGATGTGGGACTCCATCCCAGGACCCCCAGGATATGTCCTGGACTGAAGGCAGACGCTCGACCACTGAGCCACCCAGGCATCCTCTATTTTCTACTTTATTTTAATGAATGTTGATCAAGCCCCACTGAAGTGATTTTACCATTCGAGTCTGGCCTGTGATTGAGACCTACTTTCCTTTTTTTAAATTTTTTTTAAGATTTTATTTATTCATGAGAGACACACAGAGAGAGAGGCAGAGACACGGACAGAGGGAGAAGCAGGCGCCATGCAGGGAGCCCAATGTGGGACTCGACCCCGGGTCTCCAGGATCATGCCCTGGGCGGCAGGCAGGGCCAAACCGCTGCGCCACCCGGGCTGCCCGTGAGTGGTTTCTACAATTAAATGAATACTTTGCATAGTGCTTGGCACTTATGCTCAAGAAGTGGTAGACCAGGGATCCCTGGGTGGCGCAGCAGTTTAGCACCTGCCTTTGGCCCAGGGCTCGATCCTGGAGACCCGGGATCGAATCCCACGTCGGGCTCCTGGTGCATGGAGCCTGCTTCTCCCTCTGCCTGTGTCTCTGCCTATCTCTGTGTGTGTGTGTGACTATCATAAATTAAAAAAAAAAAAAAAAAATAAGTGGTAGACCAGGGGCACCTGGGTGGCTCAGTCCATTAAGCATCTGCCTTTGGTTCGGGTCATAAACCCAGGGTCTTGGGATCAAGCCCTGCATTGGGCTCCCTGTTCTGTGGGGAACCTGCTTCTACCTACCTCTCCCTCCACCTGTACTTCTTCTTTTTTTTATTTATTTTATTTATTTATTTATTTATTTTACTTTTTTTTTTTCACCTGTACTTCTGCTTGTGCTACTTTCTCTCTCTCAAATAAATAAAAATCGAAAAAAAAAAAAAAAAGAAAAAACCACACAAGTTATTGTAACTTGTATTTCCTTGGGCATATAATGTGTTTTGCAAATTGTAGGTACTCAGAAAATGTTTGATGAATCTCTGCTTTGGATGGATAGGCAAGTTGGGCTTTCTCTATCCTGAAGGCACCCCTGGTAGGAAAATCTCCACTTTCCATTGTAGGTCAAAAATTCTGTTCTTCTATAGCAACAACGTGAGCATTCTTCTTTAGCTTCCTTTTAGTCTTAGACTTGTTCACCTTCAAAACATTTAGTAGTTGGTACAATGTGCAGTAAGGAGATTCCCCTCCCTCCCAGCAGAAAATTACAGCAAAGTCTGCAAAAACAACCAGGGGTGTTAAATTACTCATGTTTATTTATAACAGACCTTCAGCCAGTACAGTACAAAACTTACAGTAGTATATCTCCGTTACACAAATATTTACTTACAATATATTACATATACAAAATGCTTTGCAATAAGTGTCAAAAGCTAGTTTAACTCCCCTTGAGAAAGGAGAAAAACTCTTTAAAAAATGGGGGAGGGAGAACCAAAGGAAGAGGGGGAGGTGAAAGGGTAAGGTCCAAGGAGACACCAAGCATAGGCTACAAATGAAACCCTGGGAGAGAGAGAGAAGAGAGGTGGTATTGCACTTGCTTCTGTGTTTTTTTTTTTCTTTTTGTTCTTCATAACTTCTGATTAAAAATATATATAATATATATATTATGTACACAAGGAAAGAAGCTGCTGAAAGTATTACAAAATCCCATCTGCAGCTTGGACACTGACACAAAAAAACAAAGGTCTGGAAAAGTGTCTATTTAGAAATTTTTGTGTGTGGTGTTGGTCTTGAATATCAATATAAAAGGAAAACACCTCTTTTCTCCATGTGGGTTTCAATTTTTTTTCTTTTTCTTTACTTTTTTTTTTTTTTTTTTTTTTTTTTTATGCAAAAGGAGCTGGGAGAGAGCATGAGGATGTTTGAGGTTCCAGAGCTGGAAGGCTCTGGAAAGTAGGATTTTGTACCTAAGACCCTGGTTAAAGTGCAGTGATGGTCTGGAGAGAGACAGAGTGCCCTTCTCTCCCCTCCTTAGCACCTGGTCTTGCCCTTCCAGTCTCTGCTCTCATGGGCTCAGAGTATAGCCTCAGAGCATAGTCCTTCATGTTCCAGGAGGTTACAGGTGCCAGAGCTGACTGGGGGAGGGGATGGGGGGCACCCTAAGGCTCTGATACCCCAGAAGGGACTAGTCCTTATGAGGTGTCACCAAATACACAGCAGACGCAGAAGAGGTGGTACAGGGTAGGTCTAACAGGAAGGGGCTCAATAACCAGAACAGTTGAGGAGAACCCTAGATATTAATCTCAGCTCTGCTGCCATCCTGCAACAAGGAGCCAGTTCCCTGGGGGACGGTTGAGGAGACTCTCCGCTTCTCTAGAGACCACTCTCCTTCCAGCTAACTCCCCCATCCTCTGCCCTTGGCAGCATCTGTTTATTGCTACTTTGTCAAGGAGGAACAATCAATCCACAGTGCCCCTCCTTGACAATCTGGTTCTCTTAGGGAGACTACATAATGGGAGAGAAAAAGAAGGGAGAAGAGAAGTTTTTCTAGGGTCTCTTTTCCCACAGAGGGTAAGGTAGACTTTTCTTAGAGCCCTTAGGAGCCCCAATCCCAGGGTCTGTTCCTTAGCCAACCCTTCACCATCCCCCTAAATTATCCCTGATAGGGAGTGAGAAAAGTAGGAGGCAAACGAGCCAATAAGGAAAGGACATATGGAAAGAAAGATGGAAGGGAAGAGAAAAGGAGAGAGAGAAGGACCAAGTGTTACAACTTGTGAGGTGTTGTGTTTGGTTTTTACTTTCTTTTTTTTTTTTTCTTTAAATATAGAAAAACAGCCTTTGGTTTGAATCTCAAGGAAGCAGAGAATGGGATAGCTGTGGCCTTGGGCAGAAAACACTTGTAGAAAGAGACCTCCACTCGCAGTGGAGCCATATCTCCTCCTGCCCCCTTCTCACCAACTAGGTTACCCAAAAAGCCAGGGGTCTCTGCTGTAGCCAGGAGAAGCATGCCCCCTCCTGCCCTATATCTGGGAACTGAGTGTAGAAGGGGGCAGTAAAGGATGACCCCCAGTTCAGTTGTGCCCATCCCATTCTTGCTAGGACAAGAATAGAATGAGGTGAGGGGCAAATGCCCTTCCTCGTCCTGGGATAATTTTTGGTTATACTGAAAATTAGAAGAGAGAAAAGAGACACCCTTTTCTCCCTGCCACTGATCCTAAGAACAGGGCCCAGAAGCCTGGGAATGAGGGTGAATCCTGCAGGGGGGAGAAGAAGAAGGCAGCATGACACTGGGGTTGAGACACCCCCTTGTCATCCGGCAGCAACCCACTAGTTTCTCACAGGAGAGGGACTCCGGGAGCCCCTGAGAGCCTAGGAAGGTCACTAGAGTGGAGAAGATTAGAGGTGGAAGAGAAGGAGAAGAATTTTAACCCACCCCCTTCCCATGCCCTGGTTCCCAATTAGGCACCTGTGGCTCCCAACATGTCAGAGACAGGACTGCAGACCTAGCCTTGGCCCCTGAGAATATAAAATTGGGGCACTCCAAGGAGAGAAAAACCACCACTGAGTAGACTGGCAGGTTGAAGAGAGTAGCAGTGTTGGGGGTTGTTTGAGGAGAGAAGATATAGATCACATCCCAGAGGGAGATTCCCACTATGGGCTTTGGGGAACTCATATTACTAGGGGCACGTCAAGAGGACCCTCAGTCCCACAGTGCCTGGGGAGAATTTCTTCAGCCCCTCCTACTTCCAAATGAGGGAATTCTTCATTTGTTCAAGCATAGTGCAAGCTGCCTAACGTGAGAGGGCACAAGAGGTATGGAGTACCAGGTTGGAGGGTCCCAGAGAGGAGATATAATGCCACAGAGCTAAGGTAGGGCCAGAGGGGGCTATGCCCGTCAAAACTAAAGAATCAGATAATGCAAAAGGTGAGGACTTCACACAAGAAGCTCAGAACTCTTAGGCCTAAGAGGAGCTTCCGACCCCGAGGGCTGTTAGAGAAAGCTGGATCAAAGAAAGAAAAATTAGGCCTAAATAAAGTGGGAGGGGACGGTGGTCAGGAGGGCAGGGGAGGGGTTGGGGGCTGTGGTGGTAAGTGACTGATACAAGGTAAGAGAAAAAAGCAAAAGAAAAATCAACAAATTATATTAATAAATAACTCTGAATATGCCGGGATGAGAGGAGAAGAGGAAAAGGAGAAACATAAGCGAAAAGGCCTGTTTCATCACAATGCTTAAATCAGTCAGGGTAGAGGAGACTACGTGAGGAGGGATCAGGGTCAAGGGTGAGGTCAGGTAGCCAGTGGTAGAGGCCACCAAGCAAAACTCCTTGGGATGTAATGGGGACAGAGCTAGACTCCTGTAGGTAGGGCAGGGGAGTGGTGGGCTGAGGGGAGGGCAGTAGGTGGCTAGCCCACCTTGTGTTCCCCCCGGACAATGTGGGAGGAGAATTCGTACCGGTCCTGGCTGTGGTAACCACAGATGTTACACTCGAAAGGGTCTCTGAAGCCATGGCAGCCCATGTGGATGGTGAACATGACATGGTCCAGAAAGAGGATTCGGCAGTGCTCGCACTTGAAGGCCTTCACGGGCTCACCACTCTCGCCCACCACCCGGAGCACTTCCTTGGAGGGGCCTGGGGTGCCCCGCAGTAACCCCTCCTGCGGCTTGGGGTCCTCTTTGGCGTAGGCAGGGCTGGGCCGGCCCACCACAATGGTGGGAGGTGGCTGGGGCGGGGGGCCCTGAGGGAGGGATACCACCCCCCCAACTCGATCTTCGTGGTTGCTCTCTGTATCTGTGGAGTCCTGGCAGCCATTGCTAGGGGAGGCCCCAGGGTCAGTCAGGGGGCCTCGGGCCCGGTAGAGGAGGGGGCCTCCATCAGCCAGGTCCTCGGGTCCCTCACCTGCTTCTCGGGACCCTGGAAGCTCTAGTCGACCGGGGAGGGGCTGCATCTGGGTGTAGACAGAGCTGATGACGGGTGTGAGTTCTGAGATGCAGTTGGTAGGTGGAAGGCGGAGGGGACGCAGATGCTCTGCCCCCACAAAGGCCAGAGAACCTCCGAAGCCAGGCTCCAGGCCATGATGTGCCACCAACTCCACATCCTTCTCATAGCCACCCGAGTTCACATCATAGGGGATGTCTGAGAGGCTGAAGCGCATCTGCTTTTCACCTGTGGAGGAGAGGCTCTCAGCAGAGCTGGGTTTGGAGACTGTCCTGAGCAGGATGACTTCTTTGTTTGCTTACCGTGGGGTGACTGACACATTATTTACCAGCCCTCATTCACTTCCCTCAAGGTCAGGACCTCTGTGGGGCCACTCCCCAATTCCAGGCTATAATCATAGGGAAGGACTCGGTCCCAGCCCGCTGATCTTTAATACTTCCTTCATTGCCCTTTATAAAGCTAGAGAGCGAACATCAAGGCCAGGGTGGGTGGACCCCATACTCACATCTCCTCCCTCTGAAAGCTGGGGCCCTTCTCTCAGTCCCCATAGGCTGGAGTCCTTGCTGTTCTCAAAAACAGAGAGAACCTGAGCTCCCTGACCCCCTCTTCTTAGCAGCACCACAAGAGCCCTCAACATGGACCCCTCTCCACCCTCTCGAGGTACCTTCTCCCTCTCTACTCCCCTTCTGTTCTGGGATAGGTTCTAAGCACCAGGGATGACCAGGTCACTTTCCCCCCTCAATCAAATCTCCAGATCCACCTGGTCAGATGGCCACCAGAGCTCAGATTTAGAGGATCTGTGGTTTAAAGCTGACGTCTCAAAATAAATAAATAAATAAATAAATAAATAAATAAATAAATAAATAAATAAATAAATAAATAAATAAATAAATAAATAAATCTGACGTCTCGGGCAGCCTGGATGGGTGGCTCAGCGGTTTAGCGCCACTTTCAGCCCAGGGCGAGACCTGGGATCGAGTCCCACATAGGGTTCCCGGCATGAAGCCTGCTTCTCCTTCGGCCTGTGTCTCTGCCTCTCTCTCTCTCTCTGTCTCATGAATAAAATATAAATAAAATATTTTTAAAAATAAATAAATAAAATAAAGCTGACATCTCCTCTCCAACTGGACTCTTACCTACAAACTTCTGGGGGGTGGAACGCTTGCGTTTGGTGAGGCTATTGGCCAGCCGATCAATGAAAGTTGGCCGCTCAGAGGATGAGTGCAGCATGGAGTCTGGTACCATCTCCAGGTCACGTATCTCGTCACCTAGAGGGAAGGAGGTGAGGACAAGTAGCAGCAGCTGAATCAGGGTAGCATTGGCTCAGCAGCCTTAGCCTGGAGAAAATCAGCAGGTCAGTAGCCAAGGAAGGTCATACCCAATACCTGGAAAATTGGGCTCCGCCTACTTCCCCCTATCTAGAGTTCGTCCTAGCAACATTTCAGGTAATTTGAGGACAATTATATACATTTGACCCTTGGTTTTATACTTCTTTGTGTTCTCTCTCTCCCATTAGACTGAGGACATAGATCAAAACCTCCCTGACTCCTGGATCTTCCTGCAGCACCTACCACAGGGCTCTGCACTGACTTGGGAGTACTTGGCAGACTTACTGAGGGGGCTGTCCTTTTTCCACAGACCTCATCCCTTTGTCAGGGGTGGGGTGGGGTGGAGTGAGTGGGGGGTGGTGGTAGTGCTGGTGCTGAAACTATCCTCGTTCTGCACTTCCTCTGGCCCTGCCCTCGATGTCCCCACACGCCTGCCCTACCTGGTTGGCCAGCCAGAGCTTGGGCTTCAGTGCTGAGACTCTGTAGGTAGTTGTGGCACCGCTCTTTGTGCTCCTCCAGGGTACTCTGCTGTTTGTAGCTCCGGCCACAGTAGTTACACTTGTGGGGCTTGCCCACTGTGGGAGAGGAGACTGTAGGAGGAGAGAGGAGAGATATGGCGTTAGTTACTTCTCCCCGTGCCCGGGCTCTACGAAATCATCCAGGAGCAAAAATACACTGGCATGAGGAGGAAGGGATGTGGCTCAAGAGAATGCTGCTTTTCTTTCCTTCCCTAACTTCAGCTGCAGGCACAGACAGATAACCAAACCATGGAGAAGAGGACCAGTGCATGGTCCATGGGAGGAAAGAGGGGACCCGGGGCATATAGCCTTGGACTGTTGGTGGGCCTCTCGGTGCCCAAACTGCTGCTCAAAGGAAGGAGGGGCCAGGGGCTTTGTAGGGGATCATCCCTGACAGGCAGGCTGGCCCCACCCTAGGATCTCAGATTCTGGGGCCCCGACTGTGGTTTAACCTTTCCATGTGGCAGACGGGTGTAAGTGCTGTTGATCAGACAAGGGGATTTTTTGCTTATGACCTATCTGCTTTGGTTTGGGGGAAATTGGTGGGCTGGGGTGACAGAAATGAGAGCCCTTAGATCTGCCAGTGTGGGGAGGGGCAGTTTTCACTGACCTTTACTTGTACTTCTACCACCACCCCTAGCCTGGTTTTACCGCTTATTTTACTTTCTGTCTCTCTACCCTGAGAAACCAAGAGAGCCCCAGGTTTATCGCTGATAGAGAATTTCTGAGAAGAGAAAAAGAATAAAAGAATGGAGAGTGAAATAAAGGAGATGAGTAAAAGGAAGAGAACATCAACTTTGAGGGTCTTTTAAATTTTTTTTTTTTTTTTACAGATTTTAGTTATTTATTTGAGAGAGAATGAGAGCATGCACGTGAGAGAGCACAGGTGGTGGAGAGACACAAGCAGGCTGCTCATCTAGCAGCGAGCCCAATGCGGGGCTTGATCCCAGGACCCCAGGATCCTGACCTGAGCCGAAGGCAGACTCTTAACCCACTGAGCCACCCAGGTGCCCCTAAATTTTTTTAAAATAAAGAACAATAGGGATCCCTGGGTGGCGCAGCGGTTTGGCGCCTGCCTTTGGCCCAGGGCGCTATCCCGGAGACTCGGGATCGAATCCCACATCGGGCTCCCGGTGCATGGTGCCTGCTTCTCCCTCTGCCTGTGTCTCTGCCTCTCTCTCTCTCTGTAACTATCATAAATAAATAAAAATTAAAAAAAATATTAAAACCACCATTTAAA